>NW_027507758.1:559814881-560317863 GCF_037356315.1 Lithobates pipiens | reverse complement strand
GGTGTCTGCCGTAGCCGCCGCCATGCTGCATTTTTTTTTCACTTTTTAAAAAAAAAAATTTTTTTTGGCTGCATCCTCCGCCCTCTCCTATGGATCAGAGCACTGGATGGCTCTGTGTTCAGAGGCCGCTCTGTAACACAGTCCCGCCCCCTCAGACCAGCTTGTGTGATAGTAAAGAGAATCAACGTTCCCCCTATCACACGAGCCGGTCTGGGGGGGCGGGGCCGTGTTTCAGAGCGGCCGCCGAACACAGAGGCATCCAGCACGGTGATCAAGAGAAGGAGATGCTGCAGGTACAGCCCGCCCTGTGTGCCACAGTGGATCGGGGGGGGGGGGGGCTGCAGGGGGCCCCCTGCAGATTTTCCTATCCAACTTATTTTACTGTCCCCAGTTCAGCTTGTGCTCCCTGCCCCCCCCCCTCCTCCACCACCACACTCTCCTGCCCCCCTCACAGTTTTCTCCTCCCCTGTTCTTGCTGCCCCCCCTGCTCTCCAGCTCTCCCCATCCTTCTCTAGCCACCATCCCTGTGCTCCCCCCCTGTTCCCCCCCAGTGCTCTCCACTCCCCCCAGTGCTCCCCCCGTTCTCCCCCCCACAGTGCTCTCCGCTCCCCCCAGTCCTCTCCCCTCCGTGCTCTCCCCCCAGTCTCTCCCCTCCGTGCTCTCCCCCATTCTCCTCCCCAGTGCTCTCCCCACCCTGTTCTCCCCCCCCCCCGTGCTCTCCCCCCTGTTCTTTCCCCCTCAGTGCTCTCCCCTGTTCTTTCTCCCTCCCCGTTCTTTCATTCCCCCCAGTGCTTTTCCCCCCAGTGCTCTTCAGCTCTCCCCATCACTCTCCAGCCCCCACCCCAGTGCTCTCCAGCCCCCCATTCTCCCCACCCCTGTTCTTTCTGCCCCCCTGGTGCTCTCCAGCCCCCCCCCCATGCTCTCCGCCCCTGTTCTTTTTGGCTCCCCCCATCACTCTCCACTCCCCACCCCTGTACTCTCCACTCCCCCTGCATTCTGCCCCCACCCATGTGCTCTCCAACCCTACCAGTGCTCTCCACCCCCCATAGTGCTCTCCAGTCCCCAGTGCTTTCCACCCCTGTTCTTTCTGGCCCCCACTGGTGCTCTCCACTCCCCCCTGCTCTTTGTACCCCCCCAGTACTCTCCAGCCCCTGTGCTCTCCACCCCTGTTTTTCTGCTCCCCCAGTGTGCTCTTCACCGCACCACACTCTCTTGCCCCCCCGTGCTCTCCCCCCCAGTGCTCTCCCCCCTGCCCCCCCCTCCAGCTCTCCCCATCCTTCTCCAGCCATCATCCCAGTGCTCTCCCCCCCCAGTGCTCTACCCCCTGTTCCCCCCCCAGTGCTCTCCCCCCAAGTTCCCAAAACGAGAACAGAGCCTGCCTGCTGCTGCCCGTCATGGATATCCTGCTGGCATGCAAGGTACCGTACCAAGCATCAACAACACACCTTCCCACAGACAGGGACTGCAGACTGGGACATGGGGCACAGGAGGGGCTGCAATGATGGGCACAGTAAAGCTGCATTTGATGGATACAGTGAGGCTGCATTTGGTGGGCACAGTGAGACTGCATTTGGTGGGCACAGTGAGGCTGCATTTGGTGGGCACAGTGAGGCTGCATTGAGCTCTTGCATCAAGTCTGCAGTCTCTGACCATCTCCTGTAGCATGTCTGCAGTCTCTGAGGGAGTCTGGAGAGGAGTCAAGAGTGGGAGTGCCGCCGGGATAGGGGTCATGGGAGAAGTCAGACTTGTCTGGACTGTAGACAGGAGACTATAGGATAAAACCAGAGCCACCAAGCTGGAGCCGACTGACTGATCCCTGCACAGTGCACCTGAGAGGAGGTCAGTGAAAGCGCCGCCAGGCCAGTCGGGGGGGGGGGGGTCACTGATGTAAGGGGGAAGTGAATACGATAATATAAGGGGCACTGATATAAAGGGTTTCCTCCTTATGTTAGTAACCCACCCCCCCTTACCTTAGAGTATTTTTTCTGCAGAAGGTGCCCCCCCCCCACGTTCTGAGTTCCTGGGGTCCCCCTTGATGATTGATCACTTACCACTATTAACTGTAATTTGAATATATATATATATATATATATATATATAAAAGTAGTAGGTAAGATGCACACACGGTCAGTGAAACAGATGTGCCAGCAATCGAGTCTGTCCCAAAGACTCAATATAAAAAAGCAGAAAAGGGATTGCTGCACAAACAAAAGTTATTTTATTGATAAAATTTACATCACATCAGGTATAATATATATAATATAAGCCCTATGTGATTTCATATTTATATATAATACACTCTTCATCAAATATGCTTTAAAATTTATGGTTTTCCCTTTCATGAACAAGAAAATAATGACGTTATGCTGTTGGACTGGTATAATAATGCTGTGAGGCTGGTATGACATTTTTTCCAGGGCTGGTTTTTGAAAGCATGGGCGTCCGCAAGGTTACTCAGGTGGCTGGGTACCATGCCCATATAGCCTAGAGAATGTACATCTTTTTACATTGCAATACATCTGTTTTTGCCATATTTTTTTCTTGATGAAAACAGTCTATACAGTGACAGTATGAGATCAAAATATGGCCACAACAGATGTATTGCAATGTAAAAAGATGTACATTCTCTAGACTATATGGGCATGGAACACAGCTGCCAGAGTAACTTCCAATACAAAGTGAAGATGAATTATCTGTTATATAACACATATGTATTTCCAGTGTAAAGATTTTCATGAGCTTGTCGAAAAGGGGCGGAGCATGAGTGGCTTTTAAAATGGTGCCCCCCCCCCCCCTGGAAAAAGTTCTGCGGACGCCCATGCGTGCTGTGTTATAAGGGGTCAATTCACTGTAAATACCGCATACATTTTTGAGTTAAAATAACTCATGCAGTATTTTTTTCAAAAGTAGTCAATTCACAAAAAAAAAAAAAAAATGCGTCATTTACTGAATAAATAAAAAAATATTTATATTTTGCAATATTTATCACTTAATTTAGCGTTATTTTTGCTATTTTTTTACATGCTAACACTGTACCAGATTTAGAACGTTTTGTTAATAAATGCCCAAAGAAATATGAAATATGAAACTGTGAAAAAGTTCTAGTGTGCTTTTATTCACAGGACGATCTCCCTGTGGTGCAATATTACAATTTTTTTTATTCCCTGGTGCTCTGACCCCACCCCTCCCTGCTGGCTGTGAAATAGGTATCGTTCTCCACAGCACGGCACAGCGCTGCCAGCCTGTCTCCCCCATGTATCCATCACTCTGTGCCATCATAGGGCCCCCAATTTCTGGGCAGCGTGGGATCAAGGAGCAGCTTCTTTGGGGAAAGTGCAGGGGCCCCCCCATGCAGCTGGGGCCCCTTGGCTGTGCCCAGGTGTGCCCTCTCATTAAGACGGCTCTGCCTGTCACCAAAAATGCTTCAGATTGGGGACTTTTGTCCCCAGGTGATGGAAAAATAAAAAGTTTAAAGAAGAAGTGTAAAAAAAAACAGTTACACCCAAGAGCTTCTACATACCCCAGAAAATGCCCCTCACATGCTCTGATGCCATTTTTTCCGGGCTCCATTTGCCCATCGGTGAACCCAGAACCTGCATGGTAGGTGCCACCGGGTAGAAGGGAAGATTTGTGAACATCTGTTTGCTAATTCTTTTCCTTAAAATACTAAAAATGTTCTACCAGGGGTGTATCAGCATTATGGTTTCTCCCAAAGGGTCGGTTGTATCTGTAAGACTAGATGTCCAGAGCACCCCCCCCCCCCCCCCCTTACATCAGATGCGATGGATGTGAGTATGGCAGGTACCAGTGTGCATCCATTTGCTGATCTTACCTTCCTGTTAATAACCCAGAAATGACATGTAAAATGTCACTTCTGGGTCCTTACTTCGCTTTCCCCAGCTTATATGGCTAGAGAAAAGGAAAAAATAAACGAATAGAGTGCAATCTGCACTTATTTATTTCCATTGGATGACAGGTGAGACATGGGGTGGCTTGTAGACACCTCATGTCTCATTAAAGAGAACCTGTCACCAGAAATGTATCACATAGGGGGCTTTTTGCCCTAATATGATGGAAAAATTTAAAGTTTAGAAAATAAAGTAAAGTGTAAACAAAAGGTTACACCCAAGTGCTTCTGCCAGATCAAACAGAGAAATAGTCCATTTTCTTTATAATGAAGAAGCAAGCAGATATCCAGTGAGATAGGTGATCGAAGAGTCAAGTATGGTGACTTAAGTTACAACCTCCACCACCGATAGTAATGGCCGCTCACCTCAGACAATGGACCCCTGAGTGAATCAGTCAGGTCAAGCACAGCGGCCCCTTTAAGGTGCGTGGGTTCATTTTACACAACTGGGGACAGTTGTGATTTCAGAGGGGGGTGTATGTAGCGCCCACCACTTTAGGTGGGTGCTATTAGTTTAGAAGTTAGGTTAAATTGCCAGTGCCTTACTGTATTTTGTACAGGCCTGGAGGTTTGTTTGGGTTAGGGAGGAGTTATAGGTTAGAGGGGGTGTGACCAGCTGTTCATCACCCTGGAAAACACTCCCTTGCTCTCCAGAGGAATCTTCTGGAAAGGAAGTGGGTCAGGCCCTGAAGGACAGGCGTGATAGAGTGCACTGACACCAGCACCGTGATAGAGTGCACTGACACCAGCACCGTGATAGAGTGAACTGACACCAGCACCGTGATAGAGTGCACTGACACCAGCACCGTGATATAGAGCACTGACACCAGCACCGTGATATAGAGCACCGACACCAGCACCGTGATAGAGTGCAGTGACACCAGCACCGTGATAGAGTGCAGTGACACCAGCACCGTGATAGAGTGCACTGACACCAGCACCGTGATAGAGTGAACTGACACCAGCACCGTGATAGAGTGCACTGACACCAGCACCGTGATATAGAGCACTGACACCAGCACCGTGATAGAGTGCACTGACACCAGCACCGTTGTAGAGAGCACTGACACCAGCACTGATACCAGCAACTCGCTGCTGGGCCCCAAAAATATGACACCGCTCAACCAGGAGGGTACGGGCATATAGTATGGTGTGCTTTTTTTGTACAAGGAAGTGAGCCAAATGTAGAAAAAAGGTCTGTGTGCTCGATTAAATAAATTGTTTATAGAGATATACATGGTCTACTGGTCACATGTTTTGAATTCCTTCGAGATCCATGCCTCATTCATTTTTATAAATGTGAGGTAGTCAACACTGTCGTGAGCTAGGCGAGTGCGCATATCGGTCACGATCCCTCCTGCTGCGCTGAACGTCCTTTTGGACAGGACACTGGAAGAGGGGAAAGCCAACAGTTCCATTGCAAATTGGACCTCAGGCTCTGGCCAGAGGTCAAGCCTGCCCACCAAGTAGGCCTGGAAGTGCTCCATTCTGATAACCCTCTGTGACGGTGGTAACATTTCCACCATTTTGTGTTTGTACGGGGGTCTAAGTACGTGGCCACCCAGTACTGGTCCTGAAAGCCAGAAAGTCTTTCACATATCAATAGACAGTAGTGGCCAAAACCTTTGGGCCAAGAATGAAAAATGCTGGGCTCAGAATGATAGTCTTTTGAATTGGTTAACAATTTGCAACAGTCTTGAGCTGAAAATTGTGTGTGTGTTTGATGAACCAAAAACTAAAACTATGTCCCTTTTTCATACACAGGAAGACCTCAGCCAGGAGGAAGAGGGTGTGGAATGCAGCAGCCAGGAGGTAGCTGGGGAAAGTGGCAGCCAGGAGGAGGCAGGGTTAAGCGGCAGCCAAGCGGTGGGCGGGCGGAGGAGCCTGACTGAATCACAGGTCCCTCCCCTCCGCCTTCCACGCAAAAGGGCCAGAAAGGGGGGAATGTGGAGGAGTCGGCTCTGAAGATGATCAGAGAGGCTTCATCGGCCCTCAAAGCCACCCCCACCTATCAAGAGGCCTTTACCGTCTTGGCTGCCTGCAAACTCCAGCAAATGAAAGAGGGGCAACAGATCTTGTGTGAAGAGCTAATTATCCACACCCTCAACAAGGGGCTGTTGGGCCAAATCACACAAGCAACACACTTGTGTGATTTGGCCCATGCCCCTCCTCCTCCTCCTCCTTCTGCCACACCTCCAGCACCACAGCCACAGCCTGGAAGGAAGCGTGGAAGGAAGACCAGAGTGTGATAACCTGGGTTCAGTCTGGTCTGACAGAAGATGCAGCCTCTTGTAGGACCACAGCCTGGGAATATAGATGTCATCTGCTGCTGTTCCGGGTTTCTTGGACTTCAGGACCAGACTGCTCTCCCTCAGACATGTACTCCTCAGGCCACCAATTTTTGCATTTAAATAGTTGATGTGTGCCCTGGGAGCCAAAGGCTTCGCTAATCTCCCCAGTTTCTCCAGCGCCGCCCTCCCTCTTTATTTGTTACTGACAACTAAATAAAGGTTTTTTTTGGTTGAAGAAATACTTGCGTATGTGTTTTACTTCAAAAAGGACAGTTTATTTGTGAGTAGGCAGGTATATTTCAAAAAGACAAAGTCAAATTAATAACAAGGGGCACCAACACCATACAACCTCCTGTAGATTAAAAAAGAAAAAAGAAATTAAAAAGAGAATAATGGTGTTGTGGTATGTTGACACACAAAACACACCAAAAAAAATGCAAAGATGAGCAAACTGTCAAAAAAGGAGATGCTGATTAAAAAAAAACAACCACAAAATTAAAAATAAAAATAAAATATTGGGTAGATGTGACGAATTTAAATATTGTATTGCTGAAATTAGTAAAAAGAATAAAGAAATACGTTTGGGAGAAATGTGTGTGAATATAAGCATAAAAACAACCTTATTCTTGTAGCATTGTAAAGAAAAAGAGAATGCGCTGCATGAAATAATTTTTAACATTGCAGCGTGACGAATGTGCTATATTGATTACGAGCGGTAGTTTTAACTGAGCGAACGCCTCCGTCTCAGAATTTTATTGTGAGCATGTGTGGCACCTTGTCCATCGGACTAGGCTACACACGATCGGAACTGACATGATCGGATCATGTTGTCGGAAAATTTTATGGCCCAGCTGTAAAACTTGGTCTGTCGGATATTCCGACGGAAACAGTACGATGGAGCCCACACACTGTCGGATTATCCGACAACACGGTCCTATCGGACATTGTCCTTCAGAATGTCCAACCGCGTGTACAAGGGCTAAGAAGATTGCCAGGACCCTGAAACTGAGCTGCAGCACAGTGGCCAAGACCATACAGCGGTTTAACAGGAAGGGTTCCACTCAGAACAGACCTCACCATGGTCGACAAACGTTGAGTGCACGTGCTCAGCGTCATATCCAGAGGTTGTCTTTGGGAAATAGACTTATGAGTGCTGCCAGCATTTCTGCAGAGGTTGAATGGGTGGGAGGGGGGGGGGGTGTCAGCCTGTCAGTGCTCAGACCATACGCCACACACTGCATCAAATTGATCTGCATTGCTGTCATCCCAGAGGGAAGCCTCTTCTAAAGATGATGCACAAGAAAGCCTGCAAACAGGTTGCTGAAGACAAGCAGACTAAGGACATGGATTACTGAAACCATGTCCTGTGGTCTGATGAGACCAAGATAAACTACCATTCAGCAATGTAAAAAAAAAAAATCAAGGAGGCAGCAGTAGCACCTCATGAATGCCTGTCAGCTGCTGCTATACCACTCATTGAAAAGCAATCCACCACAGATCACTTTTTAGAGAACAGTAAGCATTACCACAAATGTGACAGAAACTTGAAACACATCATTAATTTCACACTCACCACCAACCAGGTCACCCCCAGCCACTTCCCATGTTATCCACCTCCCTTCAACTTATATCACAGGTGACTATTTCCCAACCTGCAGATGACAGTCCCTGCTCCAAAAGATATCACTCCCAGTTACTCCCCCCAATCCGCTGATTGATATACCTCCATGACCACCTCGCACCCCCCTACTGACAGACCTCTCTCCCCAGCCTGTCCCAACATACCCTCTCACCTGCTGACCCGTGGATGAGGGAAAGACTCCTGCAGTGTTATTGTGTTCTGCCAGTGGGGAGCTATCCCTACCCACAGAATACAAAGATCAGTGTTGCTAATTATAGCTGGCAGCACTGATTGTTTTGGGAAAAACCTGACAGGCTGGTTGTACTTAAGTCAATTAATAGATTGACTTGTGTACAACCAGCTAGCCCATACATAGATCGACTATGGCTGGTCTCTGCCTAATTGGCTTAATTTCAATCCATGTATGGCCCGCTTAACCACTACCCAGTCCCTAAACATCCTTCAACAAACCTTTTCTTTTTCTTCCCAGATTCCTTCATCCTCCTCACCTGTACATAGTGCCCGCTGTCATACCCTCCACACTCCTCTCTTGTACATACTACTCACTATCATACCCTCCACTCTGCTCTCCTATAGGGATGGCCGAACAGTTCGCCCAGCGGTCGTTTCACGGCGAATTTCGGCTGTTCGCGGCCCGTCCGTTCGGCGGACTATTGGCGCCGTTCACTCGGCGGACTTCCGTGTTTTTACTGTGTAAAAGAACTTTGACCTGATGACACATCCATCATGGGGTACAGGGCAGCCAATTGAGACATTACAGCACATGGACACTTGGACATTCCCCCTAACTTATAAATACACCCGATCCGGCGGCCATTTTACATTCTTTCTTCTGTCACTATAGGGAGAGGTTGCTGTGTGGAGCAGGGAGAGATTACAGTGACCCAAATCGCTAGCTATTTGGTACACAAAAGTTCTTTTCAGGACTGGTATAGGTGTTAGGTGTAGTTCAGGATAGGCAGTGCAGTGCTAGTGATTGTTGCAACAGCCTGAGTGTCTTTTGTCAGTTTAGAGAAAGGGACAGGACGGTGTGTGCTGCTGTAGGGCCAGCCAGATTAGTCATCATCATTAGCTGTTACTATCAGGTCCACAAAAGTGCTATTCCAGTAACCAGTTATTGTTCCAGCAGCCTCTGTTTTGCCAGTTTATATAGGGACAGGCAGGAAGCAGTGTGTCAGGCAGTGAGGGTCAGTTTAAACAGTAGCTGTTACTATTAGTTCCACAAAGGTTCTTTTCAGGACTGGTATCAGTGGTATGGTAATAGGCTTGTACACGTATAATATTCTTTCTTCCAAATATAGAAAGAATATTATACTTGACTGCTGCCCTTCTGCTGCAGTCTGCTAATCAGTCACACACAACCTAATTGTTCCACAAAGGTCCTTATGAGGACTGGTAATAACCTGGTGTAGGGTGCTATAGTACATAGGGTTGAGTGAGGTACAGTCTGCTATTCTATAAGGACTGGTATAGGTCCACAATACATAGGGTTGAGGTGCACTACTGCTGACCGCTGCCCTATACTGCAGCAGTCCTTCATCGGTATAGGGACTGACGTACAGTCTGCTAATCACTCACAGACAACCTACTTGGTCCACAAAGCTCTTTATCAGGACTGGTAACTTGGTCTGTCTAGGGTGCTACAGTACATAGGGTTGAGTGAGGTACAGTCTGCTATTCTATAAGGACTGGTATCGGTCCACAATACATAGGGTTGAGGTGCACTACTGCTGACCGCTGCCCTATACTGCAGCAGTCCTTCATTGGTATAGGGACTGAGAGCTTTGTCACAGGGTCATTTAAAAAATGACAGGCAGAGGAAGAGGCAGGCCCTTCCGCAGGGGTGGTAGGGGTAGGGCAGGAGCAACAGGCTTGAGCCAAAGTGGGAAGTTGCAGAAGGTGCGTTCAATTACTTTAAAGGACGCACCAGACTTGATTGAATGGCTCGCTCAGCCTTACTCTTCTGCACCCTCCTCATCCTCTCGATCTGCACCCTCTTCTTCACTCTCTGCTATGTGCACCCCCAAAGACACTACCACCAACAACACCACCACCACCACCACCACATACCTTCCGCTTGAGTCACAGGAATTATTTTCCGATCCATATCAAGAGGACATTTCTGATACACAGCCACTCTTGGTATTGGATCAGGAAGAGGAGGTAGCAACAACCGCTACTCAGCAGTCTGATGACAGTACCCAGATCAGCCCAAGGAGGAGGTTGGTCCCCGGTGTTGCTGCCTACTCCGAGATCTCTACTTATAGCGGTGGGGAAGGTGACGTTGATGATGATGTGTCTAGTGATGTCACGTGGGTGCCCACAAGAGAGGAAGAGGAGGGGAGTTCAGAGGGAGATATGGACCAGCAGATAGGGAGGAGAAGCAGAAATAATTTACATTGCACAGGAGGGACAAAGCAGACTGCAAATGTATCAGGAGAGAGTCATCGACCATGTACGGTCACATCTGGCGCTCCCAGGACACCGGCACATGGCTCCGCAGTGTGGGCTTTTTTTAACGTGTCCGCTGCTGACAATAGCGTTGCCATCTGCAATCTTTGCAGTCAACGCATTAGTCGCGGTAAGCCCAACACTCACCTAGGGACGACCGCCCTAAGAAGGCACATGGGCAGCCATCACCGAGCCGAGTGGGAGCAACGGAACACACAAAGCCACACTGCAGGCTCTCACCGTCCAGCCTCGTCTTCTACTTCTCCTTCTCCTCTCTCCTCACAATTGTCCTCCACTCCACCTTCCATTACGCCAAGCTCACGTTTTTCTGCAAAAAGGCAGGATTCCGTGGGCCTAATGTTCGAGCGTAAAAAAATGATGACGCCGGATAACCCTCTTGGAAGGTCCCAGGAAGGAAGTATTTCTCAGAGAAGGGCATCCCAGAGCTATATGGCCATGTTCAGCGGCAAGTGAATGTATCTCTGGCACACAGTGTCAGTGCCAAGATACATCTGACTACAGACACGTGGTCTAGCAAACACGGGCAGGGAAGGTATATCACTTTTACTGCCCACTGGGTGAACCTTCTGACGGCCGTCAAGCATGTAACCCGTGGCACCCGTGTAGATTTGGTTTTACCGCCACGGATTGCATGCAGGCCTGACTCTTCTTCTCCTCCTCCTCCTACTCCATCCTCCTCCCTCTCCTCCTCAGCTGACTCCTCCTTTTCCGCTGCTAGCGTCTTTTCCGCTGCACCGCCCAAGCTCCCCAGAACTTATTCTACATGCCAGGTGAGACGTTGCCATGCCGTGCTGCGTCTGTTGTGCCTGGAAGCCAAGAGCCACACTGGCCCGGCACTCCTTTCAGCTTTGCGTTCACAGGCAGATCAGTGGCTAACACCGCTCAATTTGACAGTTGGTAAAGTGGTGTGTGACAACGGTGCCAATCTGCTTAGCGCATTGAAACAGGGCAAAATCACGCACGTGCCATGCATGGCACATGTCTTAAACTTGGTCGTGCAGCGATTCGTTGTCAAATACCCTGGGGTCCAGGACATCTTGCGGCAGGCAAGGAAAATCTCGGCCCATTTCAGAAGATCTTACACGGCCATGGCTCGCCTTGCTGAAATTCAGCGGCGACACAATCTGCCGGTCAGACGTCTTATTTGCGATTGCCCGACGCGATGGAACTCAACCTTCTATATGCTTGATAGGCTGCTCCAGCAGAAACGTGCAGTTAACGTCTACCTGTATGAACTCTGCAGCAGAACCGGTTCTGGGGAGCTGGGGTTTTTTTCACCGCGCCAGTGGCTGCTCATGCGCGACGCATGCAGACTTCTGCGGCCATTTGACGAGATCACCAAACTGGTCAGTCGCAGCCATGGTGCCATCAGTGACATGGTACCTTATGCCTTCTTTATGGAGCGTGCATTGCGTCATGTAATTGATCAAGCTGTGGAGGAGCAGGAGCGGGAAGATGAGGAAGTCGCAATGCTGGATGAATTCCCAGGGGGGGCTACTCTATCTGAGACAAGTCAACAACAGGAGTCTGAAGAGGAGTCAGAGGAGGATGGTGCCGGGGCGGATGAGGAGGAGCAAGAAGAGCATGCTTTAAACCTTTCTGGGATCCCTGTTGTGCGTGGATGGGGAGAGGAGAATGAAGAGGACGACATTATCCTGGATGATGAGCAGGAGCCAGGCCACCACACCACTTCCACTTTAGTGCAAATTGGGGGCCTTCATGCTCCAGTGTTTTAATAGGGAGCCCCGTATAAAAAGCATAAGGGTCAAGGACCAGTACTGGGTGGCAACGTACTTAGACCCCCGGTACAAACACAAAATGGCGGAAATGTTACCGCCGTCGCAGAGGGCTGTCAGAATGCAGCACTTCCAGGCCTTGCTTCGAGAAATGCTGCATTCTGCTTTTGCGTGCGCTGGCAGAGGAGCAATTCCCACTCCCAGAGAAGGAGTTGCGGGTACCAATCCAACAGCGCCTGCAGGAAGAGGCCGGTTTGAAGATGTGTTGGTGACTTCGGATATGAGGTCATTCTTTCAGCCGACCCATCGACAGGTGTCATCCGCATCCAGCATCAGTTAACCCGACTACATCGGGTTAACGGCCGATGTGGACGCTCTGAGGAGTGATGAACCCCTGGACTACTGGGTGGGCAGGCTTGACCTCTGGCCAGAGCTTGCCCAATTTGCAATGTAACTGTTGGCTTGCCCCTCATCCAGTGTCCTGTCCGAAAGGACGTTCAGCGCAGCAGGGGGGATCATGACCGATAAGCGTACTCGCCTAGCTCACGACAGTGTTAACTACCTCACATTTCTAAAAATGAATGAGGCATGGATCTCGGAGGAATTCAACACATATGACCAGTAGACCATGTATATGTCTATAAACAATTTTTTTAATCAAGCACACAGACCTTCTTTCTTCATTTGGCTCACTTCCTTGTCCAAAAAAAGCACACCGTACTATATGCCCGTACCCTCCTCTTTGAAGAGGTTGAGCGGTGTCATATTTCTACTGGGGCTGCTTATTATGAGGGGCTCCCACCATCCCTGTGCTGTGCTGACATCCTCCTGGGGCTGTACCTCTGCTGTGCATATTATGAGGGGCTCCCACCATCCCTGTGCTGTGCTGACTTCCTCCTGGGGCTGTACCTCTGCTGTGCATATTTTGAGGTGCTCCCACCATCCCTGTGCTATGCTCATTATGAGGGGCTCCCACCATCCCTGTGCTGTGCTGACTTCCTCCTGGGGCTGTACCTCTGCTGTGCATATTTTGAGGTGCTCCCACCATCCCTGTGCTATGCTCATTATGAGGGGCTCCCACCATCCCTGTGCTGTGCTGACTTCCTCCTGGGGCTGTACCTCTGCTGTGCATATTTTGAGGTGCTCCCACCATCCCTGTGCTATGCTCATTATGAGGGGCTCCCACCATCCCTGTGCTGTGCTGACTTACTCCTGGGGCTGCTTATCATGAGGGGCTCCCACCATCCCTGTGCTATGCTGACATCCTCCTGGGGCTGCTTATTATGAGGGGCTCCCACCATCCCTGTGCTGTGCTCATTATGAGGGGCTCCCACCATCCCTGTGCTATGCTGACTTCCTCCTGGGGCTGCTTACGGTGCAGGTGTCAGTGCTGTATATCACGCTGCTGATGTCAGTGCTCTCTGTCACGGTGCTGCTGTCAGTGCTGTATATCACGGTGCTGGTGTCAGTGCTTTATGTCACGCTTCTGATGTCAGTGCTCTCTATCACGGTGCTGCTGTCAGTGCTGTATATCACGGTGCTGGTGTCAGTGCTTTATGTCACGCTGCTGATGTCAGTGCTCTCTATCACGGTGCTGTTGTCAGATGACTCTATCACGGTGCAGGTGTCATTGCTGTATGTCACGCTGCTGATGTCAGTGCTCTGTATCACGGTGCTGCTGTCAGATGACTCTATCACGGTGCAGGTGTCATTGCTGTATGTCACGCTGCTGGTGATCATCTCCTGTACCCTCTTCTTTGCCTACCCTGGTCCCTGACCTTCCCTCTCCTCCATTGCCTTCATGCGCTCCACAGTCCTGAATTGTCACAACAATTTCCCATATAAAAAAAGAATGCTTGTAGTTGTCGATCCCAGATTCACCTCATACATGTGTTATGTCATTGGCCATGTGGTGGGACTATGTTTGCACAGCTAATAATTATTTTGTGGGTGCAAATTTGACCTATAGGTTTGCGAAGTTCGCCTCCCATTGAAGTCAATGGGGCCCGCCGCGAACGTTCCGGTTCGCGAACTATCGGCCGCGTTCGCGGTCCGCGTTCGCGAAACGTCCCGTCGGAAGTTCGTCCATCACTACAGATCACTATATCATGGTGCAGGTGTCAGTGTTCTATATAACAGTGCTGGTGCTGGTGATCATCTCCTGCACCCTCTTCTTTGCCTACCCTGACCTTCCCTCGCCTCCATTGTCTCAAGATTCCTGAATTTTCAGAATTTCCCATATAAAAAAAGAATGCTTGTAGTTGTCGATCCCAGATTCACCTCATACATGTGTTATGTCACGGTGCTGGTGTCAGATCACTCTATCACGGTGCAGGTGTCAGTGCTCTATATCACGGTGCTGGTGCTGGTGATCATCTCCTGCACCCTCTTCTTTGCCTACCCTGACCTTCCCTCGCCACCATTGTCTCAAGATTCCTGAATTTTCAGAATTTCACATATAAAAAAATAATGCTTGTAGTTGTCGATCCCAGATTCACCTCATACATCTGTTATGTCACCTCAGCTGTGTCTGGCAATGAATCTTCTCTCTGAGCTATCTGAGATGCTGGACAGTTCCTTGTCAGATCCTTTTGACAACCCTGCCTTGTACCTTGATTTCAGCTGAACCTTGAACTCTTTGCTCCTCCCATGAACTTCCTGATATAAGCCATGTCTCTGCACTTCCTCCTTGCCAGAATATTGTGCTATCTCCAGCCTGTATCTCGCTCCCGTCTTCTCTGCTGCCGCTTATATTTGCTACTGCTCGTTATCGACCCTTGGCTTGTTCCACGACTACGCTTCTGCCTGATCCCAATCTGCAACAACTCGTTACCGACCTTTTGGCTTGCTTACTGACCACGCTTCTGTTTTATCCTTACCTGCTCATCCGCTACTGAACCCCGGCTTGCTCACCTCCTGGTGGGGCAATCCTGAGGACCGCGACCTGGTACTAACACGCAGCTAAATCCATCTCTACCATCTGGAGCTCTGGTGAAAACCGGTTAGTACTTAGACTCCGCACCTCAGGTGAGCCTGTGTCTTCTGCCAGGGTGACGGCCTGTGTTCCGATCCTGCTGGTTAGTGGTAATCCTGCAACTGCTATAGCAATTGGTCTTCGAGCCTGACCCCTGATCGTGACACGGTGCTGGTGTCAGATCACTCTATCACGGTGCAGGTGTCAGTGCTCTATATCACAGTGCTGGTGCTGGTGATCATCTCCTGCACCCTCTTCTTTGCCTACCCTGACCTTCCCTCGCCTCCATTGTCTCAAGATTCCTGAATTTTCAGAATTTCACAAATAAAAAAAGAATGCTTGTTGTCGATCCCAGATTCACCTCATACATGTGTTATGTCACGGTGCTGGTGTCAGATCACTCTATCACGGTGCAGGTGTCAGTGCTCTATATCACGGTGCTGGTGATCATCTCCTGCACCCTCTTCTTTGCCTACTCTGACCTTCCCTCGCCTCCATTGTCTCAAGATTCCAGAATTTTCAGAATTTCACATATAAAAAAATAATGCTTGTAGTTGTCGATCCCAGATTCACCTCATACATGTGTTATGTCACGGTGCTGGTGTCAGATCACTCTATCACGGTGCAGGTGTCAGTGCTCTATATCACGGTGCTGGTGATCATCTCCTGCACCCTCCTTTTTGCCTACCCTGACCTTCCCTCGTCTCCATTGTCTCAAGATTCCTGAATTTTCAGAATTTCACATATAAAAAAAGAATGCTTGTAGTTGTCAATCCCAGATTCACCTCATACATGTGTTATGTCACGGTGCTGGTGTCAGATCACTCTATCACGGTGCAGGTGTCAGTGCTCTATATCCCGGTGCTGGTGCTGGTGATCATCTCCTGCACCCTCTTCTTTGCCTACCCTGACCTTCCTTCGCCTCCATTGTCTCAAGATTCCTGAATTTTCAGAATTTCACATATAAAAAAAGAATGCTTGTAGTTGTCGATCCCAGATTCACCTCATACATGTGTTATGTCATTGGCCATGTGGTGGGACTATGTGTGCACAGCTAGTAATTATTTTGGGGCTGCAAATATGACCTGTAGGTTTGTAAAGTTCACCATCCCTGTGATGGGCTGAGTTCCTCCTGGGGCTGCTTATTATGAGGGGCACCCACCATCCCTGTGCTATGCTGACTTCCTCCTGGGGCTGCTTACGGTGCAGGTGTCAGTGCTGTATATCACGGTGCTGGTGTCAGTGCTTTATGTCACACTGCTGATGTCAGTGCTCTCTATCACGGTGCTGGTGTCAGATCACTCTATCGCAGTGCAGGTGTCATTGCTGTATGTCACGCTGCTAATGTCAGTGCTCTCTAGAGGTCGACCGAAATAAAACGGGGTAACTTGCGTTTGAAAGACCTCTGCGCAAATAACGTGTCAGATAAAATATTGCAACAACCGCTATTTTATTCCCTAGGGTCTCTGCTAAAAAATATATATATAATTTGTGGGGCTTCTGGGTGATTTTCTAGCAGAAAATACTGGATTTTTACTTGTAAGCAACAAGTGTGAGAAAAGATTTAGTCTTTAAATGGTTAAACTGAGAACTTCTTGGAGTTCAGCCCATTGAAGAAGAAACATTGTATCACTTTGATCTTTTCTTGGCAGCCTGCCCAGAGAGGAGGAAAGTCCTTCACTGATGTCTTCAATCACAGAAGTATTTTACAAGTCATAATAAGCATAATGACTGAGTCGTCGTCCGAAATCCGGAATTCGTAAACAAAAGTTCATATTCCGTACAGAATTCGGATGCACTGTAATTCATATTTCGGATCCTCCCGAACGTACGAATTTTTGGAAATTTGTACGAATTTGAGATTCATACAAAACGAATCGCACATGTCTAGTGGCCGTTATTTGGCTATAGCGCGGACGCCAAGTGGTTAAAATTATATTGAATATCCTCAATGTTACCAGCTCTAAAATGGGCACACTTTTGTTAGTTCAACTAAAGGAAATCTTTTTAGTCCTCATATTTGTTCTGCCCGTTATACTGTGATGTATAGAAGAACATTGGGGATGTCATCTACTTTAAATATACCACTGGTAAAAAAAAAGTGTCCCTGAAAATATTTTTGAAATGTTGGCAACTATGCACTTGTGCACTGCCCATTAGCACATTAGGATACATTTACCTATCAGACTGAGCCCTCCAGTGACGCGCTGTTATCAATCCGGCGGGTCCCAGGCGCTTCCATCTTCACCCGGTCTTCCTTCCGGGTTCTGTGCTTTGCCTTGGCCGGGCTGAGTTGCTGTCACTCCCATGCATGCTCATGCGCATCCTCTCTCATCCCCTTTCTTATCCTCCCTCCCTTATCCCTCACCGATTTCTCTCACCCCCCTTCTCTCTCTCTCATCATCCCTCTCGCTATTTCATTTAATTTTGTTATAACAAAAAATTGTTTGCATTTTTTTTATAAAAAACCCCACCAAAATCCTCAGCACCAGGCCAATGATGTTCTTAATCTGGCCCTGCCCATGCTCCTAATTCTTGGGCATACACGCTCCTTTGTTTTTTTTTTTAACTGCAGATCAGAAATCTCCTTCTGCAGGCACTCACATAATGTATGTTTTCTGGGAGCAGCACCCTGCTGCTGTCAGAATACACAGATCAGTGCTGCAGCTGATTGGTATTTCTGCAAAACAAACAGCAGCACTGAAACTCCTCTTCTGGGGTTCACTGTCAGTGATCTTGGCTCCTCCTCCTTCTCCGAAATTCCAGGCCTGGGAGCATCAACATGGGAACAAGGTGCTTTGGGGTGGGGGCCCCCGTTTCCCCAAAGCACCCCCCCCCATGTTGAGGGCACACGGCCTGGTACTGCTCAGGAAGGGGGGGGCTTGACCGGCCGGCGTGCTCGGATAAGGTTCTTATATGGACCTTGGGGGGGACCCCATGCCGTTTTTTCATCCATACCAGGTGATGGGGCAAGCGACGTGTCAATCTTGCAGCCGAAGGCGGCGACATTGACTTCCTTCGCTAGTCCCGGCTACCTGGAGCCGCGTTCAAAATGAACGGACTTTCCTCCGTGTGTGGGCAAGTCCGTTAATTTCAAAAGTACGGCGGGCTAGCACACACGCGGCCGGACTCGCAGTCCGCCAGACAATTTTTGAGTCAAAACTACTTTCTAAGTCCGCTGGACTTTTGGGAAAAAAAGTCCCCGGAGCCCACACACGGGCGGATTGTCCGGCGGACCAAGTCCCCCGGATAATCTGATAAGGTGAAAATTGCTCATTTCACTTCCTCACTACCTAGCACAGTTTTGGAGGCCCTGAAATGCTAAGATAGCACTAAAACACCATTTTGGAAAGTAGACACAATTTGATAAGGGACATGTTGAGTATTTTGCAGATCTCACTTTTTGTCACAAGGTTTTGAAAATTGAAAAAAGAAAAAAAAAATCCTTTTCTTTCTTAATTTTTCAAAACAAATGATATCTGCAAAATACTCACCTTGCCTCTTAGCAAATACCTTGGGGTGTCTACTTTATGAAAAGGGGTAATGAGGGGAGTGGGGGGGTTGTGTTATCTTGGCATTTCAGTGCCCCCGAATCTGTGATAGATATGGAAGAAGTGAAATTAGCAATTTACAACCTTTGAAATCCTGAAGGCAGTGATTGGTTTTTGGGGTCCTGTATGCAGCTACACTGCCAAAAGGTCACATGCATGTGTTATCTCCATACTCAGGAGAAGCAGCAGAATGTATTTTGGGGTGTAATTCCACATATACCCATGGCATGTGGGAGCAATATATAATTTAATTGTGAACTTTGTGTAAAAAAAAAAAAAAAATTGCATTTTCCAACAAAAGTGTCAAAAATAAAATATTCCATGGACTCAACATGCCTCTCAGCAAATAGCTTGGGCTGTCTACTTTCCAAAACGGGGTCATTTGGGGGTGTTTGTACTCTTTTAATTCACAAAAACACAATATATTGCCAAATTGTTTGAAATATAAAAGATGATCTTACTTCGAGTACATTGATGCCAAACACAACATGCTTTAAAATGACTCATGCCCATGCAGTGGCGACAAACTACATACATTTTTAAAAGCATTTACAGATTGCCACTTTAGATTTTACAGAGGAGGTCTAGTGCTAGAATTACTGTCTTCAATCTGACATTCATGGTGATACCTCACATGCATGATGCAAGTGCTGTTAGATATGACACGGGAAGGATGCTTGCGTTCGCCTTTGCCTGCAAGCATGGGGGGGGGGGGCAGAGATGCTTTCATTTTTTTTTTGATTATTTATTTTGCTTTTTAAATGTATTTTTAGACTCTTCCTTTCATTTTTAAATTTTTTGATTATTTTTATTGTTATCACAGGGAATCAGGGCCAGATTAAGAGTATCATGGGCCTGGTGCTGAGGATTTTGATGGTCCTTTTTATGGAAATAGATAAAATGAAAAAATCACGCTGTATGCCCAAGAGAACCCATGTGAATGAGCCCTTCGTTTTTTGAATTATTTATTCAATTTTTGAATTATTTTCTTAATTTATTATTATTTGTTGGAGTTTTTTTTTAATATTTCTTACATTTTTTTCACAATACTTTTTTGGGAGAATGGAGCAGTGGAAGGTGGCAATACTGCATACACAGGGGGGGCCCTGAGCAGGGGGAATCTAATGGACAGTCTGGGGTGATCAGTACGAGGGGCGCAATTACAAGCACCGATCTCCCTCTAGAGGAGGTTGAGTGGCTTTTAGCTGCTTCATGGAGAGTCATAGAGGGAGTGGTGATGGTGTCGGGGTGATGGCGCTTGTGATTGCCCGCCGCACCGATCACCCCTGACTTTCAGATTCCCCTTGCTGCAGGAGGTACAAGGAGCGTCTCATGCAGTGCAGTATCAAAATGGTCAGTATGTCCCTCCTGGGCCTATATTAAGGTGCGGGCCTGGAGCTGCAGCTCCAATAACCCCTACGTTAATCTGACCCTGCAGGGAATGTAAATATCCCCTATGATAGCAATAGGTAGTGACAGGTTCTCTTTTTTTAAAAATAGGGTCTATTAGACTCTAGATCTCTCATCTGCCCTTAAAGCATCTGCTTACACCAAGATCAGTGTAATAAGATGCAAAAATGCACAAGCAAACAACAGTTAACAATAAAACATAGTAACAATAAAACATTAACTCAATAAAACAACTTTTTTTATTGCAATCTTTGCCAAAAAAAGAGTAAAAAATATATGCCTCAGCATAGGGGTGTTCCACCCTCTTACCACCCCAGTCCCCATGCTTTGGCATATATGCTCTTTTATTTAAAAGGGTGGTGAAATCACCTTCTACAGCACTGTAGTCACTGATTTATATATTCTGAAAGCAACCCTGTGTCAGGAACCATGAAACAGACAGAGACAGAAGTACAATCAAATCACACTTGTTTATTAATAAAAATAAAAAGGTAAATAGGAAAAAGCGTAGTCAAGCAAGCCAGAGTCCAGTAGCCAGATCGGGTAGTTAGCCAGTCCAAAGTTCATAAACCAGATCGGGTAATCAGCCAGTCCAGACGTCAGGGATCCAAGGTGAGCAACTGCAAGCAGGATGGAAGCCAGGTGGGATGTCAGCAAGCCAGTCTTGAAACAACAGCAGGAGATGGTTCCTAGTGATGTGACCAAACGTGAAGGCAATGGAGAAATGAGCTGGAGACTTTAAATAGGCTGGCCAGATAAGCATCATCGGAAACAGCTGGTAACAGTGGAGAAAGAAGAGAGCTGGCAGTTAGCCGACAGCTGAGCGGCCAGCCCAGAGGAGGAAGGGCTAAGCCAGCCCTGACACCCTGTTTCTGTCAGAATAAATAGATCAGTGCTTCAGCTGAATGGCGTACCTGCAAAGCAAACAACAGTTAACAATAAAACACAGTAACAATAAAATATTAACTCAATAAAACAACCATTTTTATTGCAATCTGTGCCAAAAAAAAAGAGTAAAAAAGATATGCCGAAGCATAGGGGTGATCTGCCCTCTTACCACCCCAGCCCCCATGCTTCGGCATATATGCTCTTTTATTTAACTGTAGTGGTGAAATCACCTTCTACAGTGCTGTAGGTACTGATTTATGTATTCTGAAAGCAAACCCTGTTGCTGTCAGAATAAACAGATCAGTGCTGCAGCTGAATGGCATACCTGCAAAGCAAACAATGGTTAACAATAAAACATAGTAACAATAAAACATTAACTCAATAAAACAACTTTTTTATTGCAATCTGTGCCAAAAAAGAGTAAAAATCATATGCCGAAGCATAGGGGTGATCCGCCCTCTTACCACTCGAGCCCCCATGCTTCACATATGCTTCATATATGCTCACCTCCTACAGCGCTGTAGTCACTGATTTATGTATTCTAAAAGCAAACACTGTTGCTGTCAGAATAAACAGATCAGTGCTGTAGCTGAATGGTGTACCTGAAAAGCAAACAATGGTTAACAAATAAAAACAGTAACAATATGCATCACATAGGAGACTGTCCGAATATGATGAATAAAATGTTTTGAATTTTTTTTTCTAAAAGTATAAAAAAATTTAAATTGCAGCTAATTGCTTCTGCTGAATCCCATCCATACACACTGTAAAATGGCAGTGCCCCCTCACATTCTCAGTGTGCTTATCAGTAAACCCAGAACCTGCATTGTGGGTGCCACTATGTAGATGAGAAAAAGATCAGCGAATGTCCATTCGCTTATCTCCTTTCCTTTTCCTGTTAAGGTGGGTGTAATGTTTTTTTTTTTCTTAATTAACCAGTTTAAGACTGCCCACCGCAGACAGCCCGGACGTGCAAACTCACGTACAGGTAAATCATTTTATGCACGCAATCCAGGGGGTGCGTTCGTGCCACCAGACAGCTGCTACCATTGTGACTGGACACAATGGGAGCCAATTAGTGAGTCCGGGTCCCGGCAGGCCATTGGACCCACCGATATTTAGGAGGAAAGGGAGAATAGCATTTTGCCAAAACAAGGCAACAAGGCAGACTGCTGTTCTGTCAGAGAGTATAGAGAGATCTTGTGCTTCAACTAAGCATCCCCACACAGTTATAAAGCACCCCTTAAGAACACATTTAACCCCTTAATCAACCTGGTGTTAACCCCTTTCCTGCCAGTGTCATTTATACAGTGACAGTGTGTTTTTTTTAGCACTGATCACTGTATTGGTGTCACAGGTCCCCAAAAAGTGTATCTTAGTGTCAGATTTGTCTGCCGCAATGTTGCAGTCCCGCTTTAAAGCGCTGATCGCTGCCATTGCTATTAAAAACAATAATAAAAACAAAATATTCATAAATATATCCCGTAGTTTGTAGACCCTATAACTTTTGCACAAACCAATCAATATACGTTTATTGGGATTTTTATTTATAATGTTTTATAGCAGAAAGTAAAAAATATTGTTTTTTTTTTCAAAATTGTCGGTCTTTTTTTGTTTATAGCACAAAAAATTTAAACCATAGATGTGATCAAAAACCACCAAAAGAAAGCTCTATTTGTGAGAAAAAAAAGGACATCAATTTTATTTGTGTGCATTCAGCCTCACAGGGCCTCAGACACCCCCAACATTGTAACCCCTCTACATCTTATATACATCCATCACTCCTAACTCCACCCAACTAACCCCCCTCACACATACACCAGGTTTCCCCCTACCATTGTTTTTTTTTTTTATATACTCTTTATTTTCATTATAAACCAGTGATACAAATTCCTCTTATCCACTATACAAATGATTACTGACTGTACTTATATATCTATACCTTTACCCACCCTCCCCCCTCCTCCCCCCGCCCAAACACAAAAGCCGCCCAAAAAATAAAAAATAAAAAGTGAAATTAAAAAAAAAAGTATTCTTTTCCCTCTCCTTTCTCTCTCTCCCCTTCTCCTCTCTCTTAAACTTCCACAGCACCTTTTTCTTAAACCTACTCATTCCTCCTCATTCCTCTTCATCTCCATTCCCTTCCACCCTTACATGATACTCCTTTTTCAGGAATGCGTCCCATTGTTGCCATTTGCTGGGGTGATTTTGGTTTGTGCCCTCCATTCTCTGTATAGACTCCTCCATCACCCTTATATATTCTACTTTCCGGATCCATTCTGTAACTGTTGGGACTTGCACGGTCTTCCAATGACATGGGATCAAAGATTTAGCTGCATTCAACATAACTGGAATCATCGTACCTTTATATTGTGTGATTCCTTTCTTAGTGTCATGGAATAGACATTCCCATGGAGAATTCCCTATTCTTTCCCCAGTCACCAAGAATATCTTTCCTATTATTTTCTCCCAGAAAGGGGTTATTTTCGGGCAGTCCCACCATATGTGCTTGAAAGTCCCTAGTCCCTTACATTCCCTCCAACAGGAGGTCTGATTTTCTTCTCTAAACCTCTGTATTCTTTGGGGGGTCAGGTACCATCTTGCTAATAGTTTAAAAGACATTTCAATCGTTTGGACGTCTCTTGCCAGTGAGTGGGTCATTTTAATTATTTTACCCCTGTGCTCCTCGTTTCTCAATGGGCCAATCTCTTCCTCCCATTTCCCCAAGTAAGCTGGAAACTCGGAGTCTACCTCTTGCTTTAATATCTTATATATTTTGGAGACCCTTTTCTCTAGGCATTGTGGTTCTTTAAATAGTTTCTCTAGTGGTCTAAGTTGCGTCTTTCCTCTTAAAGGCTGTGGTAATCCTTGAATAAAGTGCACCATTTGCGTGTATCTCCATCTATCTAGTGGCTTCCGTCCCCATTCTTGTGAAATTTCCCTAAAAGTGCTTATCCTATTTCCTTTCATCACTTCTCCCAGTGTTAATTCCTCTCTCCTTGCCCACCTACTAAAGTATATACGCTCATCTTTCCCTGGTGGAAAATATTTTGTGTCTAGGAGTGACATTAAGGGGGAGTTGTGGTGCCAGTTGTGCCTCTTGTTTATTTTATCCCAAATTTTTAACGTGTGTCTAGTTAAAGTGCAAGTGCTAATCCCTAAATCTCTGTAGTGAGGGGGTATCCATATAATTTTTGCTAGCTCCGTGTTGCTTAATGTGGCTTCCACCTCTACCCAACTCTTTTCTTGTTTGTTATGACACCAGTCCGCTACCCTTGAAATTACTATCGCTTCGTAGTATTTTCCAAAATCTGGCAATGCTAGGCCTCCTCTATCTTTCTCCTTCACCAAGATATTATAGGCTATTCGCGGGTTTTTACGTGCCCATATGAACGACGATGTCATCGCTTTTAGCTTTCTAAGGAAACTTTGGGGGAGAGGGACTGGGACCATTTGGAACGTATAAATAACCAGTGGTAGTATGAATATTTTAGTTGCGTTTATCCTCCCCATCCATGTGAGGGCCTTATATCTCATTTTATTGAAGTTGTCCTTGATTTTATTCAACAGAGGTAGGTAGTTAGAACTGTATAGGTTAGCCGGTTGTGCCGTCAGTTTTATCCCCAGGTAAGTCAATTCTCCTTTACACCACTTAAATGGGAGCTGGGAGGTTAGTGCTACCTGTTCCGCCTCTGTTAAATTTACGTTTAATATTTCCGATTTGGTCATATTTATTTTAAAGTTGGATAATCGCCCGTACTGCTCAAACTCCTTGAGAAGTGATGGGATTGTTGTTCTCGGGTTAGCTATATACAGCAGTATGTCATCTGCAAATGCAGAGACTTTATATTCCCTCCCCCCTACCCGAATACCCCGGACATCCCGGTTCCTCCTGATTGCCACCAACAGAGGTTCCAAGGAGATCACAAACAGGATCGGGGAGAGGGGGCATCCCTGCCTCGTCCCGTTGAACAATTCCAGTGGGCGCGATAGGGAACCATTTACTCTGATTCTAGCTGTTGGTTGTAAATATAAGGATTTAACCCATCTCCTCATCTTCTCTCCTAGGCCCATATATTCTAGTATCTCATCTATAAACTCCCACTCCACTCTATCAAAAGCCTTTTCGGCATCAACTGATAGCAGTACTGTGGGGGTCTCTCTCCTTGTTGCTTCCTGGATCAGAGCTATGGACTTCAGGGAATTGTCTCTCCCCTCTCGCCCCTGAATAAACCCTACCTGATCTGGATGAACCCATTTCGGCAGGAGGTTTTTTAGTCTGTCTGCCATTATTTTCGCAAAGATCTTTATGTCTGTGTTTAATAGGGAGATCGGGCGATAGCTCTCTAGTGCTGCGGGGTCCTTACCATCTTTTAGAATCAGAGTTATGTGGGCGCAGAGGGCCTCTTCCCGGAACCTCTCCCCTGTTCCTACTGCATTAAAGTATTCGCAGAGTTTCGGTGTTAAATACTTATGAAATTTTTTATAATACAAAATAGAGTATCCATCGGGTCCTGGACTACCCCCGAGGGCTGTGTTCTTAATTATTCTCTCCACTTCATCTGTTGTTATAGGGGCCTCTAAAGCATCCATCTCCTCCTTTTCTCCTCTGGGGAAGTCCATGTCCCGAAGATAGTCTACCATTATTCCTTTCCTCTTCCCCTTTCCACCCCCTTTCTCCCTTATATTATAAAGCTCACTATAATAGGTGTGGAAGTTTTCTGCGATTATAGGTGTGGAGAACTGAACCTCTCCCCTCCCGTCCTTGATCTTTGGAATATGGGTCCTGTTTTTATAATCCTTGACTCTTTTAGACATCCATTTACCCAACCAATTTCCCCATTGATACCTCTCTTTATTAATTTTATGAAATGCGGACTCCCTTTCATGTTCTAAAATTTCTTCAAGTTCCCTCTTTTTCTCTTTTAACTCCTGACTTTCCCGAACGCCCTTTTGTCTAATTTCCTGTTCTTGCTCTTTAATCTCCCTGTATAGTTTGGTTTTTTGTTTCTCCCTCTCTCTCTTTTTCCCCGCTCCAATCCCGATCAGGGCCCCCCTTATTACCGCCTTGTGTGTTTCCCACAAAGTAGCTCTAGAGATGTCTGGAGTGTCGTTTATCTCAAAGAAACTAATCAATTCCTGTTCAATCTTACCAATAACTTCCTGATCTTGTAGTAGTGAGTTATTCAATTTCCATGTCCTCCCAGT
Source organism: Lithobates pipiens (assembly GCF_037356315.1). Taxonomy (NCBI): domain Eukaryota; kingdom Metazoa; phylum Chordata; class Amphibia; order Anura; family Ranidae; genus Lithobates; species Lithobates pipiens. The sequence continues at coordinate 560,291,784 of NW_027507758.1, read as the reverse complement.
TCCCCTTTCTCCCTGTACCTCAAGCTGTATTACTACTGGAGCATGGTCCGATAAAGTGATTGGTTTGATTTCTGCTTTTTTAAGGTTTGCCACTAGTTGGTGTTCGACCAGAATATAATCCAATCTTGCAGAGGAATTGTGCGGGATTGAGAAGTGGGTATAATCCCTCTCTTTTAAGTGGGAGATTCTCCATGCGTCTAATAACTGCGCATTGGCTAAAATTCTCTTTAATGCTCTATATCTGCCCTCTGACACCCTACCACAGCCCCCTGAGTTGTCCATTTTGGGGTCTAGGGTCCAGTTCCCCCTACCATTGTTATCCTGTTACCACCTCCACACCCTGGATTCTCAGCTCCAAATAAATAACTCCCCAGCGCTCTGACCCCTCTACACCCTAGATATCACCCCAGCACTGTGACTCCTCTACACCCCAGATTTCCCCCCAGCACTCTGACCCCTCTACATCCTAGATATTCCTCCCAGCACTGTTACCCCTCTACACCCCAGATCCCCCCCCCCCAGCACTGTGACCTCTCTACACCCCAGACATCCCCCAGCACTCTGATCCCTCTCTGCGCCCCAGATATTCCCCCAGCACTCTGATCCCTCTCTGCACTCCATATGTCCCCCCATCACTCTGACCCCTCTACACCCCAGATATCCCCCCAGCACTCTGATCCCTCTCTGCACCCTAGATATTCCCCCAGCATTGTTACCATATATAATAAGATACTCCTTTTATTATGACCCCACTACATTCCTGATACCCCCTACACTGTGGCCTATCTATATCCCTGATACCTTTAGCAGTATAGCCACCCAAGATACCTCAAGCATTGCTACCCCCTATATACTCCAGATCCCCCCCATACACTTTTGATATCCCCACCCCCATTATTCCAGCCATGTAGTACCCCCGTTTCCAGTGGAGATACAGTGCATGTGAACTTTTGGATATGTACCCACCTCTAGCAATGGGACAAGGACTCACCTATACCAATGAAGTCATGCAAGCAGAAGGAGGGGTGGAGGAGGGAGCATCCCTTTGGGCATTCCAAGCCCTTCAGTGCAAACAGTGCTGGACAGCTGGGCTCACCATGACACCATCCACAATCTCATTTCCACAGGCAGGCTCTCAGTGCTGCCGACTCAGCAGATCCCACTCCATCTCCTACCCTGCGGACTCCGGGTCCCGAGCATTCAAGCTGCATGGAGCGGGGTCAGAGCATCACTGGTGCTCTGACCCCACCCCTCCCTGCTGGCTGTGAAATAGGTATCATTCTCCACAGCACGGCACAACGCTGCCAGCCTGTCTCCCCCATGTATCCATCACTCTGTGCCAGGGCTGGACTGGGACAGAAATTTGGCCCTGGACTTCATCTACACCGGCCCACTTACAACAGAGTGTCCCATCAGCACTCCCTTACATTAGAGTGTCCTATCAGCAGCCCCCTTACAACAGAGTGTCCCATCAGCACTCCCTTACATCAGAGTGTCCCATCAGCACCCCCTTACATCAGAGTGTCCCATCAGCACCCCCTTACATCAGAGTGTCCTATCAGCACCCCCTTACATCAGAGTGTCCTATCAGCACCCCCTTACATCAGAGTGTCCCATCAGCACTCCCTTACATCAGAGTGTCCCATCAGCATCCCTTACATCAGAGTGTCCCATCAGCACCCCCTTACATCAGAGTGTCCCATCAGCACCCCCTTACATCAGAGTGTCCCATCAGCACCCCCTTACATCAGAGTGTCCTATCAGCACCACCTTACATCAGAGTGTCCCATCAGCACCACCTTACATCAGAGTGTCCCATCAGCAGCCCCTTTACATCAGAGTGTCCCATCAGCACCCTCTTACATCAGAGTGTCCCATGAGCAGCCCCCTTACATCAGAGTGTCCCATGAGCACCCCCCTTACATCAGAGTGTTCCATGAGCACCACCTTACATCAGTGTCCCATCAGCGGCCCCTTTACATCAGAGTGTCCCATCAGCAGCCCCCTTACATCAGAGTGTCCCATCACCAGCCCCCTAACATCAGAGTGTCCCATCAGCACCCTCTTACGTCAGAGTGTCCCATGAGCAGCCCCCTTACATCAGAATGTCCCATCAGCACCACCTTACATCAGAAATAGAAAACTGCGCCAACCCTATACTAAACTAAAATAAATGACAATAAATAATGTCAAAATAAGTAAGTGATTATCATTAAATGATTGTAACGATAAAAAAAACTTAAATGTATGAAAAACACAGCAATACATAAAGAAAAAATAAAAGTCCAATCATGGAAAGTTCATATGTGAGTCCAGATAAGCGTTTGTGACACCACAGTGATTCAACACAATCCAGAAGCGCATAAAAGTGCCCGTCACCGTATATTGAATGCGCTTACCAGAAAATAAACAAATTAGGGCGTTTGTATATATTCGATGGGTCCCATCAAAAGATATACTCCTTTGTAGTGGGTCAGCTCTCCATCTCCCAATAGTACCTTCCAGATAATAATATGATCCGTGGTCCCAATAGGGAGCTCTCCCCTCATGTGTTCAGACTATAGTCTGAACACATGAGGGGAGAGCTCCCTATTGGGACCACGGATCATATTATTATCTGGAAGGTACTATTGGGAGATGGAGAGCTGACCCACTACAAAGGAGGATATCTTTTGATGGGACCCATCGAATATATACAAACGCCCTAATTTGTTTATTTTCTGGTAAGCGCATTCAATATACGGTGACGGGCACTTTTATGCGCTTCTGGATTGTGTTGAATCACTGTGGTGTCACAAACGCTTATCTGGACTCACATATGAACTTTCCATGATTGGACTTTTATTTTCTCTTTATGTATTGCTGTGTTTTTCATACATTTAAGTTTTTTTATCGTTACAATCATTTAATGATAATCACTTACTTATTTTGACATTATTTATTGTCATTTATTTTAGTTTAGTATAGGGTTGGCGCAGTTTTCTATTTCTGTATATTTGTTGGGTGTTATATCACATTTATTGCTGCTGCCTGTTTCACATATAGTTTACTTGTTTTCACATTTTTTCCTAGCGCGGTATATTTTTTCCATTTGTACCACCTTACATCAGAGTGTCCCATCACCAGCCCCCTTACATCAGAGTGGCCCACTGAGCCATCGGCCCACCGGGAAACTCCCGGTAGTCCTGATGGCCAGTACATGCCTGCTCTGTGCCATCATAGGGTCCCCAATTCCCGGGCAGCGTGGGATCAAGGAGCAGCTTCTTTGGGGAAAGTGCAATGCCCCCCATGTAGCTGGGGCCCCTTGGCTGTGCCCTCTCATTAAGACGGCCCTGCCTGTCACCAAAAATGCATCAGATTGGGGACTTTTGTCCCCATGTGATGGAAAAATAAAAAGTTTAACCACTTGCCGCCCGCCCTATAACAAAAGCACGGCAGCATAGTGGTTTCAAAATCCTGACCGGACGCCATATGACGTGATCAGGATTTTGAGCTGCTGCGCGCCCCCGGGGGCACGCATCGTAGCGATCGTTGCTGCGGGGCGTCAGTATGACACCCCGCAACTACGATCTCAGTAAAGAGTCTCCGACGGAGACTCTTTACCACGTGATCAGCTGTGTCCAATCACGGCTGATCACAGTGTAAATAAGAAGAGCCGGTGATCGGCTTTTCCTCACTCGCGTCAGACGCGAGTAGAGGACAGCCGATCGGCTGCTCCTCTGACAGGGGGGTCTGTGCTGATCGATTATCAGCACAGCCCCCCCCGAGGATGCCGACACTGGACCACCAGGGATGCCCAGCACAAGGTATGCCACCCTAGACCACCAGGGATTCCAGTCAGTGCCCACAATGGATGCCAATCAGTGCCCACAATGGGCATCACTGATTGGCATGCATTATTGTTTGGCACTGATTGGCATCCATTAGTACAGTAGAAAACAATACAATGCCCCCTATCAGTGCCCATTTGTGCCGCCTATCAGTGCCCATCCGTGCCGCCTATCAATGCCCATCCGTGCCGCCTATCCGTGCCCATCTGTGCCGCCTATCCGTGCCCATCTGTGCCGCCTATCCATGCCCATCTGTACCGCCTATCCATGCCCATCCGTGCCAGCTATTAGTGCCAATTTGTGCTATCTATCAGTGCCCATCCGTGTCGCCCATCAGTGCCGCCTATAAGTGCCACATATCAGTGTCCATCAATGCCACCTCATCAGTGCCCATCAGTGCCCATCAGTGAAGGAGAAAACGTACTTATTTACAAAGTTTTGAAACTGAAACAAAAAAAAAACATTTTATTTTTCAAAATGTTCGCAATTTTTTTTATTTGTTTAGCAAAACATAAAAACCGTAGAGGTGATCAAATACCACCAAAAGAAAGCTCTATTTGTGGGAAAAAAAATGATAAAAATTTCATTTGGGTACAGTGTAGCAAGACCGACCAATTGTCATTCAAAGTGCGACAGCGCTGAAAGCTTAAAATTGCTCTAGGCAGGAAGGTGTTTAAGTGCCCAGTATTGAAGTGGTTAAGGAGGAAGTAAACCCTGATGAGTTTACTTCCTCTTACATTCCCTGCAAAGGTAAAGCATAATGGACTACTATGCATCGCATTGTAGTCCATTATGTGTCACTTACCTGACACAGGAGCCAGCGAAGTCACCGCTGTCCCCTGTAGTCCGGTGCATCCATCTTCTCGATGGGTCTCGCTGCTCCGCCGCTGTCATTCGGAGAAAGCCGCGATGACGTCACTCCCGCGCATGCGCACGGGAGACGCCATGCGCGGCATATTGCCGTTGACGGCGGAGCGCTCAGTGCGCCTGCGCGCCGTTGTCTATGGCGCATGCGGTGCCTGTCTTTCGACAAATATCTCCTAAACTGTGTAGGAGATAAATATAAAAAATGATAAAATATAAAATACTTAAAAATATAAAATATATATATATATATATAAAAACTATAAAATACTCATACATACACATATATATATATATATATATATATATATATATATATATATATATATATATATATATTATACTTATATATTTATTCTTTTTTTTGTTTTTTTCTTTATTTTTTTCAAAACTACAATAAAACTACTACAAGAAAAAACAATTACAATTACTACTACAAGCATGCTGTATAAAATGAAAATATCTGTTATACTTATGCATTATATTTATGCAATTTTTTTTTTTCAAAACTACTATAAAACTACTACAAGCATAAACAATTACCATTACTACTACAAGCATGCTGTATAAAAAGGAAATATCTGTTATACTTATGCATGTATGCATATATATTTATGCAATTTTTTTTCAAACTACTATAAAATTAGTACAAGTATAAAAGGAAAATATCTGATATACATATATACAATTATTTTTTTTTGTTTTTTGTTTCTTTTTCAAAACTACTATAAAACTACAACAAGCATAAACAATCACAATTACTACTACAAGCATTCTGTATAAAAAGAAAATATGTTATTCTTATACATGTACATTTATACATTTTATTGTTTTTTTTTTCAAAACTACTATAAAACTACTACATGCATAAACAATTAGTATTACTACCACAAGCATGCTGTATAAGAAAGAAAATATTTGTTATATTTATAGCAAAATGGTCTTGTCTGAAAGTGGATAGATATATATATATATATATATATATATATATATATCCACTTTCAGACCAGACCATTTTTCTGGTCAATGACCAGAGGTCTTTTTACATTTTGCCACTGCGCTGCTTTAACTGGTAATTTGCGTCCTTTTTTTCCCACAAATAGAGCTTTCTTTTAAAGGTATTTGACTGACTCTGTGATTTTTATTTTTTGCGATATAAACGTAAAAAGACCGAAATTTTTTTAAAAAAATGATATTTTCTACTTTTTGTTATTAGAAAAATCCAATAAACTCAATTTTAGTCATAAATTTAGGCCAAAATGTATTCAGCCACATGTCTTTGGTAAAAAAAAAGTCAATAACTGTATATTTATTGGTTTGCGCAAAAGTTGTCACATCTACAAACTAAGGTACGTTTTCTGGAATTTACGCAGCTTTTAGTTTATGACTGCCCATCTCATTTCTTGAGGTGCTAAAATGGCAGGGCAGTACAACCCCCCCCCAAATGACCCCATTTCGGAAAGTAGACACCCTAAGGAAATTGATAAGAGGCATGTTGAGCCCATTGAATATTTTATTTTTTTGCCTCAAGCGATTGAATAATGACAAAAAAAAAATTTTTTTTTTTTTTTTTTTTTTTTTACACACAGTTGTCACTAAATGATATATTGCTCACACATGCCATGGTTATATGTGGAATTGTACCCCAAAATACATTCCGCTTCTCCTGAGTACGGGGATAGCACATGTGGTCGACTTTTTGGAAGCCTAGCCGCGTACGGGGCCCCGAAAGCCAAGCACCGCCTTCAGGATTTCTAAGGGCATACATTTGTAATTTCACTCCTCACTACCTATCACAGTTTTGAAGGCCATAAAATGCCAAGATGGCACAAAACCCCCACAAATGACCCCATTTTATAAAGTAGACACCCCAAGCTATTTGCTGAGAGGCATGTTGAGTCCATGGAATATTTTATATTTTGTCACAATATTACAGACTTTTTTTTTTGCCCAAAATGGTCACTAAATGATATATTGCTCACACATTCCATGGGCATATGTGGAATTACACCCCAAAATAAATTCTGCTGCTTCTCCTGAGTACGGGGATACCACATGTGTGGGACTTTTTGGAAGCCTAGCCGCGTACGGGGCCCCGAAAACCAAGCACCCCCTTCAGGATTTCTAAAGGTGTAAATTTTTGATTTCACTCCTCACTACCTATCGCAGTTTTGAAGGCCATAAAATGCCAAGATGGCACAAACCCCCCCCCCCAAATGACCCCATTTTGTAAAGATGACATCCCAAGCTATTTGCCGAGAGGCATGGTGAGTATTTTGCAGCTCTCATTTGTTTTTGAAAATGAAGAAAAAAAAGAAAAATGTATATTTTTTTTCTTTTTTTCAATTTTCAAAACTTTGTGACAAAAATGAAGGTCTGCAAAATACTCACCATACCTCTCGGCAAATAGCTTGGGGTGTCTCCTTTCCAAAATGGGGTCACTTGGGGGATTTTGTGCTATCTGGGCATTCCATGGCCTCCAAAACTGTGATAGGCAGTGAGGAATGAAGGTGGTGCTTGGATTTTGGGGTACCGTACGCGGTTAGGCTCCCAAAAGGTCTCGCACTTGTGGTATCCCCGTACTCAGGAGAAGCAACAGAATGTATTTTGGGGTGTAATTTCACATATAACCATGGCGTGTTTGAGCAATATATCATTTAATGACAACTTTGTTAAAAAAAAAATAAAAAAATAATAATAATGTCTTTTTTCCGCAACTTTTGTCAAAATATAAAATATTCCATGGACTCGACATGCCTCTCAGCAAATAGCTTGGGGTATCTACTTTCTAAAATGGGGTCATTTGGGGAGGTTTTGAACTGTCCTGGCATTTTTCAAACGCATTTTTTGGGGAAAAAACACACTTTTTTAATTTTAATGCACTAAAAATCACTATATTGCCCAAATGTTTGATGAAATAAAAAATATGATCTCAGGCCGAGTACATGGATACCAAACACGACATGCTTTAAAATTGCGCAGAAACGTGCAGCGGCGACAAACTACATACATTTTTAAAAACCTTTAAATGCCTTTACAGGTGACCACTTTAGATTTACGGAGGAGGTCTACTGCTAAAATTAGTACCCTCGATCTGACCTTCACCGTGATACCTCACATGCATGGTGCAATTGCCGTGTACATATGACACCAGACCGATGCTTGCGTTCGACGTTGCACCTTAGCAGGGGGGACAGGGGTGTTTTTTTTTTTTTTATTATTATTTATTTTGCTTTTTTATTTTATTTTTAAACTGTTCCTTTCATTTATATATTTTTTTAATCATTTTTATTGTTATCTCAGGGAATGTAAATATCCCCTATGATTGCAATAGGTAGTGACAGGTACTCTTTTTTGAAAAAATGAGGGTCTATCAGACCCTAGATCTCTCCTCTGTCCTCAAAGCATCTGACCACACCAAGATCGGTGTGATAAAATGCTTTCCCAATTTCCCAATGGCGCTGTTTACATCCCGCAAAATCTAAGTTATGAAATGCTCGTAGCTTCCGGTTTCTTAGGCCATAGAGATGATTGGAGCCATTCTGGTCTCTGATCAGCTCTATGGCCAGCTGGCGGAACCACCGGCTGCATTCTCAGGTTCCCTGTTGGGACAGGAGAGCCTGAGAAAACCATGGAAGATGGTGCCGGGGGGGGGGGACATTACCTCCCACTGCTTGTAAAAGTAGTCTAGAGGCTAATTAGCCGCTAGGATTGCTTTTACATAAAAGCCGACCGCTGGCTGAAAAGAATGATACCAAGATGATACCTAAACCTGTAGGCATCATTCTGGTATAAGCACTCAAAGTCCAGCAACATACCAGTATGTTGCTGGAACTGGTTGGGCATATATTGTAATTTTTTTTTTCATGCAGCCTGTGGGCTGAACGAAAAAAAAATATTGATCGGTGGGTATGCCCACCATTAGAATACCTCCCTTCATCCACCCACTTCTAATGGTGGGCATACATGCACCATTTATATATGCCGAAGCATGGGGGCATCCTCCCGCAAAAGTTAGGAGCAAATTGCTCCTCCACCCTTTCTGCCCCCATGCTTCGGCATATATGTTCTTTTTTTAACTGTGGTGGTGAAATCACCTCCGACAGTGCTGGAGTCACGGCTTTATGTATCGTGGGAGCAAAACGCTGTTGCTGTCAAAATAAATAAATCCGCGCTGCAGCAGAATGGCATACCTGCTAAGCAAATGATAGTTAACCATAAAACAAAGTAACATTACAGTATAACAGTAGGACTTACCATACCTGCAAAGCAAATACAAAAAAAAAAAATGGCAAAAAATAACACATTTAACACAATCTGTGCCTAAAATATATATATGCCGAAGCATGGGGGCATCCTCCCGCAAAAGGTAGGAGCAAATCGCTCCTCCACCCCTTATGCCCCCATGCTTCGGCATATATGCTCTTTTTTTAACTGTGGTGGTGAAATCATCTCCGACAGTGCTGGAGTCGTGGCTTTATGTATCGTGGGAGCAAAACGCTGTTGCTGTCAAGATAAATAAATCCACGCTGCAGCAGAATGGCGTACCTGCTAAGCAAATGATGGTTAACAATAAAACAAAGTAACATTACAGTATAACAGAAGGACTTACCATACCTGCAAAGCAAATACAAAAAAAAAAAAATAGCAAAAAAATAACACATTTAACACAATCTGTGCCTAAAATATATATATGCCGAAGCATGGGGGCATCCTCCCGCAAAAATTAGGAGCAAATTGCTCCTCCACCCCTTATGCCCCCATGCTTCGGCATATATGCTCTTTTTTTAACTGTGGTGGTGAAATCATCTCTGACAGTGCTGGAGTCACAGCTTTATGTATCGTGGGAGCAAAACGCTGTTGCTGTCAAGATAAATAAATCCGCGCTGCAGCAGAATGGCGTACCTGCTAAGCAAATGATGGTTAACCATAAAACAAAGTAACATTACAGTATAACAGTAGGACTTACCATACCTGCAAAGCAAATACAGAAAAAAAAAAAATAGCAAAAAATAACACATTTAACACAATCTGTGCCTAAAATATATATATGCCAAAGCATGGGGGCATCCTCCCGCAAAAGGTAGGAGCAAATCGCTCCTCCACCCCTTATGCCCCCATGCTTCGGCATATATGCTCTTTTTTTAACTGTGGTGGTGAAATCATCTCCGACAGTGCTGGAGTCAGGGCTTTATGTATCGTGGGAGCAAAACGCTGTTGCTGTCAAGATAAATAAATCCGCGCTGCAGCAGAATGGCGTACCTGCTAAGCAAATGATGGTTAACAATAAAACAAAGTAACATTACAGTATAACAGTAGGACTTACCATACCTGCAAAGCAAATACAAAAAAAATAGCAAAAAATAACACATTTAACACAATCTGTGCCTAAAATATATATATGCCGAAGCATGGGGGCATCCTCCCGCAAAAGGTAGGAGCAAATCGCTCCTCCACCCCTTATGCCCCCATGCTTCGGCATATATGCTCTTTTTTAACTGTGGTGATGAAATCACCTCCGACAGTGCTGGAGTCACGGCTTTATGTATCGTGGGAGCAAAACGCTGTTGCTGTCAAGATAAATAAATCCGCGCTGCAGCAGAATGGCGTACCTGCTAAGCAAATGATGGTTAACAATAAAACAAAGTAACATTACAGTATAACAGTAGGACTTACCATACCTGCAAAGCAAATAAAAAAAAAAAAATAGCAAAAAATAACACATTTAACACAATCTGTGCCTAAAATATATATATGCCGAAGCATGGGGGCATCCTCCCGGAAAAGGTAGGAGCAAATTGCTCCTCCACCCCTTATGCCCCCATGCTTCGGCATATATGCTCTTTTTTAACTGTGGTGATGAAATCACCTCCGACAGTGCTGGAGTCACGGCTTTATGTATCGTGGGAGCAAAACGCTGTTGCTGTCAAGATAAATAAATCCGCGCTGCAGCAGAATGGCGTACCTGCTAAGCAAATGATGGTTAACAATAAAACAAAGTAACATTACAGCATAACAGTAGGACTTACCATACCTGCAAAGCAAATAAAAAAAAAATAGCAAAAAATAACACATTTAACACAATCTGTTCCTAAAATATATATATACCGAAGCATGGGGGCATCCTCCCGCAAAAGTTAGGAGCAAATTGCTCCTCCACCCCTTCTGCCCCCATGCTTCGGCATATATGCTCTTTTTTTAACTGTGGTGGTGAAATCGCCTCCGACAGTGCTGGAGTCACGGCTTTATGTATCGTGGGAGCAAAACGCTGTTGCTGTCAAGATAAATAAATCCGCGCTGCAGCAGAATGGCGTACCTGCTAAGCAAATGATGGTTAACAATAAAACAAAGTAACATTACAGTATAACAGTAGGACTTACCATACCTGCAAAGCAAATAAAAAAAAAAAAAATAGCAAAAAATAACACATTTAACACAATCTGTGCCTAAAATATATATATACCGAAGCATGGGGGCATCCTCCCGCAAAAGTTAGGAGCAAATTGCTCCTCCACCCCTTCTGCCCCCATGCTTCGGCATATATGCTCTTTTTTTAACTGTGGTGGTGAAATCGCCTCCGACAGTGCTGGAGTCACGGCTTTATGTATCGTGGGAGCAAAACGCTGTTGCTGTCAAGATAAATAAATCCGCGCTGCAGCAGAATGGCGTACCTGCTAAGCAAATGATGGTTAACAATAAAACAAAGTAACATTACAGTATAACAGTAGGACTTACCATACCTGCAAAGCAAATACAAAAAAAATAGCAAAAAATAACACATTTAACACAATCTGTGCCTAAAATATATATATGCCGAAGCATGGGGGCATCCTCCCGCAAAAGGTAGGAGCAAATCGCTCCTCCACCCCTTATGCCCCCATGCTTCGGCATATATGCTCTTTTTTAACTGTGGTGGTGAAATCACCTCCGACAGTGCTGGAGTCACGGCTTTATGTATCGTGGGAGCAAAACGCTGTTGCTGTCAAGATAATTAAATCCGTGCTGCAGCAGAATGGCGTACCTGCTTAGCAAATGATGGTTACCAATAAAACAAAGTAACGTTACAGTATAACAGTAGGACTTACCATACCTGCAAAGCAAATACAAAAAAAAAAAAGCAAAAAATAACACATTTAACACAATCTGTGCCTAAAATATATATGCCGAAGCATGGGGGCATCCTCCCGCAAAAGGTAGGAGCAAATTGCTCCTCCACCCCTTATGCCCCCATGCTTTGGCATATATGCTCTTTTTTAACTGTGGTGATGAAATCACCTCCGACAGTGCTGGAGTCACGGCTTTATGTATCGTGGGAGCAAAACGCTGTTGCTGTCAAGATAAATAAATCCGCGCTGCAGCAGAATGGCGTACCTGCTAAGCAAATGATGGTTACCAATAAAACAAAGTAACATTACAGTATAACAGTAGGACTTACCATACCTGCAAAGCAAATACAAGAAAAATAGCAAAAAATAACACATTTAACACAATCTGTGCCTAAAATATATATATGCCGAAGCATGGGGGCATCCTCCCGCAAAAGGTAGGAGCAAATCACTCCTCCACCCCTTATGCCCTCATGCTTCAGCATATATGCTCTTTTTTGACTGTGGTGGTGAAATCACCTCCGAAAGTGCTGGTGTCGCGGCTTTATGTATCGTGGGAGCAAACGCTGTTGCTGTCAAGATAAATAAATCCACGCTACAGCTGAATGGCGTACCTGAAAACAAAAAATGCTTAACAATAAAACATTGCAGAATAGAATACAGTACAAAGGAGCAGAACAATAGAGAGAGAATAGAGAGAGAGAGAACAATAAAACGACAACTATTTTATTTTTTTGGGTTTTTTACTTTTTTTTTTTTTAAACACTTTTTTATGTAACTTTAACAGTTCTGTTGTAACGGTTGCAGCGGTTTGGGTCTCTCAAAATGCGATGGCATCTTGGGAGACCCTGTGAATGTGTGCCTAGCCTGTGCAATGCTGTACCCTACGCTAATACTCAACTAGTTAATGGTAGCGTTCAAAACATTCACCAATGCAAAGACCAGGATTGTCAGGACAGCAGGGACAATAATGACGGGTGTCACGCCTATATCCGCGCTTTCTGCAGACACGACATTTTCTTTGGGGGGCTCGTTGGGTAGGGGTACTCGGGAGGACATAAGAATAATGCCTCTCATGCAGCCAGCTTACTGCATTTGGTTGGGGAAGGTGAGGTGGAGCACCGCCTGGATACAGAAGGGCTCTGACGATATCCTCCTGGAATTTAAGGAAGGATCCAGTTCGTCCTGAAGCTTTGGGTAGAACATAAGCATTCAGCATAGCCAATTGGAATAAATAAACAGACACTTTTTTGTACCAGCGTCTGGCCTTACGGGCAACTAGATACGGCGCCAACAACTGGTCATTGAGGTCCACCCCTCCCATATTTTGGTTATATTTGTGGACACAGAGGGGTTTCTCCACAATACCAGTCGCCGTAGGAATTTGGACCGTCGTGTCTGCATGAAGGGAGGTAAGAACGAAAACATTCTTATTATCCCTCCACTTCATAGCGAGCAATTTATTACTGCGCAAGCAGGCTCTCTCCCCCAGCCTAAGACAAGAATCTACAAGCCACTGGGGAAAGCCCCGGCGATTAGGTCGCACAGTGCCACATGCTCCAATCTGCTGATCAAACAAGTGACTAAACAGTGGCACGCTCATGTAATAATTGTCCACATATAAATGGTACCCCTTTCCGAATAAGGGTGACACCATGTCCCACACTATCTTGCCAGAGCTTCCTATGTAGTCAGGGCAGTTCTCCGGCTCTACGTGACTATCTTTACCCTCATAAACCATAAAACTACGTGTATAGCCTGTGGCCCTGTCACAGAGCTTATACACCTTGACCCCGTATCTGGAACGCTTGTTGGGAATGTATTGTTTGAATGACAAGCGACCAGAAAACTTAATCAGGGACTCATCAACGCAGACAACTTGATGGGGAGTAAACAAGTCTGCAAAACTTGGTTGAAGTGGTTTACGAGGGGCCGAATTTTGTAGAGCCGATCGTATTCAGGGTCTCCACGAGGACGACAGAGTTCATTGTTGCTGAAGTGCATGAACCACAAAATCAGCTCGTATCGTGCCCTGGACATGGAAGCAGAGAAAACGCGCATATGGTGAATTGGGTCAGTGGACCAATATGACCGCAACTCACTCTTTTTGGTTATGCCCATGTTGAGGGAGAGGCCCAGAAAGATCTTAAATTCAGAAACCGTAATTGGTTTCTAATGTCTGGCAAGGGCGGACTGGGGAACAGTGGCGATGTGTTGACCAGCGTACAAATTGCTTTGGTCCACAATAGATCTATAGAGATCTTCGGTGAAAAACAGTGAGTAAAAATCAAGTGTCGTAAAATCAACTGTTTCCATGTTAATGCCAGGTTGGCCAGTGAATGGGGGAAGTACGGGTTCTGCAGAAGTGGTGGGCACCCAATCAGGATTGGCGAATTCTGCAGGAAGGGCACTATGGGTACGACGGGCCTGTCTTTGTCTTCGTCTTGGTGGCAGCGGGACACTACTTGTGCTTGCCACCTCGCCAGTTTGAACTGCACTTATGGGACTCGCCACGTCACCACGTGCTACTGCAGTGCTGGATGTATGTCCAGGGTGTACTAGGCCGCTGGTGCTTGCCAGTTCACCAGAAGGTTGAGCGGCTCTAGTACGTCTCTGCTCCATACGAGGGACCTGCGGTTCTTGCACCTCAACAACAGAAAAAATTTGGGATCGGGTACGCCTGCCCTTAACAGGGACCTCATCTCCGTCTCCAGAGCTATCTGTCATGGAGCTGCTGTCCTCTACAGGATCGTATTCTGAGCCTGAATCTAACAGATGAGTGACTTCCTCTTCACTATCTGTCATGCTCAGAAACGTGTAGGCCTCTTCACTAGTGTACCTTCTCTTTGCCATTTTGGGCTCTAAATTTAGGGGTACACTAGGCTGTCAGCGACTGTATCAAAACGCTACAAAAAAAACTGTTAGCGAGCGCAGGGATCAGGCCTGACTCTGCGAATGCTGCAGTTATGTGTGTTGTGTTTTGTAAGTGACAGTGATCGATCGATAATGCACTTGGGTGGGCTGGGCTGGGCGGAGGGGCTAAACGTAGGTGCTAGCAGGTATCTGGGCTGATCCCGCTAACAATGCGTTTTGGGAAACCTAAACTGCTGGCGACGCTAATATAGATCTGATCAGATACTATATTACTAAGGGAGGTGTATGCTTTGCGCGTGGGTGTTAGCGGTACTGGCACTAACCTGACGCTGCCTGGGGCGACGCAGACCTTATCTGACCCTCAAACTTATATCACCCGCCGGGTGATCAGGGGGTTAAACCTTTATTAGGTAATAAATGGCGGGTGCCCTGAAACTATAAAAAAATAACTAACCAACCAGCGTCACCTGTAACAGTTATATGGTGATCACTGGTGAAAGGGTTAACTAGGGGGCAATCAGGGGGCTTTATGCGGTAGTATATGGGGGTCCCTGACGCTATAAAAAGCTGCGGCGAACCTAAATACCTACCTGCCTAACTAGCGTCACCTGTGACACTAATACAGCGATCAGAAAAACGATCGCTGTATTAGTGACACTGGCGACGGGGGGTTATCACTGGGTTAAACCTTTATTGGGGGGGTTAGGGGGGTACCCTAGAGCTAAAGGGGGCTAACCCTAACTGCCCTAACAGTTATTGCAGTCACAAATGACACCAATGCAATAATAAAAAAATAAAAAATAAATGCAATTGGTGTCACTGTGACTGGGGGTGCAGGGGTGATTGGGGGGGGGTGATCGGGGGGTGAAGGGGGGGTGAAAGTGTGCCTGGCGTGTTCCTCTCTCCTCGGTGCCAGAACGAAAAAGACCGACACGAGGAGAGATTACATCACTTCCTCTGCCTGTGTTTACAATACAGGAGAGGAAGTGATGTAGTGCTAGAATTTCATTCGTCAGGAGCGATCGCGAGGGGGTGGCCATGACCGCCGCTGGCACCGGGGGGGGGGGGGGGCCCGATTGGGCCCCCCACCCGCGGGAAGGCATGGACGTACCTGTACGCCAATATGCCTGCCCGTGCCATTCTGCTGACGTACATCGGCGTGCGGCGGTCGGCAACTGGATATGTATATGTATCTATATATACATATATATTTATACATTTATAAAAAAAAATTGTTGGGGAGGTTGTTTTTTCAAAACTACTATAAAACTACTACAAGCATAAAAAATTACATTTACTACTACAAGCATGCTGTATAAAAAGAAAATATCTGTTATTCTTATGCATTTATACATATATATTTATACATTTTTTTTTCTTTTTTTTTCTTTTTTTAACTACTATAAAACTACTACAAGCATAAACAATTACATTTACTACTAGAAGCATGCTGTATAAAAAAAGAAAATATCTGTTATACTTATGCATTTATACATATATATTTATACATTCTTTTTTCCAAAACTACTATAAAACTACTGCAAGCATAACAATTACAACTACTACTACAAGCATGCTGTATAAAAAGAAAATATCTATTATACTTATACATATATTTATACAATTTTTTTTGCGGGGGGTTGTTTTTTTAAATTACTATAAAACTACTACAAGCATAAACAATTACAATTACAAGCATGTTGTATAAAAAGAAAATATTTGTTATACTTATACATTTATACAATTTTTTTTTGTTTTTTTTCAAAACTACTATAAAACTACTACAAGCATAAACAATTACAATTAATTAGGGGTGCAACGGATCAAAAAACGTATGGATCGGATCGTTCCTTGGATCAGAGTCACGGATCGGATCATTTTTCGGATCAGCAAATAATAATTTAATTTGCAAAAACCTGTGAAAATTCCACCACCATATAGTCCCCACTGTAATATCCACAATCTCCCCACTGCAATATTGGTTTATGAACTTTGGACTGGCTGCCTACCAGATCTGGCTACAGGACTCTGGCTATGCTTGACTACGCTTTTTTCTATTTACCGTTTTTTTTTTATTAATAAAAAAGTGTGATTTGATTGTACTTCTGTCTCAGTTTGTTTCATGGTTTCTGACAGTATGGCAGGGTATGGCAGAGTATGGCTGGGTATGGCAGAGAATTGGCTGAGTATGGCAGAGTATTGGCTAGGTATGGCAGAGTGTTGGCTGGGTATGGCAGAGTGTTGGCTGGGTATGGCAGAGTGTTGGCAGGGTATTGCAGAGTATTGGCAGGGTATTGCTGGGTATTGCAGAATATTGGCAGGATATTGCAGAGTATTGGAAGGGTATTGCAGGGTATTGCCAGGGTATGGAGGGATGGCTGCTTCCATCCGATCTCTCCCCTCCACTGTACAGATTAGTACAGAGAGGGGAGAGAGGAACCGGCATCAAGCCGGTTTGTTTACAAGTGATTGCTCCGTCGGAGCGATCACATTGTAAACGACCTGTGTGTAGAAAGATGGCCGCCGCTTAGGAGCTAGGCCGAAGCCACGGCCTTTCCTAAGACTGAGACCGCGGAGCGCCCTGCGGATCGCGCCATGTGCCAATTCGAGCGGGGTAACCCGTTCGGATCATGGATCTGTGACGATCCGTTGCACCCCTACAATTACTACTACAAGCATGCTGTATAAAAATAAAATATCTGTTATACTTATACATATATATTTATAATTTTTTTTTTTAAACTACTGTAAAACTACTACAAGCATAAACAATTACCATTACGACTACAAGCATGCTGTATAAAAAAGAAAATATATGTTATACTTATGCATTTATACAATTTTTTTTGTTTGTTTTTTTTTTTTTTAAACTAATATAAAACTACTACAAGCATAAAAAATTACAATTACTACTACAAGAATGCTGTATAAAAAGAAAATATCTATTATACTTATACATATATACATATATTTATACAATTTTTTTGGTTTTTGCGGGGGGGTTGTTTTTTTAAACTACTATAAAACTACTACAAGCATAAACAATTACAATTACAGGCATATTGTATAAAAAGAAAATATTTGTTATACTTATACATATACATTTATACAATTTTTTTTTGTTTTTTTTTGTTTTTTGCAAAACTACTATGAAACTACTACAAGCATAAACAATTACAATTACTTAGGGGTGCAACGGATCAAAAAACGAATGGATCGGATCGTTCCTCGGATCAGAGTCACGAATCGGATCATTTTTCGGATCAGCAAATAATAATTTAATTTGCAAAAACCTGTGAAAATTCCACCACCATATAGTCCCCACTGTAATATCCACAATCTCCCCACTGTAATATTGGCTGAGTATGGCTGGATACGGCTGAGCATGGCTGAGTATTGCAGAGTATTGCAGAGTATGGCTGGGTATGGCAGAGTATGGCTGGGTATCGCAGAGTATTGCAGAGTAGGGCTGGGTATGGCAGAGTTTGGCAGAGTATTGGCTGGGTATGGCAGAGTATGGCTGGGTATGGCAGAGTATTGGCAGTGTATTGCTGGGTATAGCAGAGTATTGGCAGGGTATTGCCAGGGTATGGAGGGATGGCTGTTTCCATCCGATCTCTCCCCTCCACTGTACAGATTAGTACAGAGAGGGAGAGAGGAACCGGCGTCAAGCCGGTTTGTTTACAAGTGATCGCTCCGTCGGAGCGATCACATTGTAAACGGCCAGGGTGTAGAAAGATTGCTGCCGCTTAGGAGCTAGACCGAAGCCACGGCCTTTCCTAAGGCCGAGACCGCGGAGCGCCCTGCGGAGCGCGGCATGTGCCCATCCGAGTGGGGTGACCCGTTCGGATCACGGATTGGTGACGATCCGTTGCACCCCTACAATTACTACTACAAGCATGCTGTATAAAAAGAAAATATCTGTTATACTTATACATATATATTTATAATTTTATTTTTATTTTTTTTCAAAACTACCGTAAAACTACTACAAGCATGCTGTATAAAAAATGAAATATATTTTATACTTATGCATTTATACACATACATATATATATATATATATATATATATATATATATATATATATATATATATATATATATATATATATTTATACAATTTTTTTTGTTTATTTTTATTTATTTTTAAACTAATATAAATCTACTACAAGCATAAAAAATTACAATTACTACTACAAGCATGCTGTATAAAAAGAAAATATCTGTTATATATTTATAAAAATAGATTTTTTTTTAAACTACTATAAAACTACTACAAGTATAAACAATTACTATTACTACTACGATCCTGTATATATAAAGAAAAAAGATGTTACTCTATAGGGATCATTGCCACATTATCACATACTCATCATCATCTTCATTAACCTGAAAGTCAACCCTGCGGATCAGCTGCTGCTCAATGTCAATGAACCACATATTACCATTTTCATCAACCCGAATGTCAAACCTGTTGTTGTTCCCCTGATGGCCGTGGTCCTGTTGGGGGATGGGGATGGCAGCCCGGCACAGTGGGACAGGTTGCGCTTTGCTCCATCCACCGCTGGATGCACGCCGTGTGGAATTGGTGAGCGCAGGTCACAGTGGTCGTGTCTTCTCCATCTTCAATACCTGCAAAACAGATGATACAGATTACCTGCTCCTCGCCACGCGGCTCCATGGCCGGCGGCGGTGCTGGGAGATGTTCAGCAGGCCTGTCGCGGTGTCTTGGCGAACGGCTCCTGTTCCTGGGTGGCTCCGCCTCCTGTCTCCGCCGATGTGGGGCTCTGGATCGCGTCCGGTGGGCGATTGGTGACTCGTCGCCGTCCTGACGTGAGCGCCTTCGCCGGGATCCGGGACGTGAAGGCCGAGGCATCCTGTTGGTGTTGGATGCCTGTATACCTGAAAAAAGGCAAAAAAATTATAATATTAAGAATAATATTATAATAAGGGTTAGTAATAGCGATAAATATCAATAAAAATGATAAAAATCGCAGTTATTCGCTGTCAGTCGCTGAAAATCGCAGTGAAATGCAGGAGCTCTCCTCTCTGAATGTCACTCCGTCAACTCGCTAAGGAGAAGTGACCTGAGACCGCCTGAGACTGGAGTAAAGAAGAACCTGTGACCAATCACAGCACCTCTTACTGAAGCGCCTGACCTGATGCACCTCACAACTATGTCATATCACACAAACCCATATCAATTTTATATCATTTTATTAATTTTATTTCAAATTTCAACAGTATTGGGTGATTTTAATGGTTATTCTTGAATTTGGCCACAAGATGGCAATCTGTGTTCTCCGGCTGTAATACCGATCCCCCGCCATAGGTGTCTCCTATCCCGATCAGCTGAATGCAGTGATTGGTTTCATCATCACCCGTCGGCCATCTTTAGTACTGGAAATCTCTATGGAGGATGAACGGAGACAGTTACTGAGGGGAGAGCTGAGAGGAACCGTCCCGGGGGGCAGAAATGGCGGCCGGGGGGCGCAGAGCTGTGCAGGTGAGGAGGAGAGCCGGGGGGAGGAGAGGAGACCGCGGGAGTAGTGAGGAGGAAAGTCCGGGGGGGAGACAGAGCTGGAGACCCCCCAATCACCCCCCTCCATGTTCACTAATCACCCCCCCCTCCAAGTTCACTAATTACCCCCCCACCGTGTTCACTAATCACCCCCCCTCCGTGTTCACTAATCACCCCCCCTCCGTGTTCACTAATCACCCCCCCTCCGTGTTCACTAATCACCCCCCCTCCGTGTTCACTAATCACCCCCCCCTCCGTGTTCACTAATCACCCACCCCCCGTGTTCACTAATCACCCCCCCTCCGTGTTCACTAATCACCCCCCCTCCGTGTTCACTAATCACCCACCCCCGTGTTCACTAATCACCCCCCCTCCGTGTTCACTAATCACCCCCCCCCTCGTGTTCACTAATCACCCCCCCCCTCGTGTTCACTAATCACCCCCCCCCGTGTTCACTAATCACCCCCCCCCCGTGTTCACTAATCACCCCCCCTCCGTGTTCACTAATCACCCCCCCTCCGTGTTCACTAATCACCCACCCCCCCGTGTTCACTAATCACCCCCCCCTCCGTGTTCACTAATCACCCCCCCCCTCCGTGTTCACTAATCACCCACCCCCCGTGTTCACTAATCACCCCCCCTCCGTGTTCACTAATCACCCACCCCCCGTGTTCACTAATCACACCCCCCCTCGTGTTCACTAATCACCCCCCCTCCGTGTTCACTAATCACCCCCCCTCCGTGTTCACTAATCACCCCCCCTCCGTGTTCACTAATCACCCCCCCTCCGTGTTCACTAATCACCCCCCCTCCGTGTTCACTAATCACCCCCCTCCGTGTTCACTAATCACCCCCCCTCCGTGTTCACTAATCACCCCCCCTCCGTGTTCACTAATCACCCCCCCTCCGTGTTCACTAATCACCCCCCCTCCGTGTTCACTAATCACCCCCCCTCCGTGTTCACTAATCACCCCCCTCCGTGTTCACTAATCACCCCCCCGTGTTCACTAATCACCCCCCCCCCCCGTGTTCACTAATCACACCCCCCTCGTGTTCACTAATCACACCCCCCGTGTTCACTAATCACCCCCCCCCCCGTGTTCACTAATCACACCCCCCTCGTGTTCACTAATCACCCCCCCTCCGTGTTCACTAATCACCCCCCCTCCGTGTTCACTAATCACCCCCCTCCGTGTTCACTAATCACCCACCCGTGTTCACTAATCACACCCCCCGTGTTCACTAATCACCCCCCCCCCCGTGTTCACTAATCACACCCCCCTCGTGTTCACTAATCACCCCCACCCCCCCTCTGTGTTCTGTCATCTGCCCTCCCCTGCAGCCGTGTTGTGTCACCTGCCCCCCCCTGCAGCCGTGTTGTGTCACCTGCCCCCCCCTGCAGCCGTGTTGTGTCACCTGCCCCCCCCTGCAGCCGTGTTGTGTCACCTGCCCCCCCCTGCAGCCGTGTTGTGTCACCTGCCCCCCCCTGCAGCCGTGTTGTGTCACCTGCCCCCCCCTGCAGCCGTGTTGTGTCACCTGCCCCCCCCTGCAGCCGTGTTGTGTCACCTGCCCCCCCCTGCAGCCGTGTTGTGTCACCTGCCCCCCCCTGCAGCCGTGTTGTGTCACCTGCCCCCCCCTGCAGCCGTGTTGTGTCACCTGCCCCCCCCTGCAGCCGTGTTGTGTCACCTGCCCCCCCCCTGCAGCCGTGTTGTGTCACCTGCCCCCCCCCTGCAGCCGTGTTGTGTCACCTGCCCCCCCCCTGCAGCCGTGTTGTGTCACCTGCCCCCCCCTGCAGCCGTGTTGTGTCACCTGCCCCCCCCCTGCAGCCGTGTTGTGTCACCTGCCCCCCCCCTGCAGCCGTGTTGTGTCACCTGCCCCCCCCCCCTGCAGCCGTGTTGTGTCACCTGCCCCCCCCCTGCAGCCGTGTTGTGTCACCTGCCCCCCCCCTGCAGCCGTGTTGTGTCACCTGCCCCCCCCCTGCAGCCGTGTTGTGTCACCTGCCCCCCCCCCTGCAGCCGTGTTGTGTCACCTGCCCCCCCCCTGCAGCCGTGTTGTGTCACCTGCCCCCCCCCTGCAGCCGTGTTGTGTCACCTGCCCCCCCCTGCAGCCGTGTTGTGTCACCTGCCCCCCCCCTGCAGCCGTGTTGTGTCACCTGCCCCCCCCCCTGCAGCCGTGTTGTGTCACCTGCCCCCCCCCCCTGCAGCCGTGTTGTGTCACCTGCCCCCCCCCCTGCAGCCGTGTTGTGTCACCTGCCCCCCCCCTGCAGCCGTGTTGTGTCACCTGCCCCCCCCCTGCAGCCGTGTTGTGTCACCTGCCCCCCCCTGCAGCCGTGTTGTGTCACCTGCCCCCCCCCTGCAGCCGTGTTGTGTCACCTGCCCCCCCCCTGCAGCCGTGTTGTGTCACCTGCCCCCCCCCTGCAGCCGTGTTGTGTCACCTGCCCCCCCCCTGCAGCCGTGTTGTGTCACCTGCCCCCCCCCTGCAGCCGTGTTGTGTCACCTGCCCCCCCCCTGCAGCCGTGTTGTGTCACCTGCCCCCCCCCTGCAGCCGTGTTGTGTCACCTGCCCCCCCCCTGCAGCCGTGTTGTGTCACCTGCCCCCCCCCTGCAGCCGTGTTGTGTCACCTGCCCCCCCCTGCAGCCGTGTTGTGTCACCTGCCCCCCCCCCCCCCGCAGGCGCGTCACCTGCCCCCCCCCCCCGCAGGCGCGTCACCTGCCCCCCCCCCGCAGGCGCGTCACCTGCCCCCCCCCCCCGCAGGCGCGTCACCTGCCCCCCCCCCCCCGCAGGCGCGTCACCTGCCCCCCCCCCGCAGGCGCGTCACCTGCCCCCCCCCCGCAGGCGCGTCACCTGCCCCCCCCCCCGCAGGCGCGTCACCTGCCCCCCCCCCCGCAGGCGCGTCACCTGCCCCCCCCCGCAGGCGCGTCACCTGCCCCCCCCCGCAGGCGCGTCACCTGCCCCCCCCCGCAGGCGCGTCACCTGCCCCCCCCCGCAGGCGCGTCACCTGCCCCCCCCCCGCAGGCGCGTCACCTGCCCCCCCCGCAGGCGCGTCACCTGCCCCCCCCCCGCAGGCGCGTCACCTGCCCCCCCCCCCGCAGGCGCGTCACCTGCCCCCCCCCCCGCAGGCGCGTCACCTGCCCCCCCCCCCGCAGGCGCGTCACCTGCCCCCCCCCCGCAGGCGCGTCACCTGCCCCCCCCCGCAGGCGCGTCACCTGCCCCCCGTCACCTGCCCCCCCTGCAGGCGCGTCACCTGCCCCCCCCTGCAGGCGCGTCACCTGCCCCAGCTATGTTCTATCACCTGCCCCTCCCTGCAGCTGCGTCGTGTCACCTGCCCCCCTTTCTGAGTCTTCCAACCAGTCTAACCCCCCATCCCACCTTTACCTGCCCCTCCAGCTCTGTTTTTCATCTGCCTCCCTCCCCCAGCCGTGTTGTGTCATCTGCCTCCCCAGTCTTTGTGTACCAGCCAGTCTTACCCCCCCACCTCCTTTTCCTGCCACAGACATGTAATGTTGGGATGGATAAATGACATTTCCATGACTGGTAATTTCGGGGGGTTGAAGTGGTTGTAATGAAATGTGATCAGAGGATTTCCCTCTCTAGTGTGTACTTGTCTCAGTCCAGAGCAGTGAGGCTCATTTCTGTCCACTGCCTCCTTCCTCTGATGTCTACATGAATCATTGCTGACAGCTTTTCCTGACACCGAAAAGAAAGGTGACAGGGGAGGGACCTCCATCTGATTAACTAAAACATGAAAGGAGTTTGGTGAGTAAAAGTGTGGGGGGGGGGGGGGGAGAGGAGAGCCCTGGAGATAAAATACAATTGTTCTCAGCCATATATGGAGACCTTGATATTATACAAGTAGACTGTAGAATAGTATATAGGTGATAATGATATGGGGTGTATATACCGTCTCTAGAGGTTTTATATACACACAGTCCTCAGGTATATCCATAAATGTGCACTAGATGCAGCCAGTAGTGATAGAGATAGAAGAGAAATCTGTGTATAAAGAGAGGAGGAGAGAGAAGTCATTGTGTATTACTCTGATATGGAGCTCTCCATGCAGATCCCTCCTACACAAAATCACATACCTGTACGTCATTTTGTGCGCTGGGTCTGGGGCGTGCGCCACCAGTCAACTCGCTCCCAATCGGCGGCTCTAGCGGACGCGATGCCCACCGGGACACGCT
Source organism: Lithobates pipiens (assembly GCF_037356315.1). NCBI lineage: Eukaryota > Metazoa > Chordata > Amphibia > Anura > Ranidae > Lithobates > Lithobates pipiens. The sequence continues at coordinate 560,267,404 of NW_027507758.1, read as the reverse complement.
GATCGTTCTCAGGAGAGGCAGACTGCCATTCCGTCATGTGATCTGTCTTCCTCCAGTCACCCCCACCCCTCCCCCCCACACACAGAAATCACTTCCTAGGAGCACATCTTATGCTTTGATCGCCCCCACTGTTAACCCTTCTCTGTCAGTGTCATTAATGCCGTGCATTTTATACATTTTTTTTGCCCTGTATTCGTGTCACTGGTCCCCAAAAAGTGAGATCCCTTTCACCCGACTTGGTATTTGTGCGATTTTCATGCCATTTCAGGGAATGACTGAAGTGTAAACTTCATGTCTACGGATGTCAACTTGCATCAAAGTGGAGAAGAGTAGTACAGGGACGACTTTGAAGTGGCACAGATATGGGTGATGATTGGAAATCATGGGGTATGACTTGTCATGTGACTCTGATGTCCAAAGCCACACGTGTGTGATAAGGACCTTAGGCCCCTTTCACACTTGTGCCACTTGGGACTACAAAGTGGCATGACAAGTCGTACCCCATGATTTCCAATGGGTACCATTCATATCTGTGCCACTTTAAAGTAGTCCCTGCCCTGCTTTGGTGTGACTTGAGGTCCATAGACATAAAGATTACACGGGCATTGCTTTAAGTCGTGGCAAAAATGGCACAACTTTCAGGTTGCACAAGTGTGAAAGGGGCCTTGGTGTCAGATTTGTCCATCGCAATCCCACTAAAATAATCGCTGATCGCCGTCATTACTAGATAAAAAAATCCCGTGTCCCGTAGTTTGTAGACGCTATAACTTGTGCGCAAGCCAATCAATATACACTTATTGGGATGGAGCAGAATATATATTGGACTAAATTGATGGAAAAATTTGATTCTTTTTATTTGTATATATTTTATAGCAGAAAGTAAAAATTATTCCTTTTTTTTTATTGTCGCTATTTATTTCTAGCGCAAAAAATAAAAACCGCAGAGGTGATCAAATGCCACTGAAAGAAAGCTCTATTTGTGGGAAAAAAGGAGGTAAATGTTGTTTAGGTGCAGCGTCGCACAACCGCGCAATTGGCAGTTAAATTAACGAATTGTCGTATCGCAAAAAAATGCCCTGGACATGAAGGGGGGGTAAACTTTCCGCAGCTGAAGTGGTTAATACTGCACTTAGAAGTTCTGTCCTCCCCTCCCCCAGCTCGAGCTGATTGACAGCCTCATCTCTGTTCCTATGTGATGGGGGGGTGGGGGTGTCTCTTCCTTCCAATCGGCTCTCCTCATTGAGCTCTGTAGTGTAACTTCAGCTCCCCATCCCCCCCCCCCCCTTTTTTTGTGAACTCTCAGACAAGCTGTATAATTTCAGTACTTTGAATGGTAGATAAGTGTAGAGAAGAGTGCAGATAGAGATCCATCTTCCGTAGGGGGATTTGTTTCCTCTGTGGCCGGTCACATCACTGGGTATATGGAAGTGTTTATAACCAATGTAACTTTCACTGGCACTGAGCACCAATGGTGGGGCTTCCGTGTCACTTCCTGTGACCACCAATGTGTGTGGGGGGTTAATCCATTCAGAGGGTGGGGGGATCCAATGACTGCATGTCTTTTTCCATAGAGGAGAGCGGGCTCTGTCCTTGTCTGCATAGCAGAGCCGACATGGACCTGTCATCCAAATGCTTTGGGGACTTCACACAACTCTATCAGTATTACAGGGATTGGAAAGTCTTCTTTCTTATTTTTAACTAGGAAAAAAAGTAAACATGTTATACTTCATTGCTGTTCCAGTGGTTTTGCACAGAGCAGCCCAAATCCTCCTCTTCTCTGGTCCCTTTTCGGTGCCCCTGGCCCCTCCTTCTTGTTGAGGGTCCCCACAGCAAGCAGCTTGCTATGGGGGGCACCCGAGCCGAGCCCCTGCTCCATTCAGACATGGAGCCATGGCCTGCCCCCACCCCCTTTCTCTCCTCATTGGCTGACTGACTTTGACAGCAGCAGAAGGTAATGGCGCCTCGCTGCTGTCTCAGCCAATGACGAAGGGAGTCCTGGGCTGCCAAGACACTTCTGCAACATCGCTGGGTTTAGAGGGACCTCAGGCAAGTATTAGGGGGTCTGAGGGGGGCTGCTGAACAGAGAAGGCTTTTTATCTTGATGGGAGAAGTTTGGGGGATATAAAAATAAAAAAAACAAATCTTTATACAGGATTTAACCAGTTGCCGACCGCCGCACGACGATGTACGTCGACAGCATGGCACGGGCAGGCATATTGGCGTACATGTACGTCCCTTGCCTCCCGCGGGTCGGGGGCCCGATCGGGCCCCCGCCCGGTGCCTGCGGCGGTCGGTTTTCGTCCGGGAGCGATCCGGGACGAGGGGGCAGCCATTCATTCATGGCCACCCCCACGCGATCGCTCCCGACGAATAGGAATCCCCCGTGACATCACTTCCTCTCCTGTAATGTAAACACAGGAGAGGAAGTGATGTATTCTCTCCTCCGTGTCGGTATTTTTCGTTCCGACACGGAGGAGAGCGGATCGGTGAGTTGCACCAACACTCTACACACACAGTAGAACATGCCAGGCACACTCACACCCCCCCGATCACCCCCCCAATTACCCCTGCCCCCCAGTCACAGTGACACCAATGTCATTTTTATTTTTTTTTTTTTTTTTATTTTTTTTTGCATTGGTGTCATTTGTGACTGTAATAACTGTTAGGGCAGTTAGGGTTAGCCCCCTTTAGTTCTAATGTACCCCCCTAACCCCCCCAATAAAGGTTTAACCCCGTGATCACCCCCCGTCGCCAGTGTCACTAAGGCTGGGTTCACATTGCAGCGGTTTATGAGAACGAATGTGATTCGCACCGCACTGCAGTGCAAATCACATCCGATCTCTGTGCGATTCGAGTTCAGCCATTCGCCGCACCCGCCACACCCGCCGCACCCGCCGCAAATTCGCACGGGACCCTTTTTTGGCCCGCAGCAGAATCGGATCGCATGGGTGTTCACACCATGCGATCCGAGTTTGCAGATCGCACTGCGATATGCGAACTGATCTGGGGGTGTCAGTAACATTTCACTGACACTCCCAGCAGTCCGCATAGGGCAGTGTGAACTGCCGCCGGGAGGCATGCGATGCGGGAACCCGCCGCGGATTCGCGGCGTTTCCGCATCGCTCCAGTGTGAACCCAGCCTAATAAGCGATCATTTTTCTGATCGCCGTATTAGTGTCACAGGTGACGCTAGTTAGGCAGGTAGGTATTTAGGTTCGCCGCAGCTTTTTATAGCGCCAGGGACCCCCATATACTACCGCATAAAGCCCCCTGATTGCCCCCTAGTTAACCCTTTCACCAGTGATCACCATATAACTGTTACAGGTGACGCTGGTTGGTTAGTTATTTTTTTATAGTTTCAGGGCACCCGCCATTTATTACCTAATAAAGGTTTAACCCCCTGATCACCCGGCGGGTGTCATTTGTGACTAATAACTGTTAGGGCAGTTAGGGTTAGCCCCCTTTAGTTCTAAGGTACCCCCCTAACCCCCCAATAAAGGTTTAACCCCGTGATCACCCGCCGTCGCCAGTGTCACTAAGGCTGGGTTCACATTGCAGCGGTTTATGAGAACGGATGTGATTCGCACCGCACTGCAGTGCAAATCACATCCGATCTCTGTGCGATTCGAGTTCAGCTATACAGATAGTATGGCTGAATTCGTGTCGCACCCGCCGCACCCGCCGCAAACTCGCACGGGACCCTTTTTTTGGTCCGCAGCAGAATCGGATCGCATGGGTGTTCACACCATGCGATCCAAGTTTGCAGATCGCACTGCGATATGCGAACTGATCTGGGGGTGTCAGTAACATTTCACTGACACTCCCAGCAGTTCGCATAGGGCAGTGTGAACTGCCGCCGGGAGGCATGCGATGCGGGAACCCGCCGCGGATTCGTGGCGTTCCCGCATCGCTCCAGTGTGAACCCAGCCTAATAAGCGATCGTTTTTCTGATCGCTGTATTAGTGTCACAGGTGACGCTAGTTAGGCAGGTAGGTATTTAGGTTCGCCGCAGCTTTTTATAGCGCCAGGGACCCCCATATACTACCGCATAAAGCCCCCTGATTGCCCCCTAGTTAACCCTTTCACCAGTGATCACCATAAAACTGTTACAGGTGACGCTGGTTGGTTAGTTATTTTTTTTATAGTTTCAGGGCACCCGCCATTTATTACCTAGTCTCACTAGTGTACCCCTAAATTTAGGGGTGTCTACTTTCCAAAATGGGGTCATTTGGGGGGGGTTTGTGCCATCTTGGCATTTTATGGCCTTCAAAACTGTACGCCCTTAGAAAGCCTGAAGGCGGTGCTTGGTTTTCGGGGCCCCGTACGCGGCTAGGCTCCCAAAAAGTCCCACATATGTGGTATCCCCGTACTCAGGAGAAGTAGCAGAATTTATTTTGGGGTGTCATTTCACATATGCCCATGGCAAGCGTGAGCAATATATCATTTAGTGACAACTTTGTGAAAAAAAAAAAAAAAAAAAAAGTTTGTAATTTTCCCGCAACTTGTGGCAAAATATAAAATATTCCATGGACTCAACATGCCTCTCAGCAAATAGCTTGGGGTGTCTACTTTCTAAAATGGGGTCATTTGTGGGGGTTTTGTGCCATCTTGGCATTTTATGGCCTTCAAAACTGTAATAGGTAGTGAGAAGTGAACTCAAAAATTTACGCCCTTAGAAAGCCTGAAGGCGGTGCTTGGTTTTCGGGGCCCCGTACGCGGCTAGGCTCCCAAAAAGTCCCACATATGTGGTATCCCCGTACTCAGGAGAAGCAGCAGAATTTATTTTGGGGTGTCATTTCACATATGCCCATGGCATGCATGAGCAATATATCATTTAGTGACAACTTTGTGAAAAAAAAAAAAAAAAAAAAAAAGTTTGTAATTTTCCCGCAACTTGTGGCAAAATATAAAATATTCCATGAACTCAACATGCCTCTCAGCAAATAGCTTGGGGTGTCTACTTTCTAAAATGGGGTCATTTGTGGGGGTTTTGTGCCATCTTGGCATTTTATGGCCTTCAAAACTGTAATAGGTAGTGAGAAGTGAACTCAAAAATTTACGCCCTTAGAAAGCCTGAAGGCGGTGCTTGGTTTTCGGGGCCCCGTACGCGGCTAGGCTCCCAAAAAGTCCCACATATGTGGTATCCCCGTACTCAGGAGAAGCAGCAGAATTTATTTTGGGGTGTCATTTCACATACGCCCATAGCATGTGTGAGCAATATATCATTTAGTGACAACTTTGTGTAAAAAAAAAATATATATTTTTTTTTTGTCATTATTCAATCGCTTGAGGCAAAAAAATAAAATATTCAATGGGCTCAACATGCCTCTTATCAATTTCCTTAGGGGGTCTACTTTCCAAAATGGGGTCATTTGGGGGGGTTTTGTACTGCCCTGCCAATTTAGCACCTCAAGAAATGAGATAGGCAGTCGTAAACTAAAAGCTGTGTAAATTCCAGAAAACGTACCTTAGTTTGTAGATGTGACAACTTTTGCGCAAACCAATAAATATACAATTATTGACTTTTTTTTTACCAAAGACATGTGGCTGAATACATTTTGGCCTAAATGTATGACTAAAATTGAGTTTATTGGATTTTTCTAATAACAAAAAGTAGAAAATATCATTTTTTTTCAAAATTTGCGGTCTTTTTACGTTTATATCGCAAAAAATAAAAATCGCAGAGGCAATCAAATACCATCAAAAGAAAGCTCTATTTGTGGGAAGAAAAGGACGCAAATTTTGTTTGGGTACAACATTGCATGACCGCGCAATTACCAGTTAAAGCAGCGCAGTGCCAAAGTGTAAAAAGACCTCTGGTCATTTACCAGTAAAATGGTCCGGTCTGAAAGTGGTTAAAGAAGAGCTCCACCCAAAAGGGAAAGCTCCTTTTTGTTTGCATCCTCCACTGCCACATTTGGCACTTTTGTGGGGGGGGGTTCCTGGTTTAGACAAGTACTCGCTCCCACTTCCGGCTCAGATCACCCCGGCGAACTGACCCGTAATTTCGCCCCCTACCCCTCCCCTACACACAGGTCCCAGAAGATTGCGGGGCCATTCCCAAGGCGCAGCGCGACTCGCGCATGCACAGTAGGTAACGGGCTGTAAAGCTGCAAGGCTTCACTTCTCGTTTCCCTTACCAGAGATGGCGGCGCCTGCACCCAAAGCCAATTGAAGAATTGGCTCAGGAGAGGACATCGCAGGATCCCTGGACAGGTAAGTGTCCTTATTTTAAAAGTTACAGTATTTGTAGCTGCTGACTTTTTCCAAAGTAGCCCGGAGCTCCTCTTTAAGACAGAAAACTTGCAATCGCAAGACTGCTGATCGCTCAGTTCTCCTCCGGCTTCACCTGAGAGGAGGGGTGGGCGCAGCTGTATGCTGAGATTCAGAGGCAGCTGTCAATCAGGAAGCTGGGTGGATCCCAACAATATGATCGGGATCCTTCCAGAGCCTGTAACTTCCCTGCCATGTTCGCTGACAGCAGGCAATAGCCCAAAATAAGCTGACTCCGGGTCACAGGAGTGCAAAAGTAAGTGCACCCTTGTTACCCACAAGAGAAGTATGGCCGAAAAATCTTTTATTGAATTATGAAACCGACAATTTTAGTGAACTGTTCTAAAGTAATAATATTCTTTATCCTTCTAGACGTCATAACAAGCAGCCCAGGCTTCCTAGTAGCATTGGCACTGAAAAACATTGGTAATGTGCTGCCACCTGGTGGAACTAGAAAATATCAGCTTTGATCTTTCCCTTTTTAATATGTTTGGTGTGGCTGTGATTTGGAATCCATGGCATTGGTACCGACTGTCATCCTTATAACCTTCTTCCTTTGTCACTGGCCTGGAACAAGCATGCAGCCAGCAAAGTCCAAAATCAAAACTGAATGCAGGTTCCATTCAGGTTTTACAGTAATTCACAAAATGTATTTTATCTGTGTAATATTCAATGTTACTAATACCCCATTAGCCTTATTCTGGTGCTATTTGAACTGTACAATAGTTTTTGGGTATATTTATTCCCCTTTAGACTCCTCACAACACCCTTGTGTTAGAATTGTTATACTGTGATTGGATGCTGGAGATAATTATGGTGGGTGTGCAGCTTACACCGACTTTACTATCTCATTATAAGGAGGATGTACCACACTGTCTAGAATTGGTTATTTTACGTCTAAAAATTCAGTCTCGGTGTCATAAATAGTTTTTTGGGGATATGGATTTATCGCTACATTCTCCCAGCTGAGGTTTTGGTACATTTTGTATTAGCGACATAATCTTAAAGCAGAGCTCCACCCAAAACGGGAACCTCCATTTGTTCGCACCCTCCACCACCACATTTGGCATTTTTTGGCAGGGAGGGGGGAGCGGGTACGTGGTTTTGACAGGTACACGCTCCCTCTTCCTGGTAAGATTGCCGCACAGCGGTCCCTCCCCCCCCCCCACCTGCTGCCTTCAGCCTTACACACTGGAACTCTATAAATTAAAGGGGAGCTCCACCCAAAAATGGAACTTCCGCTTTAAGTGCTGGTGACCTCCTGATGTGCCACATTTGTCATGTCATTTTTTGGGGGGGAGGAGCGAGGGTACCCTGTTTTTATAGGCACCCAGATCCCACTTCCTCCTCTGGCTCTGCGGCACTAGAAGGGAAGATCACCTCCTCCCTGCAATCTTCTGGGACATGTCATAGGTCCCAGAAGATTGTCTGCCCATTCACAGTATGGCACGCGCATATTCAGTGCGCGCCCAGCTGTGAAGCCACTGCCAGGCGCCCACATTTAGAATGCTGGCGCCGGGGAGAGGAGCGAGGCTTCCTGCACCCACAACGCTGGACCGTGGGACAGATCGCTCTTTTCTCACAGCTCCCTGAGCAGAGAGCTGATGACTGTCAGTCACCGCTCACTGGAGCGCTGGGCTGTGGAGGCGGCGGGAGCGGCCGGCTCAGTCTTTAAGTGGCTCGCTGAGAGGCTAAGCCAGTGCCGGTCCAGGTTTGTGGGCGGATCCCTACTCCAGTGTCGCCATCTTGCCTGGACCGGCTCTGTGATGTCAGCTGACAGCCGACTTCAGCCCACTATCTGCTAAAAATGAACTGCACTCCTGTGATCCACAGGAGAAGTACAGCCAAATGAGCTGAAGATTCGGCCAGAGGCTGTGTACTTCTCTTTTTAAAGTTGGACTTGTGGCATAGAACTCTTTTTTTTTTTTTTTCCAATATGTTCCTCAATAGCCGCTTTGTGTGCACCAAAGGTCTTTGCAAAACTCAATATTACCTTGTAAAAGTAGTGCTGGCATCATCGTTGTACTGCATGTATCCTGTACAGAGAGCAGAGCTGTGGGAGGGGCCACTTCCCGCACAAGGCCGTCATATGATGTCCTGGACTTTGATTGGAGATATCTGAATGATGGAGCTACAGGCATCATCCACATATCAGATTTTTTTTTTCTGCCAGAGCGATTCCCTGCACAGTAAAAACAATCATAGTGGCTGTTTTTACAGGCAGCAGGAGGGGCCATTTACCATAGAGCTGACCAAGGACCAGATGGTCCTCGGCCGTCTCTATGACCTTCAGAGGCCAGGCACGACGTTAAGATGTCGATTCCGTCCTCGGCAAATGTGATCACTTCTGTGTTTTTAGAGAAAAAGGCTGAGATTGTGTGGTTTTGTTTTTTTTGTTAGTTTTTTTTATTTATTTTTTATCTCAGGCTTTCCGGCCTAGCGGAGAGCTGTGAGGTCTTATAGACCCCCCATCTCTCTCTCTAACGAGGACCTGTCATGCACTAGTTTTTAATAAAAGTGATTCACACACAAGTGAACACATATGTAAAACTGCGTTCTAACCACACATCTGAGGTATTGCCATGAATGTTGTAGTGAGGGCAATAATTCTACCCAAGACTTCTTTTGTAACTCTAAACGGGTAACTTGTAAACATTTGTAAAGTGTTGCCGATGGAGATTTTTAAGTACCGAAGTTTGACATGTTGGGTATTAGGGCTGAATCAACTAATTGATGAATCCACAACTAATCAATTATGAAATGAATCCATTACTATTTTCATAATCGATTAATCGGCCCGTAACATAATGGGGTTATCAAAAAAAATGAGCCCTTTATAGTACAAAAAGAGCAAATAATCACTACTGTAAATATTACTGTCACCGTTCTACAGTAAAAAAAAAAAAAAAAGTGAACCCCTTTAAAGTAGTCATCATCTGCTTTTTTTTTTTTTTTTTTTTACTATAAAGGGCTGATTTTAGTCTTTTTTTAACCCCATTGTGTTAGTAAATGTCTTAGACCTGGTTCACATCTATATTTTTATTGGTGCTTTTTGCAGAAACGCACTACGGTTCATTTACATGGTTTCCTATGGGACACGCTCATATCTGCTTTTTTTCAGCCGCTGTGTATTTGGAAACGGTCAGGGACTTTTAAACGCGAGACGATCTTTCTTTGGTTCAATATACTTCAATGGAGAAGCTGCAGAAAAGCATGTAATGCTTTTTTTGAAGCAATTTGTGTTTTTTAATCTGCCCCAAAAAAAATGCAAATTGCAGTAAAATCACGTGCGCAGAAATCAAAAACGCACAGCAAAAAGCCCTGCAGAAACAGGTTAAAAGCAAACTGCGTAGGTGTGTACCGAGCCTTATGCTGCCACATGGATCAGACACCAGGCCAGTCACCCTGAACGGGGCGAGAGCAGCTCTGACTGGTGTTTATTATAGGAAGCTCCTGAACAGGGAAAAGTGCAGACGTTGTTACATGCTGGATTACTGCACAGATCTGGAAGAAATGCACAAAGGACACAACATTCATATAACTATACACACACCTCTTCTATTTACACACAATTGCAGCTTTTGATGTATTGTATTTGAACATGGTGTACATTGGCTTTGCTCTAATACTTTATCTTTGTTCCCTTATTTTCTTTTTTTAGATGAAAGCTGGACTGGGGACAACATTTTTTACCAGCATGCTGGCGTTTTATGTTCTGGACTTTATTCTTGGGGGATACCCGTGTTTGCTCTACACACCTTCCCAGACCGGACATCACACAATGTATCAACAGTAGCATCTTCATAAATAAAAATGTTTGTATCAACCTTTTCTGACTGGAATTATGTGATTTTTTTTTTTTTGCCAAATGTGTCTATCAGTTTCCCCGTGAGGTCATTGTTGGCTAAACATCGGGAGCTGGAGACTTGTGACATCATTGAGATATGAGGCTCATGATGTCACTTGTATCTGGAAATCCCCACTGAAGTCCTATTCAGACAGTTATGAGGCTCAGCTTACAAAGCTTTAATATCAGTATAAGGAACCAAATAAAAAAAAAAAAAAGTGGTTGGAAAATGGGCCAAAATAAAGTTTCTTATCCTTGTGTAAAGCTTCATGAATTTGGCCTGTTGTACTAAACTCACATTTTCATGGTCTTCCTTCCGCTATCCTTGTAATGGTTGAGCAGGTTGTCTGAATGTGGCTGTGGGTACCAGAGTTTGACCATCCTGCCCAGTGCTCTCTGTAATGTAACAGACCTGTGTGTGTGTGTGTTTTTTTTTTTTTCCTATAAATTAATTATCTTATTAACTTAGAGAGAACAATAGACTCAAATTATTTCATACTTGGATGCGAAGGGGACTCTAAAGCCTAGTTCACACAGGCTGAATGTCGGGGGGATTCTATCCATGTGTACTGCAGCCGGTCCGATGGAAGCCGGCTTTTGTCAAAGGGGCATGACCGAAAAAGGTGTGCTGACCGGAGTGTTCTGGCAGGCAGGGGGTAGGGGGGCGTCCCCCCTGTTTGAACACAGTAGAACAGCAGGGAAGATCACTGTACTAACATCAGATAGTACAGCGGCTCCTCCTGAGCTGTCAGATTTTTTTTGCTTTTTTTTTTCATTAAACCCACTGGGCTTAAGCCTGGTACACACTGATTTGATTTTGGGTTAAACAAAAAAAAACCCGCAAATTTCAGAGCTGCTGTACTAACTATGCAAAGTTAGTATAGCTATCTCCCCCACTGAGCTGTTGTGTTCTGACAGGGGGGTGCCCCTCCCCCGCCAGAACATTCCAATCAGCGATCTGCGCCATTGGCGCAAAGCCGCTGATCGAGAGTCGGTTGGCTCCTTGTTTTCCAGCATTCTCATCTGACAGAGGCTGACCAAATGGCCGGCTTCTGTTGGACAGGGTGGCATACACACAGGCCGAGTGTCGGTGTGTGTTTGTTTTTTGTTTTTTTAACTGGCTAATGTCTTCTGACCTTCGGCCTGTGTGTACGGGGCTTTAAAAGTGACACTAAACTCTGAATTTTCATTTACTTTTTTTTTTTTTTTTACTAGTTGCCACCGGGCCATAGCTGAAAAATCGTTGCAGCACGGTCGGATAACTCTAGGAGGGCGTGCTATAGCGTCCTCCCAGAATCTTGCTCCCGCCCAGCCCTGGGAATATCCGGGTCCAGAGCCGACAGATCACAGTAAATGGCAGTTGACAGCGGCCCTTTACCGCATGATCGCTTCCTCAAATGATGGAGTGATCAGTTGTAAACAAGCCGGCGCATGCCCGGCTTAGCTTTTCCCCTCTCTATACCGATCGATACAGTGAGAGGGGAGAGATCGGGTGCAGCAGCGCTGTGGGCTGGATCTGTAGTGCCCATTTCTGCCTCATTCATCCTTCTATACTCAGGCATCCCCGTCTGCGGCTCAGCCACCCCCATTAACTTGCATGAATGAGGCATAAATGAGCTGTGATCATCCATGCCACTACTGTGCCCATTAGTGCCTCTCAAAAGTGTAATAGGAAGTCGAATTAGATTTGAAATGTATGCCCCTAGAACACCTGATGGTACTCCCTGCATGTTGGGCCTCTGTATGTGGCCATGCTGTTTAAGTCTCACTTGTGGTATCGCCATACTCAGGAGGAGTAGCAGAATGTGTTTTGGGGTGTAATTTGTAGTATGCATATGCCGTGTGTGAGAAATAACCTGTTCATTTTGACAATTTTGTGAAAAAGAAAAAAAAAACTTCATTTTGCAAAGAATTGTGAGGAAAAAATGACAACTTCAAAAAACTCACTATGCCTCTTACTAAATACTTTGGTATGTTTACTTTCCAAAAAGGGGTCATTTGGGGGTTATTTGTATTTTCCTGTTTTTTTTTTTTTTGTTTTTTTTATTGTCTCAAGAAATGAGATGGGCTGTCAGTACATCAGGTGTGATCACTTATCTGTCATTGGCACCATAGCCTGTGGACTCTATAACTTTCACAAAGACCAAATAATATACACTGATTTGGGTTATTTTAACCAAATATATGTAGCAGTATACATTTTGGGCAACATTTATGAAGAGAAATTACAAATTTGCTAAATTTTATAATAGAAACTAAGAAAAATGACCAACAATTCTGTACATCTTTAAAAAAAAATTTTTATTTCTAGTGCAAAAAATTAAAAAAACCCAGCGGTGATTAAATACCGCCAAAAGAAATCTCTATTTGTGTGAAATAAAGGACAAAAATGTCATATAGGTACAGTGCTGCACGACTGAGTAATTGTCATTCAAAATGTGAGAGCGCTGACAATTGGTCTGGTTAGGAAAGGGGTGTAAGTGCCCAGTGGGTAAGTGGTTAATACAGATAACAGATAAAAAGAAATACTGATAATATTAGCAGAGCTGTAATTCCAGCAATAAAATGCTTTGAAAAAATTCTATATGGAACAATTGGACTGTACCAAATCACATGACCAATTTGTTCTATTGCCTTCTATAATCCAATCAGGTAGGGGAGAATATTAGAAGGGGGTAACGCTGTGATGTAATGACACCTATAGATGCCAAGAACAAATTTTCAGTGAACCTCAGCAGTTTCATTCGTTGCAAATTACGACTATTATAAAGGATTTATATAGCGCCAACAGTTTATTCTTGCCGCTTTTTCCCAGAAGGATACCAAATGTGAGGCATCCCCTGCAGGAGTTTTATCCTGACTAGATACTCTCTAGGGCTGGTTCACACAAATTTGGAAAGGTTAGGACTGTAAGGTTGGATTCACACCTCTGCATTTTTAGTGTATTATGCAGATTTGCACTACAGTCCATTCAACATGGTTTCCTATGGAACACGTTCTGTAGTGCAAATCTTCAAAATGCAAAAAGCACTAAAAATGCCATAGGTGTGAATCCAGCCTTAGTGATACAGGGTGCCATGAAGAGGCCTTGCAGCTTACACATGCATTTGGAAATCTGTGCTAACTAAACCCCTGTTTTTAGCGCTTACTGTTGGACAGGTTAATTCGGTTGGTAGTCAGACTTGCTGGTGAGTTGAACTGGGAATTTTCTCTGGTTTTGTCTTTCATGCAGTTCAGTGCCTGTTTTTTGTTTTTGTTTTTTCTCCATCAATCGCATGGATAGTAGGTTATATTATTTCCAATTGCATAGTGCACACCAGTGCAATCAGTTCCAGTGTGTTCTAGTTCCAGAAATAAAAGCAGAACATGTTGCCATTTTTCTGCACTGAACTGTACTTGAACGCAGTAAAATGCATCAAAAAACGCACTGCAACGCACACATGTCTCAAGTTAAGGTGAAGGAAAAAAAAGAGAGGAAAAATGCGCTGGAAAGCATCAAACCGTACTGGAAGCACACATGCAGAAATGCATCCGCAACGCTTTTCTATGGTGTGAACTGGTCTTGAGCCCAGGTTCACACTAATGCGAGTTTTAAATCGTGCAAGTTTAATTGAACTCGCACGATTTCAAACTAGCAATGCAGTCCGACTTCGGGGGCGATTTGACACATCTGTGCGGGATCATGCACAGATGTCTATTCAAATCTCCCCCAAAGTCACCAAACGTTGTATAGGAAGTACTTTTGGGAATCGGTGCAGCACCGCAAAGTTGTTGTCGCACTGATTCAGACGGTGCCATTCTTGGCAATAGCCACCGATTTAGTATGCGATTTTGACATGTCAAATGGGCCCGATGTGAACGTGGGCTAAGGCTGATTCTTTATGAAAGATGCAAATCCTGCAGCTTTTCTCATTACCGCACTGATCTTTTCCCAGGTGGTTATAATGTGTCCCATTAATGATTGTATTTAGAAATAAAATTGTCAAACAGAAATTTCTTTCAATAAAGGAAAGGTAAGGATTTCAAACAACTCTGGAAATCTTTGTAAAATTTTTATTTTTTTCTTAAAACGTGTTACCAGGACAGGAAGAGAGTGGAAATCTTTCCAATGGGTACACCGTGAGGTCTTCCTAAAACAGAAGGTATTCATATGTCTCATTCCATCACATCTCAAAATAAGACGATTGTTTCTCATTTCAGGGCAGTGGGGGAGCCACACAAATGATTACTTTTTGTCCCTCTGGCCAGCTGCACATCCAGAACTGCTCTTGTATAGTCGTCTATAGTGCAATGTTTCAGGCTATTTGGCCATCATCAGTGCAGTGTATGGAAACCATAACTTCTGTGGAGTAGGGCTCAGGGCCCAACAAGACACCGTCCGTCACATAGCCCTCCAACCAAATCAATGTGTTAGCAAAGTAATGCCCCGTACACACGATTGGAAATTCCGCCAACAAAAGTCTGATGTGAGCTTTTGGTTGGAAATTGCGACCGTGTGTAGGCTCCATCTGACTTTTGCTGGCGGAATTTCCACCAGGCATTGCAAGGCGGACAGTTACAAGCATGACTCCCTCAGGCAGAGGCATGATGGGACTTGTAGTTCCGCAACAGCTGGAGGGCAACCAGTTTGAGACCCCTGCTGTAAAGCATTGCACCAGCGATCACCAGATCTCGGATGCCATGCAGGTCTCCTGCCCACTATCAGTGTTATCTGCTTACCCATACATCCCGTACAGGTAAGACTCAATGATCTACCACAGCGCTCCACAGGGTTTGTAGTTAATTCAGATACATAGAGCTCTGTGTAGGAATTGCATTGTTTTCAAACACAGCTAGTAAGGGGAACTTCTCCCGTTACTGCTGTCACCATAGTAGGTAGTGGGCTGCAGCAGCACTGGGAAGAACATGTTCCACCCTAAAATCAGGTGTACCATGTTCCCAAAGGTGAACTAGGCTGGGTTCGCACTATCTCTGCATACGACTCGCAGCAGGGGTACCGTGTGTCCTGGTTCACAGTTTCAGGTCCAAATTCGGACCTGAAATGGACCAAGAGACACACAGGGCTCCTGTGCAAAATTGCATCAGAGCCGCATCTATTTCGCAATAGTGTGAGCCCCGCATCAAAGTTGTAACAGAATTCTGAATGTTGTGTTATTTTGAAACGTACCTGTTTTATAGTTAGTTGTTTTTCCACTAGGTGGCAACAGATGTCTTATGAATTTAAAATATAAGCTCTTCACCTCTATAGGAAGGGAACCCCATTATCTGGTAAAGATGTGTTAGATTTGGAAAGCTAAGACCAGCAGTATTGCAGTGAGGCCTACTAAACGAGGGGATATATAAACGTTATGACATAATAGTAGTGAATGTGACGGTCACAGCATACTCGCCTGTGAATCATTCATCAAATGTATAGAACACATGAACTGCATAATGCAACATTGACCAACATCTCTTTTTTTTCATGCCAATTGTATTATTTTTCCATATATATAACCAGACAAATGAGACTTTCACTGTATATTAGCTGAAAACCTTTAAAACAAGACTTTAGACTTGTTAATGCGCTATGTAAAGGATTACGTACAATACGTTTGGTACAATATGTCTTTTAAAGTGGATCTTTATAACAACTTGATAAAAATAATGTTCTTTAGCAAGCAACATGCGTTCTACATTTGTAATTATGCTACCAAACTAGTGGGGGTTATTTATGAAAGGCAAATCCACTTTGCACTACAAGTGAGCTTTGAAGTGCAGTCGCTGTAAATCTGAGGGGTAGATCTGAAATGAGGGGATTTTGCAGATTTGATTACCAATTATGTGCAAGCTAAAATGCTGTTTTTTTTACATTTTCCTTGCATGTCCCACAGCGACTCTACAGCGACTGCACTTTCAGTGCAATTTCAAGTGCACTTTACACTTGTAGTGCAAAGTGGATTTGCCTTTCGTAAATAACCCCCAGTGTGTGCTGTAAATTGCCTCCAGCGTTGCCCATGTTTATTCTTGATGGAAGCTGCTGTTTTGCTGAAGCCCAGAGCCCCTAAGCAGCAGTAAATCTTTAGGCTGTCAGCAGATCGGCCTCATTTGACACAATTTGACACAGTGCTGAAAAATAGAGCGCAACTAAGTATGTGCAGAGCAGGGTGAGACAGTGGGGGTTATTTACTAAAGGAAAATCCACTTTGCACTGCAAGTGCACCTGGAAGTACAGTTGCTGTAGATCCGAGGGGGGCATGCAAGGAAAATAAAAAAACAGCATTTTTGCTTGTACATGATTGGATGATAAAATCAGCAGAGCTTCCACTCATTTCAGATCTATTCCTTTGATTTACAGCGACTGCACTTCCAAGTGCACTTGCAGTGCAAAGTGGATTTGCCTTTCGTAAATCACCCCCAGTGTATTACGGGATTTTTAACATCATGGGAACTTACTGTATTTTTAATGTTTTGCTTGGCTATACCTGCAAAAGGGGTCAGCATGAATGAAACCCAGGAGGACTTAATTCCCTGACTAAAGTTCCATTTTAAAGTGAACCTGCGCTCTGTCATGCACACTAAAGTATTTACATAGAACAAGTCGTAAAAGCACTTTCAGGGCCCATGCATGCTTAAGGGTGTATTTAT
Source organism: Lithobates pipiens (assembly GCF_037356315.1). Taxonomy (NCBI): domain Eukaryota; kingdom Metazoa; phylum Chordata; class Amphibia; order Anura; family Ranidae; genus Lithobates; species Lithobates pipiens. The sequence goes on along the minus strand of NW_027507758.1, from coordinate 560,250,657 downwards.
AAAAAAACCAATTACCTAGCTCAGTGATGGCGGACCTTGGCACCCCAGATGTTTTGGAACTACATTTCCCATGATGCTAATGCACTCTGCAGTGTAGATGAGTATCCTGGGAATTGTAGTTCCAAAACATCTGGAGTGCCAAGGTTCGCCATCACTGGCCTAGCTACTCATCCAGTGCAATGTTCTCATCTCGTGTACACAGCCAGGAGGAGGAGAAGCCATGGAGGAGGGACATGACTGCACTGCAAGAGTTGCACTACTGTTCTGAGGTCTGTGTATTGCTTACAGTGGAGGGGGACAAAGTAATCGGGGGGGGGGGGGGGGGGGGGTCAGATAACACTGATGCACACATGTATTGATGGGGGGGTAAGGGGATATGTGTTGGGGGGTTCTTTGGGAGGGGGGGGGTCTGAGCCTCCCCCACTAGCACATGTCCTCTTCCCTCCCAAAGAACCCCCTAGCATATATCCCCTTATCCCACCCTCTCTCCAAAATCAATCTTTTTTCCTCATGGCGTCCCTCTCTGTCCCCCTCTCACGGCATCCCGCTTCCACTGCATCCCTCTCTGTCCCCCTCCCATGGCGTCCCTCTGTCCTCCTCCCATGACTTTCTTCTGCCCCTCCTCCGGCGTTGTCCCTCTCTGTCCTCCTCCGGCGTTGTCCCTCTCTGTCCTCCTCTCATGAAGATGACAGGGCAGGTCTTAAAGAGGAAGGGATGTGGCCTTGACAGGAAGAGGTGGTTCATATTTAAATTTGGGGATGCGCGAGTTTAGTCAGGCCTAGGGCAGCGCAAAAGGAAGGGCCCCATTACACTGGTGATGAGTGGAGAATGGCCCATTTGATTGGCAGAAAAGGACCTCCTTACAGTGGTTGGCAATTTAGGAAGGACACCATTACACTGGTGGTCATTAGTAAGAATGCTCTTAACTTTGATGGAGAGTGGAAAGAATGCCTCTTTTATAGATAGCGAAAAAAAATCATTAGTGTCAGTGGTCACTTATTTGAGAGGCAGAGGTTGCTCATTTTACAGGAAATTCCAAGGAACCTTTGAAGGAACTCTAGTCTTCCACAGAACCCTGGTTGGAGAAGGCCACTTTAAAGTATGCAGTGTCAAGCAATAGCTTTGTTGAATGCAGGCAGTGGTGTATTTTGGTTTTGCGCTGCCCTAGGCAAGACTAAAACTACATTTATCTCAACCTAGCGTTGGTATGCTGTTCTTGTCTCAGGATCTGATGAGTAAGCTGCAGCCATTTACATTGAGATATGATTTGTCCAAGTGTCATATATAGAATTGCTGCTCATGATCTGACGTTCGCGGTGATACCTCACATGTGTGGGGCGATCGCTGTTTGCATGCGTGCGGGACCAGCACAAGCGTTTGCCTTTGTGCGCAAGGACAGGAGGATGGGGGCACTTTAATTTTTTATTTTTTTTCCATTATTCATTTATTCGGGTCTTGAAGTGGGATGGAGGAGCCAGAGCTGCGGATGGGGGGCATCCCCTCCCGCAGCTTGTAATAGCAATCGAGCAGCTAGTAAGCTGATCTGATTGCTATTACAAGAAAGCAGACCGCCGGCTCTAAAAACTATACAGCTATGGAAAGGATTGGATGTGGTTAAAGAGCTGCCTCTGCCCTTCAGACACAGTTTCACAACCACCTTTGCCAACACTACAATTTTACACATCAAAAATCAAATGATGGTGTCCTCTATCTCTCAATGACCCCAAGTAGAACATAACTCCACCAACAAATACAACTTATACAGAGTTTATTTTACAAACTTTAACAAAGATTCTACAAAGTAAAGTTAAGATGTCAAACTCTCATGATAAGGATATTACAAATAAGTGGGGAGTTGATGTCATTACAGTCTTGTGGAGGTGGTGGAGACACATATCGCCAGGAGGACTTGTTGCCAGCAGAATCTTCAAAAGGACATCAGAAGCTGTTAGGGGATTTAAACTCACTGAAAACTGAAATATTAGTTCACCTTTAAGCCCCCCGTTCACACCAGAGCGACTTGTGATGCATTTAACAGGTAAAATTGCATGACAAGTCGCAACCTATTGTTGGCAATGGCAGCGTTCACATCGGTGTGATGCTGACTTTGCGGTGCCGCATTGATATGAAAACGTAGCCCATTTTAGGTCATTTCTGATGCGACTTTCATAGACCTCTGTGCATGAACCCGCACACATGTCTTCCAAGCCACAGTAACATACGGCTTTCAAATTGTGCAATTTCAGGTGAAGTTGCAGGATTTCAATGTGAATGAGGGCTAACAGTTCTCTAATGAATGAGCAGTCTTAGCCAGAGATATTTTAAAAACGTGAGTGTTTATTCATTTTAATTGTAGCGGTACCCCCACAGGGGCTGCTGAAAATGTATGTTTGTCTGTCGCCCTGCCCCGCCCAACATTCGATCTCTGGCACATCAAGACACAAAACAGTCAGTAAACTTTGTTTTTTTGTTTTTTATTGAGGGGTATAACTTGGATGGGGATAGGAGATATGGGATGCCCAGCGTGAATCAAAAGCAATTCATCTTGGGACAAACTATGTACACTCCCTCTACATACTCCTTCAGCTTCCTCCTGTATAGTCTTGCTAGAAGCTTATTACTCCCAACTCCTCCAGCACATCCCTTGCTGCAGACTGTTACTCTTAAGCCGTGTACACACGTAGCGGACTATCCGGCAGACTTCCTGCTGGACTTTCCGAATGGGCTACTTGCCCACACATGGCACTTTTTCAGCGGACTAATACGGCGTACTAAGTCCGCCGGACTATCTGCCGTACTTTTGAAATGAACGGACTCGCCCACACACGCGGAGGAAAGTGCGCTCATTTTGAGCGCGTCTCCAGGTAGGCGGGGCCCGCAACGGAGGCGTCGCTGGTATGGACATAAAGGGGAATCCCAGCGCCGAAAAAATCGGCGTGGGGGTCCCCCCAGGTCAACATCAGACCCTTGTCGGAGTACGCTACCCGGCCGGCCAGGAAAGGGGGGGACGAGCGAGCCCTCCTGAGCTGAACCAGGCTGCGTGTCCTCAACATGGGGGGTGCCTTGGGGAAGGAGGGCTGCGCGCCCCCCCACCCCAAAACACCTTGTCCCCATGTTGATGAGGACAATGGCCTCTTCCAGACAACCCTGGCCATTGGTTGTTGGGGTCTGCGGGCGGAGGGCTTATCGGAATCCGGAAGCCCCTTTTAATAAGGGGGCCCCTGGATACCGGCCCCCCACCCTATGTGAATGAGTATAGGGTACAATGTACCCCTACCTATTCACCTGTGGAAAAAAGTAAAAATAAAACACAACACCCAGGGGTTAAAATAGTTTATTGCACAGCTCCGGGGGTCTTCCGTCTTCGGGGGTCTTCTCGCCGGACTCTCCGCTATCTTCTGCTAGCTCTTTTGCTAGCGGAGGAGCCCGGCTTTCTTCTTCGCCGCCGCCGCCCTCTTCTTCCAACTTCGGGGGTCTTGTCCCCCTCTTCGGTTCTTCTTGCTGGGCCACCGTGCTTTCTTCTAGCTCTTTCACAGGCGATGGCCCGGTCTTCTGTCGCCTTCTTCTGTTCTTCTGTTCTCTTCTTCTCTTCTTATGTTGCTTTGTCGATGTCTCTGCTCACAATGACAGGGAAACGGCGCGCTGCGACTTATATAGGGACATCACCAGATGATGTCCCTGCCTATTATGATGTCAGAGTCCCAGCATCCTCTGGGACTGTGACATCATACTGGGCGGGGACATCATCTGGTGATGTCCCTATATAAGTCACCGCGCGCCTTGTCCCTGTCATCATGAGCAGAGAGAGCGACGAGGCAACATCTGAAGAGAAGAACAGAAGGCGGCGACAGCAGACTGGGCCACCGCCTGTAAAAGAGCTAGAAGAAGGCGCAGTGGCCCGGCAAGAAGAACCGAAGAGGGGGACAAGACCCCCGAAGTCGGAAGAAGAGGCGGCGAAGAAGAAAGCCGGGCTCCTCCGCTAGCAAAAGAGCTAGCAGAAGATAGCGGAGGAGTCCGGCGAGAAGACCCCCGCAGCTGTGCAATAAACTATTTTAACCCTTGGGTGTTGTGTTTTATTTTTACTTTTTTCCACAGGTGAATGGGTAGGGGTACATTGTACCCCATACTCATTCACATAGGGTGGGGGGCTGGTATCCGGGGGCCCCCTTATTAAAGGGGGCTCCCGGATTCCGATAAGCCCCCCGCCCGCAGACCCTTACAACCAACGGCCAGGGTTGTCGGGAAGAGGCCCTTGTCCTCATCAACATGGGGACAAGGTGCTTTGGGGTGGGGGCGCTCGCTCGTTACCCCCCCCTTCCTGGCCGGCCAGGTAGCGTGCTTGGACAAGGGTCTGATGTGGACCTGGGGGGGACCCCCATGCCGATTTTTTTTGACGTTGGGGTTCCCCTTTAAGTCCATACCAGGTGGCGGGGCCAGCGACGCCTCCTTCGCGGGCCCTGCCTACCTGGAGACGCGCTCAAAATGAGCAGACTTTTCTCCGGGCGGGAACAGTCCGTTCATTTCAAAAGTACAGCGGACTGGCATATGCACGGCCGGATTGTCCGCCGAAATGCGAGTCCGGCGGTAAGATTGGAGTGCAAAACTACTTTCTATGTCCGCCGTACTTTTGGGTAAAAAAAGTCCGCCGGAGGCTACACACGGGGGGGATTGTCCGGCGGACTTGAGTTTGCCGGACTTTTCCACCGGATTGTTTGATCGTGTGTACGCGGCATTTAGACACCTCCAACACATCACTTGCTTCCCAGGATCAAGCAGCACATATTTGTTGGTTAGGCCTGACACTTGCTCAGCCAGGCCTTAGCAACCACCTCCTTGCGAGCAGGGACCGCGGGCTCCTATTATTGTAGCAGAGAAAAATGGTAGAATGTCCTCATGCTAGCTGTCCTAACTATGGCTACTGATCCCAGTTTGCCCTCCTCAGGCCCTGCCAGCCCCCCTGGCTGAAGCTGCCTTTTTCCACTGCCCATACCACAGTCCACTCTTCTGGTTCTGCGCCCATCTTTGACTGCAAGGTCTCAGTCCTCCCAGGTGTGCCTCCCCAGTCCTCCTGACTGTGCCTCACTCACCAGCCCTCCTGGCTGTGACCAGTTGTCCTCCCTGGAGTCTCTCAGCAGTGCATCTTCCGCTGTCCTCTCCTTGCTCTCTCTTTAGCCTCTGGTCCAGGACCTTTTCACGTGTTCTTGACAGTGGTCCCGACTGCACCTGAACCCCTGGCCCAAGGTCACCTCCACCCCAGACTGGGTAGCTCCCTAAAAAGCCCCCCCAACAGCCTCAGCACTCTCTCACTCCAGCTCTTCCACCCGACAACTTCCTTCCCCCATGTTGGGTAGACCGTCGGTATTTGAGAAGGCCTGCTCCCTGCCGAACCAAGTTGGGGATTGGTCAGGGCTCCCCATGTGACTCTAGCCTCTTTTTCCAGAAAGCACCAGTACTGTCCACTACACTGAGAACTACACTGCCCACTATACTATACTGTCCACTACACTGAGAACTACACTGCCCACTATACTATACTGTCCACTATACAGTATACTGTCCACTACACTGACCACTATACTATACTGTCCACTACACTGACCACTATACTGTTCACTACACTGACCACTATATAATATACTGTCCACTACACTGAGAACTAAACTACACTGACCACTATACTGTACGCTACACTGTTCACTACACTACACTGACCACTCTACTGCTCTAACACTAACCTAAGAGACAAAAAAAGTATACATATCATTTTTACAGCCGATCCAACCTGATCCCACTCTGAGCTGTCTGCACCCGCCTTTGCTGTGTGGGTGGGTGCAGAGGGGGCAGCCGACAACGGAAGCCCCATAGTAAGCCTATGGGTGATGTCACTTCCCTTTCATTTCACAGCCGTTGTCGGCCGTGTCCTCTGCAGAGCTTCCGCCGCTAAAGGTCGGACCAGGTTAAAAAAAAAAAAGATATGTATACTGATTTCTTATTTACAGGGCTAGTGTTAGATCGGTGGTGTCTGTAGATCCAGGTATTTTAGTTTTTACATGGACTTTAAATAACTCCAAATGAAAGCTCTATTTGCTTGAAAAAAATAATTTCTTTTGTAGCATGACTGCGCAATTGTCATTCAAAGTGTGACAGCGCTGAAAGCTGAAAATTGGCCTGGGCAGGAGGGGGGAGAATGTACCCTGTAGTGAAGTAGTTAAAGAGGGATTCCACCTAAAAAAAATATTAAAAGCCAGCAGCTATAAATACTACAGCTGCTGACTTTTAATAAATGGACACTCACCTGTCCCGGGTTCCAGCAATGCCGAGGCCGATCGATCGCTCGGCCCTCGGCTGCTGCCGCCACCATTATAGGTGAGGGAATCAGGAAGTGAAGCGAATCGGCTTCACTTCCCGGTTCCCTACTGCACATGCGCGACTTGCCCCGCGCAATAGGAAATCTCTGCGCTGTCACTGGGACCCGTGTGTGTCCCAGCAGACAGCGCGGCAGGGCAGGAAATGGCGTAGACTCCCACGGGAGTCTATGCCCGGAAGTGGGTGAAAATACCTGTCTTTGACTGGTATCTCCACCCCCTCCCCCCTGAAAGGTGTCAATTGTGACACCGGAGGGGGGGAGGGATCCGATCAGCGGAGGTTCCACTTTAGGGTGGAATCCCGCTTTAAAGTAGATTTTTCCCCCACAAAATTGCCTTTAAAAAACTGTTGCGAAAATACAGTGTGACAGAACAAAATTGCACCATCCACCATTTTGTTCTCTAGGGCCTCTGCTTAAAAAACAGTATGTAATGTTTGGGGGAATTCTAAATATATAGATTATTACATATATGTGAGAAGGGTCTGAATTGGTCTGGGGGAGTCAAGTGGTTAAGAAAGAGAGTGAGTGGAAGAGGAGGAGAGGGAAGTGAAAGAAAAGAGGTTGGAGAGGGGGAATGAAGGAGAGAGAGGAGAGCCCATAAAAAAAAAAAGATCCCTTGTAGTCCCATTAACTTCAAGGGTGAATGTGCCATTTATGTCTAGAGGAACAATAAAAGAAGAGTTACTTATCTGATCCTCCTCCCCGCAGCTGGACTGGTCCTTGCAGCATCTGCACCCCAACGCTCCAAAGGTTATTGATGGCATCAAGACCAGAGCAGGGTCCATAGTCCTGCATTGGATGTCAGGACGCCAAAGAACAGTCCATTGGGGATAGTATGGGGGAGGAGAGTAAGTAAAATCAGGTAAGTAAAATGGTTTCTCCTCTTCTCCTAGGCAAAACTAGTGATTAACCATTGAAGAAAGGCTACAGTTGGGCTTTAAGGGCAGAAGGAGAGACAAGTGAGATATGACATTAGAATGAAGCTGGGGGTGGGGGGGGGGGGGTGCGCAGTGGAGAGGGGGAAAAATGGGGGGGCAGAGTGGAGAGAGGAAAAGATGTGGGGGGGCAGAGTGGAGAGAGGGAAAGATGGGGGGCAGTGTGAAGAGAGGGAAAGATGGGGGGCAGTGTGAAGAGAGGGAAAGAAGGAGGGGGGCAGAGTGGAGATAGGCAAAGATGGGGGGCAGAGTAGAGAGGGGGAAAGATGGAGGGGCAGATTTGGAAGAGGGAAAGATGGGAGGCAGTGTGAAGAGAGGGTAATATGGGGGGTAGAGTGGAGAGCAGGGAAAAATGGGGGGCAGAGTGGAGAGAGGGAAAGATGGGGGGCAGAGTGGAGAGAGGGAAAGATGGAGGAGGCAGAGTAGAGAGAGGGAAAGATGGGGGCAGATTTGGAAGAGGGAAAGATGGGGTAGCAGTGTGAAGAGGGAAAGATAGGGGGGGGCAGAGTGTAGAGAGGGAAAGATTGGGGGGCACAGTAGAGAGAGGGAAAGATGGGGGGCAGTGTAGAGAGAGGAAAGAGGGAAAGATGGGGGGCAGTGGGAAGAGAGGGAAAGATTGGGAGGCACAGTAGAGAGAGGGAAAGATGGGGGGCAGTGTAGAGAGAGGAAAGAGGGAAAGATTGGGGGGGCAGAGTGTAGAGAGGGAAAGATTGGGGGGCACAGTAGAGAGAGGGAAATATGGGGGGCAGTGTAGAGAGAGCGGAAAGAGGGAAAGATTGGGGGGGCAGTGTGAAGAGAGGGAAAGATGGGGGGGCAGTGTGAAGAGAGGGAAAGATGGAGGGGCAGATTTGGAAGAGGGAAAGATTGGGGGGGGGGGGCAGTGTGAAGAAAGGGAAAGGTGGAGGGGCAGATTTGGAAGAGGGAAAGATTGGGGGTGGGGCAGAGTGGAGAGAGGGAAAGATGGATGGAAGGGGTAGATGGGTAGTTTATATTATAAAAAGAATGGGTGGGGTGAGGGGTGTTCTGAGTAAAAAAAACTGTTTCTCTTGTTACTTGTGGTGGGGGAGGGGGATGTCATGAACTTACAACAAGCGGATTACAGACACTATAATATTTATTATAATGAGATCTTCCCGGATTTCTCCCCTACAACTCTCACCTATCCTCCCTATCCATCCGCTTCCTCTGAGCCCGATCCGTGTTAAATATAACACAATAAATACAGAAATCCATAAATCAGCGGCCTGCTTTTACTTCCCCCCAGGTGACCCCTTAGGGTTAGTGTAGGATTGGGGTATAGCGGACACTCTGATAGTCACTGATGTGCTATGGCAGAAATTCCCACACTGCCCCCTATAGTGCTGGGAACATACTGAATCACTTTCTCTGATCTCATCTACCCAGAGGCACTAGGAAAGGCCTGCTGAATGTGGATTATAAATAAAGTATTTGTGGTGGTGATCGGTGACTGAGTGTCTTCTCCACATTTTTCACTCAGAAAGATGCGCAGTAGGGTCCCAAAAAACGCACCTCTTAGTATGCATGCGTCGGATTCCCGGGCGAGGCATGCGCAGTAGCGGGCCGAAAACCCGCCTCCTAGTACGCATGCACCGGATTTCCAGGCAATGCATGCGCAGTACCCTCCCCGAAAACCATGCCTTTTAGTGCGCATGCGTCGGATTCCCGGGCGACGCGGGCGCAGTAGCGACCCGAAAAACCCGCCTCCTAGTGAGCATGCGTCAGATTCCCAAGCGACGCATTCGCAGTAGCGTCCCGAGAAACCCGTCTCCTAGTACGCATGCATTAGATTCCTGGGCGATGCATGCGCAGTAGTGTCCTGAAAAATCAGTTTCCTAGTACACATGCTTCGGATTCCCAGGTGACGCATGCGCAGTAGCGTCCCAAAAAACCCGCCGCTTAGTGCGCATGCGTCAGATTCCCGGGCGACGTATGCATAGCAGGGTACCGAATAACCCGTATCCTAGTACGCATGCGTCAGATTCCCGGGCGACGTATGCATATCAGGGTACCGAATAACCCGTATCCTAGTACGCATGCGTAAAATCATCCTCCAGTGTTTCTGTCACCTCTATGATCTGCTGTATGCTCTGTATGCGGTCTCCCAGTGCGGCAATCACATTATTCAACGCCTTCGTTTTTAAACCTAGGGGAGAGCAGGAGAAGATGACGGCTAAATAATCAGAGATTCCACCCCCCCCCAAATCTTCCTTTTCAGCGATCACACAGTTCACTGCGCCCTCTTGTGGTGGTCCCGATCCTCACACCCCCTGTGTACATTCACATCTATGTGTAGATAGTGTATGTCATTTGCGAAATTATTTTATTTATCTGTGTAATCAGATTCAATGTTACTAATACCCTATTAGGCTTGTTCTGGTGCTATTTGAACTGTACAATAGTTTTTGGGTATCTGTATTCCCCTTTAGATCCCTCAAAACACCCTTGCGTTAGAATTGTTATACTGTGATTGCATGCTGGAGATAATTATGGTGGGTGTGCATCTTACACTGACTTTACTATTTCATTATAAGGAGGTTGTAGGACATGGTCCTGAATGGTGATGGTTATTTTACTTATAATAAAAATTCAGTCTCGGTGTCATAAAATGTTTTTTGGGGAGATGGTTTTATGGCTACATTCTCCCAGCTGAGGTTTTGGTACATTTGTATTAACGACATAATCTTAAAGCAGAGCTCCACCCAAAAGTGGAAGTTTTGTTTGTTCGCACCCTCCACCCCGCCACATTTGCCATTTTTTGGCGGGGGGGGGGCCTGGTTTTGACAGGTACACACACACACTTCCTGGTAAGATTGCTGCACAGTGATCTACGTCATTTAAAACCTCCACCCCACCCGCTGCTTTCTGAGACACACAGAGGTCCCAGAAGATGGCAGGACCATTCAAAAAGCACAGTGCAACTCGCACATGCACAGCAGCAAACAGACTGTGAAGCCGCAAGGCTTCACTTTGTGTTTCCCTTACTACAGATGCTGGCACCTGTACCCAAAGCCTATTGATGAATCGCTTGGAGTGCCGACACTGCAGGATTACTGGACAGGTAAGTGTCCTTATATTAAAAGTCAGCAGCTGTAGTATTTGTAGCTGCTGACTTTTTATATATCATTTTTTTTTTTTTACACACTTGAACTCCACTTAAACTTCCGCTTTATGTGCTGGTGACCCCCTGATGTGCCACATTCCGCATGTCATTTTTTGGGGGGAGAAGCGGGGGTACCCTGTCTTTACACGCATCCAGCTCCCACTTTCTCGTCTGGCTCCACGGCAGCCTCCACTTTCTCCTCCCTCCCTGCAATCTTATGGGACACATCACAGGTCAAAGAAGATTTCCCGGCCATTCACAGCACCTGGCTTTAAAGCCACAGCCAGAGGCCCACAGAATGCCAGCTCCGCAGAGTGGGAGGTGGGTCTTTCTATTAAAGAGGCCACCGTGTAAACAGGAGATTCTCCTTTGGTGCTCGTCAGTGCATTCCTGACAATGGTCAGGGACCTTCCTGGGACCTTCCATTGTGGTGTTCCAATGGCCACAAATTTGCGAAAGGCCTCCGAGTCCACCAGTTTATATGGCAGTAGCTGGCGGGGTATGAGTTCTGACAAGCCAGCCGTCAACCGTTGGGCAAGAGGGTTATCCGGCGTCATCATTTTTTTACGCTCGAACATTAGGCCCATGGAAGCCTGCCTTTTTGCAGAAAAGCGTGAGCTTGGCGTGATGGAAGGTGGAGTGGAGGACAAGTGTGAGGAGAAGGAGAAGTAGATGTCGAGGCTGGATGGTGAGAGCCTGGAGTGTGGCTTTGTGTGTTCCGTTTCTCCCACTCGGCTCGGTGATGGCTGCTCATGTGCCTTCTTAAGGCGGTCGTCCCTAGGTGAGTGTTGGGCTTACCGCGACTAATGCGTTGACTGCAAAGATTGCAGATGGCAACGCTATTGTCAGCAGCGGACACGTTAAAAAAAGCCCACACTGCGGAGCCATGTGCCGGTGTCCTGGGAGCGCCAGATGTGACCGTACATGGTCGATGACTCGCGCCTGATACATTTGCAGTCTGCTTTGTCCCTCCTGTGCAATGTAAGTTATTCCTGCTTCTCCTCCCTATCTGCTGGTCCATATCTCCCTCTGAACTCCCCTCCTCTTCCTCTCTTGTGGGCACCCAAGTGACATCACTAGACACGTCATCATCGACGTCACCTTCCCCACCGCTATAAGTAGAGATCTTGGAGTAGGCAGCAACACCGGGGACCAACCTCCTCCTTGGGCTGATCTGGGTACTGTCGTCAGACTGCTGAGTAGCGGTTGTTGCTACCTCCTCTTCCTGATCCAATACCAAGAGTGGCTGCGCATCAGAAATGTCTTGATATGGATCGGAAAATTATTCCTATGACTCAAGCGGAAGGTATGTGTTGGTGGTGGTGGTGTTGTTGGTGGTAGTGTCTTTGGGGGTGCACATGGCAGAGAGTGAAGAAGAGGGTGCAGATCGAGAGGATAAGGAGGGTGCAGAAGAGTAAGGCTGAGTGAGCCACTCAACCAAGTCTGGTGCGTCCTTTAAATGAATTGAACGCACCTTCTGCAACTTCCCACTTTGGCTCAAGCCTGTTGCTCCTGCCCTACACCTACCACCCCTGCGGAAGGGCCTGCCTCTTCCTCTGCCTGTCATTTTTTAAACGACCCTGTGACAAAACTCTCAGTCCCTATACCGATGAAGGACTGCTGCAGTATAGGGCAGCGGTCAGCAGTAGTGCACCTCAACCCTATGTATTGTGGACCTATGCCAGTCCTTATAGAATAGCAGACTGTACCTCACTCAACCCTATGTACTATAGCACCCTACACCAGGTTATTATCAGTCCTTATAAGGACCTTTGTGGAACAAGTGAGTTGTGAATGATTAGCAGACGGCAGCAGTAAAGTATAATATTCTTTCTATATTTGGAAGAAAGAATATTATACGTGTACAAGCCTATTACCATACCACTGATACCAGTCCTGAAAAGAACCGTTGTGGAACTAATAGTAACAGCTACGGTTTAAACTGACCCTCACTGCCTGACACACTGCTCCCTGCCTGTCCCTATATAAACTGGCAAATCATAGGCTGCTGAAACAATAACTGGTTACTGGAATAGCACTTTTGTGGACCTGATAGTAACAGCTAATGATGATGGCTAATCTGGCTGTCCCTACAGCAGCACACAGCGTTCTGTCCCTTTCTCTAAACTGACAAAAGACACTCATGCTGCTGCAACAATCAGTAACACAGCAAACCTATGTACACCTAACACCTATACCAGTCCTGAAAAGAACTTTTGTGTACCAAATAGCTAGCGATTTATCTCTCCCTGCTCCACACAGCAACCTTTCCCTATCGTGACAGAAGAAAGAATGTAAAATGGCCGCCGGATCGGGTGTATTTATAGGTTAGGGGGAATGTCCAAGTGTCCATGTGCTGTAATGTCTCAATTGGCTGTCCTGTACCCCATGATGGATGTGTCATCATAGGTCAAAGTTCTTTTACACAGTAAACACGGAAGTCCGCCGGGTGAACGGCGCCAATAGTCCGCCAAACGGGCGGACCGCGAACAGCCGAAATTCGCTGCGAAACGACCGCCGGGCGAACCGTTCGGCCATCACTAATAGAGAGCACTGACATCAGCAGCGTGACATAAAGCACTAACACCAGCACCGTGATATACAGCACTGACATCAGCACCATGATAGAGAGCACTGACATCAGCAGCGTCACATACAGCAATGACACCTGCACCGTGATAGAGTGATCTGACACCAGCACCGTGATAGAGAGCACTGACATCAGCAGCGTGACATAAAGCACTGACACCAGCACCGTGATATACAGCACTGACACCTGCACCGTAAGCAGCCCCAGGAGGAAGTCAGCACATCACAGGGATGGTGGGAGTCCCTCATAATAAGCAGCCCCAGGAGGAAGTCAGCATAGCACAGGGATGGTGGGAGCCCCTCATAATAAGCAGCCCCAGGAGGAAGTCAGCACATCACAGGGATGGTGGGAGCCCCTCATAATAAGCAGCCCCAGGAGGAAGTCAGCACATCACAGGGATGGTGAACTTTACAAACCTACAGGTCATATTTGCAGCCACAAAATAATTACTAGCTGTGCACACATAGTCCCACCACATGGCCAATGACATAACACATGTATGAGGTTAATCTGACAATTCAGGAATCTTGGGACAATGGAGGCGAGGGAAGGTGAGGGTAGGCAAAGAATAGGGTGCAGGAGATGATCACCAGCACGGGCACCGTGATATAGAGCACTTACACCTGCACCGTGATAGAGTGATCTGACACCAGCACCGTGACATAACACATGTATGAGGTGAATTTGGGATCGACAACTACAAGCATTCTTTTTTTATATGTGAAATTCTGACAATTCAGGAATCTTGAGACAATGGAGGCGAGGGAAGGTGAGGGTAGGCAAAGAAGAGGGTGCAAGAGATGATCACCAGCACGAGCACCGTGATATAGAGCACTGACACCTGCACTGTGATAGAGTGATCTGACACCAGCACCGTAACATAACACATGTATGAGGTGAATCTGGGATCGACAACTGCAAGCATTCTTTTTTTATATGTGAAATTCTGACAATTCAGGAATCTTGAGACAATGGAGGCGAGGGAAGGTGAGGGTAGGCAAAGAAGAGGGTGCAGGAGATGATCACCAGCACCGTGATATAGAGCACTGACACCTGCACCCATGGGTGTCCGCAGCAGGGGGCAAGGGGGGTCAAGTGCCCCCCCTGGAATCCCCAAGGTGTCTGCCGTAGCCGCCGCCATGCTGCATTTTTTTTTTCACTTTTTATTTTCATTTTTTTTTGGCTGCATCCTCCGCCCTCTCCTATGGATCAGAGCGCTGGATGGCTCTGTGTTCGGAGGCCGCTCTGTAACACAGTCCCGCCCCCTCAGACCAGCTTATGTGATAGTAAAGAGAATCAACGTTCCCCCTATCACACGAGCCGGTCTGGGGGGCGTGGCCGTGTTTCAGAGCAGCCGCCAAACACAGAGCTATCCTGCGCGGTGATCAAGAGAAGGAGATGCTGCAGGTACAGCCCGCCCTGTGTGCCACAGTGGATCGAGGGGGGGGGGGGGCTGCAGTGGGCCCCCTGCAGATTTTCCTATCCAACTTATTTTACTGTCCCCAGTTCACCTTGTGCTCCCTGCACCCCCCCCCCCCTCCACCACCACACTCTCCTGCCCCCCTCACAGTTTTCTCCTCCCCTGTTCTTGCTGCCCCCCTGCTCTCCAGCTCTCCCCATCCTTCTCTAGCCACCATCCTAGTGCTCCCCCCTGTCCCCCCCCAGTGCTCTCCACTCGCCCCAGTGCTCCCCCCGTTCTCCCCCCCCACAGTGCTCTCCGCTCCCCCAGTCCTCTCCCCTCTGTGCTCTCCACCCCTATTTTATTGCTCCCCCAGTGCTCTTCACCGCACCACACTCTCTTGCCCCCCGTGCCCCCCCCCAGTGCTCTCCCCCCTGTCCCCCCCCTCTCCAGCTCTCCCCATCCTTCTCCAGCCACCATCCCAGTGCTCCCCCCCAGTGCTCTCCCCCCTGTCCCCCCCAGTGCTCTCCCCCCTGTCGTCGTCCCCAGTGCTCTCCCCCTGTTTCCCCCCCAGTGCTCTCCCCCCTGTTCCCCCCCAGTGCTCTCCCCCCCTGTTCCCTCCCAGTGCTCTTCACTCCCCCCAGTGCTCCCCCCCCCCACAGTGCTCTCCCCCCTGTTCCCCCCCAGTGCTCTTCCCCTTTGTTCCCCCCCCAGTGCTCTCCCCCTGTTCCCCCCCAGTGCTCTCCCCCCTGTTCCCTCCCAGTGCTCTTCACTCCCCCCAGTGCTCCCCCCCCCCACAGTGCTCTCCCCCCCGTTCCCTCCCAGTGCTCTTCACTCCCCCCAGTCCTCTCCCCTCCAGTGCTCTCCACTCCCTCCAGTGCTCTCCACTCCCTCCAGTGCTCTCCCCCCTGTTCTTCCCCCCAGTGCCCTCCACTCCACCCAGTGCTCTCCCCCCTGTTCTCCCCCCAGTGCCCTCCACTCCCCCCAGTGCTCCCCCCGTGCTCTCCCCCCTGTTCTTCCCCCCCAAGTGCTCTTCAGCTCTCCCCATCACTCTCCAGCCCCCCTTTCTCCCCACCCCTGTCCTTTCTGCCCCCTGGTGCTCTCCAGCCCCCCCCCCACACTGCTCTCTACCCTCCGTGCTCTCCACCCCTGCATTTTGCCCCCACCCATGTGCTCTCCAACCCTACCAGTGCTCTCCACCCCCATAGTGCTCTCCAGTCCCCCATGCTTTCCACCCTTGTTCTTTCTGGCCCCCACTGGTGCTCTCCACTCCCCCCTGCTCTTTGTACCCCCCCAGTACTCTCCAGCCCCCATGCTCTCCACCCCTGTTTTTCTGCCCCCCCCCAGTTCTCTTCACCACCCCACACTCTTAGCCCCTCCAGCGCTCTCAGCCTACCGTGCTCCCTACCCCTGTTCTTATTGGCCCCCCCAGTGCTCTCAAGTTCCCCCCCAGCACTCTCTGCTCCCCACCCCTGTGATCTCCACTCCCCCTCGCTCTTTGCCCCCACCCATGTGTTCTCCAACCCTGCCAGTACTCTCTACTCTCTAGTACCATCTCCCTTCTCTCCAACTCCCACCCTGTGCTCTCCACTTCCCCAGGACCAGAGGACAGGGTGACTGGGGCCGGAAAATGAGGATGGCTGAAGGTGCAGGTGGCCAGGGATCACTCCATCTCACAGCAGACAGATCCTCTGGAAGGAGCACCGTCCCCATCCAAAACGAGAACAGAGCCTGCCTGCTGCTACCCGTCATGGATATCCTGCTGGCATGCAAGGTACCGTACCAAGCATCAACAACACACCTTCCCACAGACAGGGACTGCAGACTGGGACATGGGGCACAGGAGGGGCTGCAATGATGGGCACAGTAAAGCTGCATTTTATGGACACAGTGAGGCTGCGTTTGGTGGGCACAGTGAGACTGCATTTGGTGGGCACAGTGAGGCTGCATTTGGTGGGCACAGTGAGGCTGCATTGAGCTCTTGCATCAAGTCTGCAGTCTCTGACCATCTCCTGTAGCATGTCTGCAGTCTCTGAGGGAGTCTGGAGAGGAGTCAAGAGTGGGAGCGCCGCCGGGATGGGGGTCATGGGAGAAGTCAGACTTGTCTGGACTGTAGACAGGAGACTTTAGGATAAAACCAGAGCCACCAAGCTGGAGCTGACTGACTGAGCCCTGCACAGTGCACCTGAGAGGAGGTCAGTGAAAGCACCGCCAGGCCAGTCGGGGGGGGGGGGGGGGGTCACTGATGTAAGGGGGGAGTGAATACGATAATGTAAGGGGCACTGATATAAAGGGTTTCCTCCTTATGTTAGTAACCCACCCCCCCTTACCTTAGAGTATTTTTTCTGCAGAAGGTGCCCCCCCCCCACGTTCTGAGTTCCTGGGGTCCCCCTTGATGATTGATCACTTACCACTATTAACTTTAATTTGAATATATATATATATATATATATATCTTTTATATATATATATCTGGTGTGCCAGCAATCGAGTCTGTCCCAAAGACTTAATATAAAAAAGCAGAAAAGGGATTGCTGCACAAACAAAAGTAAATTTATTGATAAAATTTACATCACATCAGGTATAATATATATATAATATAAGCCCTATGTGATTTCATATCTATATATAATACGCTCTTCATCAAATATGCTTTAAAATTTATGGTTTTCCCTTTCATGAACAAGAAAATAATGACGTTATGCTGTTGGACTGGTATAATAATGCTGTGAGGCTGGTATGAAATTTTTTCCAGGGCTGTTTTTTGAAAGCATGGGCGTCCGCAAGGTTACTCAGGTGGCTGGGTACCATGCCCATATAGCCTAGAGAATGTACATCTTTTTACATTGCAATACATCTGTTTTTGCCATATTTTTATCTTGATGAAAACAGTCTATACAGTGACAGTATGAGATCAAAATATGGCCACAACAGATGTATTGCAATGTAAAAAGATGTACATTCTCTAGGCTATATGGGCATGGAACACAGCTGCCAGAGTAACTTCCAATACAAAGTGAAGATGAATTATCTGTTATATAACATAATTATTTCCAGTGGAAAGATTTTCATGAGATTGTCGAAAAGGGGCGGAGCATGAGTGGCTTTTAAAATGGTGCCCCCCCCCCCCCTTGGAAAAAGTTCTGCGGACGCCCATGGGTGAATCTGGGATCAACAACTACAAGCATTCTTTTTTTTATATGTGAAATTCTGAAAATTCAGGAATCTTGAGACAATGGAGGCGAGGGAAGGTCAGGGTAGGCAAAGAAGAGGGTGTAGGAGATGAGCACCAGCACCGTGATATAAAGCACTGACACCTGCACCGTGATAGAGTGATCTGACACCAGCACCATGACATAACACATGTATGAGGTGAATCTGGGATCGACAACTACAAGCATTCTTTTTTTATATGTGAAATTCTGAAAACTCAGGAATCTTGAGATAATGGAGGCGAGGGAAGGTCAGGGTAGGCAAAGAAGAGGGTGCAGGAGATGATCACCAGCACCAGCACCATGATATAGATTGATTGTATCACTTTGATCTTTTCTTGGCAGCCTGCCCAGAGAGGAGGAAAGTCCTTCACTGATGTCTTCAGGCATCTTACATTGACTTCTATCACAGAAGTCTTTTATAAGTCATAATAAGCAAAATGACTGAGTCGTCTTCCGAAATCAAAAGTTCGTATTCCGTACAGAATTCGGATGCACTGTAATTCATATTTCGGACCCTCCCGAACGTACAAATTTTTGAAAATTCGTACGAATTTGAGATTTGTACGAAACGAATCGCACATGTCTAGTGGCCGTTATTTGGCTATAGCGCGGACGCCAAGTGGTTAAAATTATATTGAATATCCTCAATGCTACCAGCTCTAAAATGGGCACACTTTTGTTAGTTCAACTAAAGGAAATCTTTTTAGTCCTCATATTTGTTCTGCCCGTTATACTGTGATGTATAGAAGAACATTGGGGATGTCATCTACTTTAAATATACCACTGGTAAAAAAAAAGTGTCCCTGAAAGTATTTTTGAAATGTTGGCAACTATGCACTTGTGCACTGCCCATTAGCACATTAGGATACACTTACCTATCAGACTGAGCCCTCCAGCGCCGCGCTGTTATCAATCCGGCGGGTCCCAGGTGCTTCCATCTTCACCCGGTCTTCCTTCCGGGTTCTGTGCTTTGCCTTGGCCGGGCTGCGTTGCTGTCACTCCCATGCATGCTCATGCGCATCCTCTCTCCCTCTCTCATCCCTTTTCTTATCCTCCCTCCCTTATCCCTCACCGCTCTCTCATCCTCCCTCTCGCTATTTCATTTAATTTGTTATAACAAAAAATTGTTTGCATTTTTTTATAAAAAACCCCACCAAAATCCTCAGCACCAGACCAATGATGTTCTTAATCTGGCCCTGCCCACGCTCCTAATTCTTGGGCATACATGCTCCTTTGTTTTTTTTTAAACTGCAGATCAGAAGTCTCCTCCTGCAGGCACTCACATAATGTATGTTTTCTGGGAGCAGCACCCTGCTGCTGTCAGAATACACAGATCAGTGCTGCAGCTGATTGGTATTTCTGCAAAACAAACAGCAGCACTGAAACTCCTCTTCTGGGGTTCACTGTCAGTGATCTTGGCTCCTCCTCCTTCTCCGAAATTCCAGGCCTGGGAGCATCAACATGGGAACAAGGTGCTTTGGGGTGGGGGCCGCACAGCCCCCGTTTCCCCAAAGCACCCCCCCATGTTGAGGGCACACGGCCTGGTACTGCTCAGGAAGGGGGGGGCTTGCTCGTCCCCACCCCCTTTCCTGACCGGCCGGCCCGTGTTCTCGGATAAGGTTCTTATATGGACCTTGGGGGGGACTCCATGCCGTTTTTTTGTCCATAACAGGTGATGGGGCAAGCAACGTGTCAATCTTGCCGCCGAAGGCGGTGACATTGACTTCCTTCGCTAGTCCCGGCTACCTAAAAATGAACAGACTTTCCTCCATGTGTGGGCAAGTCCGTTCATTTCAAAAGTACGGCGGGCTAGCACACACACGGCCGGACAAGCAGTCCGCCGGACAATTTTTGAGTCAAAACTACTTTCTAAGTCCGCTGGACTTTTGGGAAAAAATTCCGCCGGAGCCCACACACGGGCGGATTGTTCGGCGGACCAAGTCCCCTGGATAATCTGATCGTGTGTACGCGGCATAAGGGTGAAAATTGCTCATTTCACTTCTTCACTACCTAGCACAGTTTTGGAGGACCTGAAATGCCAAGATAGCACTAAAACACCATTTTGGAAAGTAGACACAATTTGATAAGGGGCATGTTGAGTATTTTGCAGATCTCATTTTTTGTCACAAGGTTTTGAAAATTGAAAAAAGAAAAAAAAATTATTTTCTTTCTTAATTTTTCAAAACAAATGATATCTGCAAAATACTCACCTTGCCTCTTAGCAAATACTTTGGGGTGTCTACTTTATGAAAAGGGGTAATGAGGGGAGTGGGGGGTTGTGTTATCTTGGCATTTCAGTGCCCCCGAATCTGTGATTGATATGGAAGAAGTGAAATTAGCAATTTACAACCTTTGAAATCCTGAAGGCGGTGATTGATTTTTGGGGTCCTGTATGCAGCTACACTGCCAAAAGGTCACATGCATGTGTTATCCCCATACTCAGGAGAAGCAGCAGAATGTATTTTGGGGTGTAATTCCACATATACCCATGGCATGTGGGAGCAATATATAATTTAATTGTGAACTTTGTGTAAAAAAAAAACAAAATTGCACTTTCCAAAAAAAGTGTCAAAAAATAAAATATTCCATGGACTCAACATGCCTCTCAGCAAATAGCTTGGGTTGTCTACTTTCCAAAAAGGGGTCATTTGGGGGGTGTTTGTACTCTTTTAATTCACAAAAACACAATATATTGCCAAATTGTTTGAAATATAAAAGATGATCTTACTTTGAGTACATAGATGCCAAACACAACATGCTTTAAAATGACTCATGCCCATGCAGTGGCGACAAACTACATACATTTTTAAAAGCATTAAAAGGAGGTCTAGTGCTAGAATTACTGTCTTCAATCTGACATTCATGGTGATACCTCACATGCATGATGCAAGTGCTGTTAGATATGACACGGGAAGGATGCTTGCGTTCGCCTTTGCCTTCGAGCATGGGGGGGGGGGGGGGGGGGGGCAGAGGTGCTTTCATTTTTTTTTTCATTATTTATTTTGCTTTTAAAATTTATTTTTAGACTCTTCCTTTCATTTTTCAATTTTTTGATTATTTTTATTGTTATCACAAGGAATGTAAATATCCCCTATGATAGCAATAGGTAGTGACAGGTTCTCTTTAAAAAAAAATAGGGTGTATTAGACTCTAGATCTCTCATCTGCCCTTAAAGCATCTGCTTACACCAAGATCAGTGTAATAAGATGCAAAAATGCACAAGCAAACAACAGTTAACAATAAAACATAGTAACAATAAAACAACTTTTTTTATTGCAATCTTTGCCAAAAAAAGAGTAAAAAATATATGCCTCAGCATAGGGGTGTTCCACCCTCTTACCACCACAGCCCCCATGCTTTGGCATATATGCTCTTTTATTTAAAAGGGTGGTGAAATCACCTTCTACAGCACTGTAGTCACTGATTTATATATTCTGAAAGCAAACCCTGTGTCAGGAACCATGAAATAGACAGAGACAGAAGTACAATCAAATCACACTTGTTTATTAATAAAAATAAAAAGGTAAATAGGAAAAAGCGTAGTCAAGCAAGCCAGAGTCCAGTAGCCAGATCGGGTAGTTAGCCAGTCCAAAGTTCATAAACCAGATCGGGTAATCAGCCAGTCCAGACGTCAGGGATCCAAGGTGAGCAACTGCAAGCAGGATGGAAGCCAGGTGGGATGTCAGCAAGCCAGTCTTGAAACAACAGCAGGAGATGGTTCCTAGTGATCTGACCAAACGTGAAGGCAATGGAGAAATGAGCTGGAGACTTTAAATAGGCTGGCCAGATGAGCATCATCGGAAACAGCTGGTAACAGTGGAGAAAGAAGAGAGCTGGCAATTAGCCGACAGCTGAGCGGCCAGCCCAGAGGAGGAAGGGCTAAGCCAGCCCCGATACCCTGTTTCTGTCAGAATAAATAGATCAGTGCTGCAGCTGAATGGCGTACCTGCAAAGTAAACAACAGTTATCAATAAAACACAGTAACAATAAAATATTAACTCAATAAAACAACCATTTTTATTGCAATCTGTGCCAAAAAAGAGTAAAAAAGATATGCCGAAGCATAGAGGTAATCTGCCCTCTTACCACCCCAGCCCCCATGCTTCGGCATATATGCTGTTTTATTTAACTGCAGTGGTGAAATCACCTTCTACAGTGCTGTAGGTACTGATTTATGTATTCTGAAAGCAAACCCTGTTGCTGTCAGAATAAACAGATCAGGGCTGCAGCTGAATAACATACCTGCAAAGCAAACAATGGTTAACAATAAAACATAGTAATAATAAAACATTAACTCAATAAAACAACTTTTTTATTGCAATCTGTGCCAAAAAAGAGTAAAAATCATATGCCGAAGCATAGGGGTGATCCGCCCTCTTACCACTCGAGCCCCCATGCTTCACATATGCTTCATATATGCTCACCTCCTACAGCGCTGTAGTCACTGATTTATGTATTCTAAAAGCAAACACTGTTGCTGTCAGAATAAACAGATCAGTGATGTAGCTGAATGGCGTACCTGAAAAGCAAATAATGGTTAACAAATAAAAACAGTAACAATATGCATCACATAGGAGACTGTCCGAATGTGATGAATAAAATGTTTTGAATTTTTTTTTCTAAAAGTATAAAAAAAATTAAGTTGCAGCTAATTGCTTCTGCTGAATCCCATCCATACACACTGTAAAATGCCAGTGCCCCCTCACATTCTCAGTGTGCTTATCAGTAAACCCAGAACCTGCATTGTGGGTGCCACTATGTAGATGAGAAAAAGATCAGCGAATGTCCATTTGCTTATCTCCTTTCCTTTTCCTGTTAAGGTGGGTGTAATGTGTGTTTTTTTTCTTAATTAACCAGTTTAAGACTGCCCATCGCAGACAGCCCGGACGTGCAAACTCACGTACAGGTACATCATTTTATGCACGCAATCCAGGGGGTGCGTTCGTGCCACCAGACAGCTGCTACCATTGTGACTGGACACAATGGGAGCCAATTAGTGAGTCTGGGTCCCGGCGGCCATTGGACCCACCGATAGTTAGGAGGAAAGGGAGAATAGCAATTTGCCAAAACAAGGCAACAAGGCAGACTGCTGTTCTGTCAGAGAGTAAAGAGAGATCTTGTGCTTCAACTAAGCATCCCCACACAGTTATAAAGCACCCCCTAGGAGCACATTTAACCCCTTAATCAACCTGGTGTTAACCCCTTCCCTGCCAGTGTCATTTATACAGTGACAGTGCGTTTTTTTTAGCACTGATCACTGTATTGGTGTCATAGGTCCCCAAAAAGTGTACCTTAGTGTCAGATTTGTCAGCCGCAATGTTGCGGTCCCACTTTAAAGCGCTGATCGCTGCCATTGCTATTAAAAACAATAATAAAAACAAAATATTAATAAATATATCCCGTAGTTTGTAGACCCTATAACTTTTGCACAAACCAATCAATATACGCTTATTGGGATTTTTATTGATAATGTTTTATAGCAGAAAGTAAAAAATATTGTTTTGTTTTTTTCAAAATTGTCGGTCTTTTTTTGTTTATAGCACAAAAAATTTAAACCACAGATGTGATCAAAAACCACCAAAAGAAAGCTCTATTTGTGAGAACAAAAAGGACATCAATTTTATTTGTGTGCATTCAGCCTCACAGGGCCTCAGACACCCCCAACATTGTAACCCCTCTACATCTTATATACATCCATCACTCCTAACTCCACCCAACTAACCCCCCTCACACATACACCAGGTTTCCCCCTACCATTGTTATCCTGTTACCACCTCCACACCCTGGATTCTCAGCTCCAAATAAATAACTCCCCAGCGCTCTGACCCCTCTACACCCTAGATATCACCCCAGCACTGTGACTCCTCTACACCCCAGATTTCCCCCCAGCACTCTGACCCCTCTACATCCTAGATATTCCTCCCAGCACTGTTACCCCTCTACACCCCAGATTCCCTCCCAGCACTGTGACCTCTCTACACCCCAGACATCCCCCAGCACTCTGACCCCTCTACACCCAAGATATCCCCCCAGCACTCTGATCCCTTTCTGCGCCCCAGATATTCCCCCAGCACTCTGATCCCTCTCTGTACTCCATATGTCCCCCCATCACTCTGACCCCTTTACACCCCAGATATCTCCCAGCACTCGGATCCCTCTCTGCACCCCACTGTGACTCCTCTACACCCCAGATTTTCCCCCAGCACTCTGACCCCTCTACACCCTAGATATTCCTCCCAGCACTGTTACCCCTCTACACCCCAGATTCCCCCCAGCACTGTGACTTCTCTACACCCCAGACATCCCCCAGCACTCTGACCCCTCTACACCCAAGATATCCCCCCAGCACTCTGATCCCTCTCTGCGCCATAGATATTCCCCCAGCACTCTGATCCCTCTCTGCACTCCATATGTCCCCCCATCACTCTGACCCCTTTACACCACGGATATCTCCCAGCACTCGGATCCCTCTCTGTACCCCACATATCCCCCAGCACTCTGACCCCTCTACACCCCAGATATCTCCCCAGCACTCTGATCCCTCTCTGCACCCTAGATATTCCCCCAGCATTGTTACCATATATAATAAGATACTCCTCTTATTGTGACCCCACTACATTCCTGATACCCCCTACACTGTGGCCTATCTATATCCCTGATACCTTTAGCAGTATAGCCACCCAAGATACCTCAAGAATTGTCACTAAATGATATATTGCTCACACATGCCATGGTTATATGTGGAATTGTACCCCAAAATACATTCTGCTGCTTCTCCTAAGTATGGGGATACCACATGTGGTTGACTTTTTGGAAGCCTAGCCGCGTACAGGGCCCCAAAAGCCAAGCACCGCCTTCAGGATTTCTAAGGGCATACATTTGTAATTTCACTCCTCACTACCTATCACAGTTTTGAAGGCCATAGAATGCCATGATGGCACAAAACCCCCACAAATGACCCAATTTTAGAAAGTAGACACCCCAAGCTATTTGCTGAGAGGCATGTTGAGTCCATGGAATATTTTATATTTTGCGGGAATATTACAAACTTTATTTATTTTTCACAAAGTTGTCACTAAATGATATATTGCTCACACATGCTATGGGCATATGTGAAATTACACCCCAAAATAAATTCTGCTGCTTCTCCTGAGTACGGGGATACCACATGTGTGGGACTTTTTGGAAGCCTAGCCGCGTACGGGGCCCCGAAAACCAAGCACCGCCTTCAGGATTTCTAAGGGTGTAAATTTTTGATTTCACTCCTCACTACCTATCGCAGTTTTGAAGGCCATAAAATGCCAAGATGGCACAACCCCCCCCCCCCAAATGACCCCATTTTGGAAAGTAGACACCCCAAGCTATTTGCAGAGAGGCATGGTGAGTATTTTGCAGCTCTCATTTGTTTTTGAAAATGAAGAAAAAAAAGAAAAATTTATATTTTTTTTCTTTTTTTCAAATTTCAAAACTTTGTGACAAAAATGAAGGTCTGCAAAATACTCACCATACCTCTCGGCAAATAGCTTGGGGTGTCTCCTTTCCAAAATGGGGTCACTTGGGGGGATTTTGTGCTATCTGGGCATTCCATGGCCGCCGAAACTGTGATAGGCAGTGAGGAATGAAATCAAAAATTTACACCCTTAGAAAGCCTGAAGGTGGTGCTTGGATTTTGGGGTACTGTACGCGGTTAGGCTCCCAAAAGGTCTCACACTTGTGGTATCCCCGTACTCAGGAGAAGCAACAGAATGTATTTTGGGGTGTAATTTCACATATAACAATGGCATGTTTGAGCAATATATCATTTAATGACAACTTTGTGCAAAGAAAAATAAAAAAATAATAACAATGTCTTTTTTCCGCAACTTTTGTCAAAATATAAAATATTCCATGGACTCTACATGCCTCTCAGCAAATAGCTTGGGGTGTCTACTTTCTAAAATGGGGTCATTTGGGGAGGTTTTGAACTGTCCTGGCATTTTATGCACAACATTTAGAAGCTTATGTCACACATCACCCACTCTTCTAACCACTTGAAGAAAAAGCCCTTTCTGACACTTTTTGTTTACATGAAAAAATATTTTTTTTGCAAAAAAAAATACTTTGAACCCCCAAACATTAAGTATTTTTTTTAAAGCAAAGGCCCTACAGATTAAAATGGCGGGTGTTTCATTTTTTTTTTCACACGGTTTTTGCGCAGCGATTTTTCAAACGCATTTTTTGGGGAAAAAACACACTTTTTTTCATTTTAATGCACTAAAAATCACAATATTGCCCAAATGTTTGATGAAATAAAAAATATGATCTTAGGCCGAGTACATGGATACCAAACACAACATGCTTTAAAATTGCGCAGAAACGTGCAGCGGCAACAAACTTCATACATTTTTTAAAGCCTTTAAATGCCTTTACAGGTGACCACTTTAGATTTACGGAGGAGGTCTACTGCTAAAATTAGTACCCTTGATCTGACCTTCACGGTGATACCTCACATGCATGGTGCAATTGCTGTTTACATATGACACCAGACCGACGCTTGCGTTTGACGTTGCGCCTTAGCAGGGGGGACAGGGGTGTTTTTTTTTGTTTTTTATTATTTATTTTGCTTTTCCTTTCATTTATATATATATATATATTTTTTTAGCATTTTTATTGTTATCTCAGGGAATGTAAATATCCCCTATGATTGCAATAGGTAGTGACAGGTACTGAAAAAATGAGGGTCTATCAGACCCTAGATCTCTCCTCTGTCCTCAAAACATCTGACCACACCAAGATCGGTGTGATAAAATTTCCCAATTTCCCAATGGCGCTGTTTACATCCCGCAAAATCTAAGTCATGAAATGCTCGTAGCTTCCGGTTTCTTAGGCCATAGAGATGATTGGAGCCATTCTGGTCTCTGATCAGCTCTATGGTCAGCTGGCGGAACCACCGGCTGCATTCTCAGGTTCCCTGTTGGGACAGGAGAGTCTGAGAAAACCATGGAAGATGGTGCGGGGGGGGGGGGGGGGGGACATAGCCGCTAGGATTGCTTTTACATAAAAGCCGACCGCTGGCTGAAAAAGAATGATACCAAGATAATACCTAAACCTGCAGGCATCATTCTGGCATAAGCACTCAAAATCCAGCAACATACCAGTATGTTGCTGGAACTGGTTGGGCATATATTGTAATTTCTTTTTCATGCAGCCTGTGGGCTGAACGAAAAAAAAGTATTGATCGGTGGGTATGCCCACCATTAGAATACCTCCCTTCATCCACCCACTTCTAATGGTGGGCATACATGCACCATTTATATATGCCGAAGCATGGGGGCATCCTCCCGCAAAAGTTAGGAGCAAATTGCTCCTCCACCCCTTCTGCCCCCATGCTTCGGCATATATGCTCTTTTTTAACTGTGGTGGTGAAATCCCCTCCGACAGTGCTGGAGTCACGGCTTTATGTATCGTGGGAGCAAAACGCTGTTGCTGTCAAGATAAATAAATCCGCGCTGCAGCAGAATGGCGTACCTGCTAGGCAAATGGTGGTTAACAATAAAACAAAGTAACATTACAGTATAACAGTAGGACTTACCATACCTGCAAAGCAAATACAAAAAAAATAGCAAAAAATAACACATTTAACACAATCTGTGCCTAAAATATATATATGCCGAAGCATGGGGGCATCCTCCCGCAAAAGGTAGGAGCAAATCGCTCCTCCACCCCTTATGCCCCCATGCTTCGGCATATATGCTCTTTTTTAACTGTGGTGGTGAAATCACCTCTCACAGTGCTGGAGTAACGGCTTTATGTATCGTGGGAGCAAAACACTGTTGCTGTCAAGATAAATAAATCCGCGCTGCAGCAGAATGGCGTACCTGCTAAGCAAATGATGGTTAATAATAAAACAAAGTAACATTACAGTATAACAGTAGGACTTACCATACCTGCAAAGCAAATACAAAAAAAATAGCAAAAAATAACACATTTAAGGCCGCGTACACACGGGCGGACTGTTCGCCCAACCTTGTCCGCTGAACAGTGTTTGGGCGGACAGTCCGCTCGTGTGTGGGCTTTCAGCGGACAGTTTCAGCGGACAGTTGGACGGACAAAGTCTTTCGGAAATTCCGAAAAACTGTCCGCTGAAACTGTGTTTGAGCGAACAGTCCGCCCGTGTGTGGGCCTGTCCGCTGTACTTTCGAAATGAGCGGACTGTTCCCGCTCGGAAAGTCCGCCCATTTCGAGCGCGTGTACAGGTAGGCGGGGCCCGCGAAGGAGACGTCGCGGGCTCCGCCGCCTGGAATGGGCTTAAAGGGGAACCCCAACGCCGAAAAAAATCGGCGTGGGGGTTCCCCCCAAGTCCACACCAAACCCTTGTCCGAGCACGCTACCCGGCCGGCCAGGAAAGGGGGGCGAGCGAGCGCGCCCCCCTCTTGAGCCGTACCAGGCCGCGTGCCCTCAACATGGGGGGTGCCTTGGGGAAGGGGGGGGCCGCGCGGCCCCCCCACCCCAAAGCACCTTGTCCCCATGTTGATGAGGACAAGGGCCTCTTCCCGACAACCCTGGCCGTTGGTTGTCGGGGTCTGCGGGCGGGGGGCTTATCGGAATCCGGGAGCCCCCTTTAAGAAGGGGGCCCCCGGATACCCGCCCCCCACCCTATGTGAATGAGTATGGGGTACAATGTACCCCTACCCATTCACCTGTGAAATAAAGTACAAAAAAAAACACAACACATGGAAAAAGTATTTTATTGCACAGCTCCGGGGGTCTTCCGTCTTCGGGGGTCTTCTCGCCGGACTCCTCCGCTATGTGTGTGTAGCTCTTTTGCTAGCGGAGGAGTCCGGCTTTCTTCCTCCCCGCCGCCGGCCTCTTCTCCCGACTTCGGGGGTCTTGTCCCCCTCTTCGGTTCTTCTGCCGGGCCACCGCGCCTGGTCCGGTGGCCCGGTCTTCTGTCGCCGTCTTCCGTTCTTCTGTCGCCGCCTTCGGTTCTTCTGCCGGGCCACCGCGCCTTCTTGTAGCTCTTTTACAGGCGGTGGCCCGGTCTTCTGTCGCCGCTGTCGTCGTCGCCGCCGCCGCCGCCGCCTTCCGTTCTTGTTCTTCTTCTTGTTCTTCTTCTTCTTCTCCTGGAGATGTTGACTCGACGAGCTCTCCGGCCGGAATGCCAGAGCCGCGCTGTGCGGTCACTTATATAGTGACAATGGGGCGGTGTCACATGGTATATGTCACATGGGTTGGTCACATGGTGACCCCGCCCCCTTACGATGTCATAGTCCCCATGTGACATCAACCCATGTGACCAACCCATGTGACATATACCATGTGACACCGCCCCATTGTCACTATATAAGTGGCAGCGGAGCGTGTCCCTGGCATTCCGGCCGGAGAGCTCGTTGAGTCAACATCTCCAGGAGAAGAAGAAGAAGAACAAGAAGAAGAACAAGAACGGAAGGCGGCGGCGGCGGCGGCGACGACGACAGCGGCGACAGAAGACCGGGCCACCGCCTGTAAAAGAGCTACAAGAAGGCGCGGTGGCCCGGCAGAAGAACCGAAGGCGGCGACAGAAGAACGGAAGACGGCGACAGAAGACCGGGCCACCGGACCAGGCGCGGTGGCCCGGCAGAAGAACCGAAGAGGGGGACAAGACCCCCGAAGTCGGGAGAAGAGGCCGGCGGCGGGGAGGAAGAAAGCCGGACTCCTCCGCTAGTAAAAGAGCTACACACACATAGCGGAGGAGTCCGGCGAGAAGACCCCCGAAGACGGAAGACCCCCGGAGCTGTGCAATAAAATATTTTTTCCCTGTGTTGTGTTTTTTTTTGTACTTTATTTCACAGGTGAATGGGTAGGGGTACATTGTACCCCATACTCATTCACATAGGGTGGGGGGCCGGTATCCGGGGGCCCCCTTCTTAAAGGGGGCTCCCGGATTCCGATAAGCCCCCCGCCCGCAGACCCCGACAACCAACGGCCAGGGTTGTCGGGAAGAGGCCCTTGTCCTCATCAACATGGGGACAAGGTGCTTTGGGGTGGGGGGGCCGCGCGGCCCCCCCTTCCCCAAGGCACCCCCCCATGTTGAGGGCACGCGGCCTGGTACGGCTCAGGAGGGGGGGCGCGCTCGCTCGCCCCCCTTTCCTGGCCGGCCGGGTAGCGTGCTCGGATAAGGGTCTGGTGTGGACTTTGGGGGAACCCCCACGCCGATTTTTTTCGGCGTTGGGGTTCCCCTTTAAGCCCATTCCAGGCGGCGGAGCCCGCGAAGTATCCTTCGCGGGCCCCGCCTACCTGTACACGCGCTCGAAATGGGCGGATTTGCCTCCTCCTTACGTGGGCGAGTCCGTTCATTTCAAAAGTTGAGCGAACTGTTTACCCAACCTTGTTCGTCAAACAGTCCGCTCGTGTGTGGGCAAGTCCGCTCATGCAAATTTTGAGCGGACTGTTTGCCGAAACTGTTTGACGAACAAGGTTGGGCAAACAGTCCGCGCGTGTGTACGCGGCCTAACACAATCTGTGCCTAAAATATATATATGCCGAAGCATGGGGGCATCCTCCCGCAAAAGGTAGGAGCAAATAGCTCCTCCACCCCTTATGCCCCCATGCTTCGGCATATATGCTCTTTTTTAACTGTGGTGATGAAATCACCTCCGACAGTGCTGGAGTCACAGCTTTATGTATCGTGGGAGCAAAACGCTGTTGCTGTCAAGATAAATAAATCCGCGCTGCAGCAGAATGGCGTACCTGCTAAGCAAATGATGGTTAACAATAAAACAAAGTAACATTACAGTATAACAGTAGGACTTACCATACCTGCAAAGCAAATACAAAAAAATTGCAAAAAATAACACATTTAACACAATCTGTGCCTAAAATATATATATGCCGAAGCATGGGGGCATCCTTCCGCAAAAGTTAGGAGCAAATTGCTCCTCCACCCCTTCTGCCCCCATGCTTCGGCATATATGCTTTTTTTTTAACTGTGGTGGTGAAATCGCCTCCGACAGTGCTGGAGTCACGGCTTTATGTATCGTGGGAGCAAAACGCTGTTGCTGTCAAGATAAATAAATCCGCGCTGCAGCAGAATGGCGTACCTGCTAAGCAAATGATGGTTAACAATAAAACAAAGTAACATTACAGTATAACAGTAGGACTTGCCATACCTGCAAAGCAAATACAAAAAAAATAGCAAAAAATAACACATTTAACACAATCTGTGCCTAAAATATATATGCCGAAGCATGGGGGCATCCTCCCGCAAAAGTTAGGAGCAAATCGCTCCTCCACCCCTTATGCCCACATGCTTCGGCATATATGCTCTTTTTTTAACTGTGGTGGTGAAATCGCCTCCGACAGTGCTGGAGTCACGGCTTTATGTATCGTGGGAGCAAAACGCTGTTGCTGTCAAGATAAATAAATCCGCGCTGCAGCAGAATGGCGTACCTGCTAAGCAAATGATGGTTAACAATAAAACAAAGTAACATTACAGTATAACAGTAGGACTTACCATACCTGCAAAGCAAATACAAAAAATAAAAAAAGCAAAAAATAACACATTTAACACAATCTGTGCCTAAAATATATATGCCGAAGCATGGGGGCATCCTCCCGCAAAAGGTAGGAGCAAATAGCTCCTCCACCCCTTATGCCCCCATGCTTCGGCATATATGCTCTTTTTTAACTGTGGTGATGAAATCACCTCCGACAGTGCTGGAGTCACGGCTTTATGTATCGTGGGAGCAAAACGCTGTTGCTTTCAAGAAAAATAAATCCGTGCTGCAGCAGAATGGCGTACCTGCTAAGCAAATGATGGTTAACAATAAAACAAAGTAACATTACAGTATAACAGTAGGACTTACCATACCTGCAAAGCAAATACAAAAAAAATAGCAAAAAATAACACATTTAACACAATCTGTGCCTAAAATATATATGCCGAAGCATGGGGGCATCCTCCCGCAAAAGGTAGGAGCAAATTGCTCCTCCACCCCTTATGCCCCCATGCTTCGGCATATATGCTCTTTTTTAACTGTGGTGATGAAATCACCTCCGACAGTGCTGGAGTCACGGCTTTATGTATCGTGGGAGCAAAACGCTGTTGCTGTCAAGATAAATAAATCCGCGCTGCAGCAGAATGGCGTACCTGCTAAGCAAATGATGGTTAACAATAAAACAAAGTAACATTACAGTATAACAGTAGGACTTACCATACCTGCAAAGCAAATACAAAAAAAATAGCAAAAAATAACACATTTAACACAATCTGTGCCTAAAATATATATATGCCGAAGCATGGGGGCATCCTCCCGCAAAAGGTAGGAGCAAATTGCTCCTCCACCCCTTATGCCCCCATGCTTCGGCATATATGCTCTTTTTTTAACTGTGGTGATGAAATCGCCTCCGACAGTGCTGGAGTCACGGCTTTATGTATCGTGGGAGCAAAACGCTGTTGCTGTCAAGATAAATAAATCCACGCTGCAGCAGAATGGTGTACCTGCTAAGCAAATGATGGTTAACAATAAAACAAAGTAACATTACAGTATAACAGTAGGACTTACCATATCTGCAAAGCAAATACAAAAAAAAAAAAAAGCAAAAAATAACACATTTAACACAATCTGTGCCTAAAATATATATGCCGAAGCATGGGGGCATCCTCCCGCAAAAGGTAGGAGCAAATTGCTCCTCCACCGCTTATGCCCCCATGCTTCGGCATATATGCTCTTTTTTAACTGTGGTGATGAAATCACCTTCGACAGTGCTGGAGTCACGGCTTTATGTATCGTGGGAGCAAAACGCTGTTGCTGTCAAGATAAATAAATCCGCGCTGCAGCAGAATGGCGTACCTGCTAAGCAAATGATGGTTAACAATAAAACAAAGTAACATTACAGTATAACAGTAGGACTTACCATACCTGCAAAGCAAATACAAAAAAAAAAAGCAAAAAATAACACATTTAACACAATCTGTGCCTAAAATATATATATGCCGAAGCATGGGGGCATCCTCCCGCAAAAGGTAGGAGCAAATCGCTCCTCCACCCCTTATGCCCCCATGCTTCGGCATATATGCTCTTTTTTAATTGTGGTTGTGAAATCACCTCCGACAGTGCTGGAGTCACGACTTTATGTATCGTGGGAGCAAAACGCTGTTGCTGTCAAGATAAATAAATCCGCGCTGCAGCAGAATGGCGTACCTGCTAAGCAAATGATGGTTAACAATAAAACAAAGTAACATTACAGTATAACAGTAGGACTTACCATACCTGCAAAGCAAATACAAAAAAAAATGCAAAAAATAACACATTTAACACAATCTGTGCCTAAAATATATATGCCGAAGCATGGGGGCATCCTCCCGCAAAAGGTAGGAGCAAATCGCTCCTCCACCCCTTATGCCCTCATGCTTCAGCATATATGCTCTTTTTTAACTGTGGTGGTGAAATCACCTCCGAAAGTGCTGGCATCGCGGCTTTATGTATCGTGGGAGCAAACGCTGTTGCTGTCAAGATAAATAAATCCACGCTACAGCTGAATGGCGTACCTGAAAACAAAAAATGGTTAACAATAAAACATTGCAGACTAGAATACAGTACAAAGGAGCAGAACAATAGATAGAGAATAGAGAGAGAGAGAACAATAAAACGACAACTATTTTTTTTTTTTTTTGTTTTTTTACTTTTTTTTTTAAACACTTTTTTATGTAACTTTAACAGTTCTGTTGTAATGCCTATATCTGCGCTTTCTGCAGACACGACATTTTCTTTGGGGGGCTCGTTGGGTAGGGGTACTCGGGAGGACATAAGAATAATGCCTCTCATGCAGCCGGCTTACTGCATTTGGTTGGGGAAGGTGAGGTGGAGCTCCACCTGGATACAGAAGGGCTCTGACGATATCCTCCTGGAATTTAAGGAAGGATCCAGTTCGTCCTGAAGCTTTGGGTAGAACATAAGCATTCAGCATAGCCAATTGGAATAAATAAACAGACACTTTTTTGTACCAGCGTCTGGCCTTACGGGCAACTAGATACGGCGCCAACAACTGGTCATTGAGGTCCACCCCTCCCATATTTTGGTTATATTTGTGGACACAGAGGGGTTTCTCCACAATACCAGTCGCCGTAGGAATTTGGACCGTCGTGTCTGCATGAAGGGAGGTAAGAAAGAAAACATTCTTATTATCCCTCCACTTCATAGCGAGCAAATTATTACTGCGCAAGCAGGCTCTCTTCCCCAGCCTAAGACGAGAATCTACAAGCCACTGGGGAAAGCCCCGGCGATTAGGTCGCACAGTGCCACATGCTCCAATCTGCTGATCAAACAAGTGACTAAACAGTGGCACGCTCATGTAATAATTGTCCACATATAAATGGTACCCCTTTCCGAATAAGGGTGACACCATGTCCCACACTATCTTGCCAGCGCTTCCTATGTAGTCAGGGCAGTTCTTCGGCTCTACGTGACTATCTTTACCCTCATAAACCATAAAACTACGTGTATAGCCTGTGGCCCTGTCACAGAGCTTATACATCTTGACCCCGTATCTGGAACGCTTGTTGGGAATGTATTGTTTGAATGACAAGCGACCAGAAAACTTAATCAGGAACTCATCAACGCAAACAACTTGATGGGGAGTAAACAAGTCTGCAAAACGTTGGTTGAAGTGGTTTACGAGGGGCCGAATTTTGTAGAGCCGATCGTATGCAGGGTCTCCACGAGGACGACAGAGTTCATTGTTGCTGAAGTGCATGAACCACAAAATCAGCTCGTATCGTGCCCTGGACATGGAAGCAGAGAACACGCGCATATGGTGAATTGGGTCAGTGGACCAATATGACCGCAACTCACTCTTTTTGGTTATGCCCATGTTGAGGGAGAGGCCCAGAAAGATCTTAAATTCAGAAACCGTAATTGGTTTCCAACGTCTGGCAAGGGCGGACTGGGGAACAGTGGCGATGTGTTGTCCAGCGTACAAATTGCTTTGGTCCACAATAGATCTATAGAGATCTTCGGTGAAAAACAGTGAGTAAAAATCAAGTGTCGTAAAATCAACTGTTTCCACGTTAATGCCAGGTTGGCCAGTGAATGGGGGAAGTACGGGTTCTGCAGAAGTGGTGGGCACCCAATCAGGATTGGCGAATTCTGCAGGAAGGGCACTATGGGTACGACGGGCCTGTCTTTGTCTTCGTCTTGGTGGCAGCGGGACACTACTTGTGCTTGCCACCTCGCCAGTTTGAACTGCACTTATGGGACTCGCCACGTCACCACGTGCTACTGCAGTGCTGGATGTACGTCCAGGGTGTACTAGGCCGCTGGTGCTTGCCAGTTCACCAGAAGGATGAGCGGCTCTAGTACGTCTCTGCTCCATACGAGGGACCTGCGGTTCTTGCACCTCAACAACAGAAAAAATTTGGGATCGGGTACGCCTGCCCTTAACAGGGACCTCATCTCCGTCTCCAGAGCTATCTGTCATGGAGCCGCTGTCCTCTACAGGATCGTATTCTGAGCCTGAATCTGACAGATGAGTGACTTCCTCTTCACTATCTGTCATGCTCAGAAACGTGTAGGCCTCTTCACTAGTGTACCTTCTCTTTGCCATTTTGGGCTCTAAATTTAGGGGTACACTAGTGAGACTCACAGGTAAAAAAGCACCTAGGCTGTCAGCGACTGTATCAAAACGCTACAAAAAAAACTGTTAGCGAGCGCAGGGATCAGGCCTGACTCTGCGAATGCTGCAGTTATGTGTGTTGTGTTTTGTAAGTGACAGTGATCGATCGATACTGCACTTGGGTGGGCTGGGCTGGGCGGAGGGGCTAAACGCAGGTGCTAGCAGGTATCTGGGCTGATCCCGCTAACAATGCGTTTTGGGAAACCTAAACTGCTGGCGACGCTAATATAGATCTGATCAGATACTATATTACTAAGGGAGGTGTATGCTTTGCGCGTGGGTGTTAGCGGTACTGGCACTAACCTGACGCTGCCTGGGGCGACGCAGACCTTATCTGACCCTCAAACTTATATCACCCGCCGGGTGATCAGGGGGTTAAACCTTTATTAGGTAATAAATGGCGGGTGCCCTGAAACTATAAAAAAATAACTAACCAACCAGCGTCACCTGTAACAGTTATATGGTGATCACTGGTGAAAGGGTTAACTAGGGGGCAATCAGGGTGCTTTATGCGGTAGTATATGGGGGTCCCTGACGCTATAAAAAGCTGCGGCGAACCTAAATACCTACCTGCCTAACTAGCGTCACCTGTGACAATAATACAGCGATCAGAAAAACGATCGCTGTATTAGTGACACTGGCGACGGGGGGTTATCACAGGGTTAAACATTTATTGGGGGGGTTAGGGGGGTACCCTAGAGCTAAAGGGGGCTAACCCTAACTGCCCTAACAGTTATTGCAGTCACAAATGACACCAATGCAATAATAAAAAAATAAATGCAATTGGTGTCACTGTGACTGGGGGTGCAGGGGTGATTGGGGGGGTGATCGGGGGGTGAAGGGGGGGTGAAAGTGTTCCTGGCGTGTTCCATTCTCCTCGGTGCCGGAACGAAAAAGACCGACACGAGGAGAGATTACATCACTGCCTCTGCCTGTGTTTACAATACAGGAGAGGAAGTGATGTAGTGCTAGAATTTCATTCGTCAGGAGCGATCGCGAGGGGGTGGCCAAGACCGCCGCTGGCACCGGGGGGGGGCCCGATTGGGCCCCCCACCCGCGGGAAGGCATGGACGTACCTGTACGCCAATATGCCTGCCCGTGCCATTCTGCTGACGTACATCGGCGTGCGGCGGTCGGCAACTGGATATGTATATGTATCTATATATACATATATATTTATACATTTATAAAAAAGAAATTGTTGGGGGGGGTTGTTTTTTCAAAACTACTATAAAACTACTACAAGCATAAAAAATTACATTTACTACTACAAGCATGCTGTATAAAAAGAAAATATCTGTTATACTTATGCATTTATACATATATATTTATACATTCTTTTTTCCAAAACTACTATAAAACTACTGCAAGCATAACAATTACAACTACTACTACAAGCATGCTGTATAAAAAGAAAATATCTATTATACTTATACATTTATACATATATTTATAGAATTTTTTTTGCGGGGGGTTGTTTTTTTAAATTACTATAAAACTACTACAAGCATAAACAATTACAATTACAAGCATGTTGTATAAAAAGAAAATATTTGTTATACTTATACATATACATTTATACAATTTTTTTTTGTTTTTTTGTTTTTTTCAAAACTACTATAAAACTACTACAAGCATAAACAATTACAATTAATTAGGGGTGCAACGGATCAAAAAACTTATGGATCGGATCATTCCTCGGATCAGAGTCACGGATCGGATCATTTTTCGGATCAGCAAATAATAATTTAATTTGCAAAAACCTGTGAAAATTCCACCACCATATAGTCCCCACTGTAATATCCACAATCTCCCCACTGCAATATTGGTTTATGAACTTTGGACTGGCTGACTACCAGATCTGGCTACAGGACTCTGGCTATGCTTGACTACGCTTTTTTCTATTTACCGTTTTATTTTTATTAATAAAAAAGTGTGATTTGATTGTACTTCTGTCTCAGTTTGTTTCATGGTTTCTGACAGTATGGCAGGGTATGGCAGAGTATGGCTGGGTATGGCAGAGAATTGGCTGAGTATGGCAGAGTATTGGCTAGGTATGGCAGAGTGTTGGCTGGGTATGGCAGAGTGTTGGCAGGGTATTGCAGAGTATTGGCAGGGTATTGCATGGTATTGCTGGGTATTGCAGAGCATTGGCAGGATATTGCAGAGTATTGGAAGGGTATTGCAGAGTATTGGCAGGGTATTGCCAGGGTATGGAGGGATGGCTGCTTCCATCCGATCTCTCCCCTCCACTGTACAGATTAGTACAGAGAGGGGAGAGAGGAACCGGCATCAAGCCGGTTTGTTTACAAGTGATTGCTCCGTCGGAGCGATCACATTGTAAACGACCTGTGTGTAGAAAGATGGCCGCCGCTTAGGAGCTAGGCCGAAGCCACGGCCTTTCCTAAGACTGAGACCGCAGAGCGCCCTGCGGATCGCGGCATGTGCCAATTCGAGCGGGGTGACCCGTTCGGATCATGGATCTGTGACGATCCGTTGCACCCCTACAATTACTACTACAAGCATGCTGTATAAAAATCAAATATCTGTTATACTTATACATATATATTTATAATTTTTTTTTTAACTACTGTAAAACTACTACAAGCATAAACAATTACCATTACGACTACAAGCATGCTGTATAAAAAAGAAAATATATGTTATACTTATGCATTTATACATAAATATATTTATACAATTTTTTTTGTTTTTTTTAATTTTTTTTAAACTAATATAAAACTACTACAAGCATAAAAAATTACAATTACTACTACAAGAATGCTGTATAAAAAGAAAATATCTATTATACTTATACATATATACATATATTTATACAATTTTTTTTTTTTGCGGGGGGGTTGTTTTTTTAAACTACTATAAAACTACTACAAGCATAAACAATTACAATTACAGGCATATTGTATAAAAAGAAAATATTTGTTATACTTATACATATACATTTATACAATTTTTTTTTGTTTTTTTTTGTTTTTTGCAAAACGACTATGAAACTACTACAAGCATAAACAATTACAATTACTTAGGGGTGCAACCGATCAAAAAACGAATGGATCGGATCGTTCCTCGGATCAGAGTCACGGATCAGATCATTTTTCGGATCAGCAAATAATAATTTAATTTGCAAAAACCTGTGAAAATTCCACCACCATATAGTCCCCACTGTAATATCCACAATCTCCCCACTGTAATATTGGCTGAGTATGGCTGGATACGGCTGAGCATGGCTGAGTATTGCAGAGTATTGCAGAGTATGGCTGGGTATGGCAGAGTATGGCTGAGTATCGCAGAGTATTGCAGAGTAGGGCTGGGTATGGCAGAGTTTGGCAGAGTATTGGCTGGGTATGGCAGAGTATGGCTGGGTATGGCAGAGTATTGGCAGTGTATTGCTGGGTATAGCAGAGTATTGGCAGGGTATTGCCAGGGTATGGAGGGATGGCTGCTTCCATCCGATCTCTCCCCTCTACTGTACAGATTAGTACAGAGAGGGAGAGAGGAACCGGCGTCGAGCCGGTTTGTTTACAAGTGATCGCTCCGTCGGAGCGATCACATTGTAATCGGCCAGGGTGTAGAAAGATTGCTGCCGCTTAGGAGCTAGGCTGAAGCCACGGCCTTTCCTAAGGCCGAGACCGCGGAGCGCCCTGCGGATCGCGGCATGTGCCCATCCGAGCGGGGTGACCCGTTCGGATCACGGATTGGTGACGATCCGTTGCACCCCTACAATTACTACTACAAGCATGCTGTATAAAAAGAAAATATCTGTTATACTTATACATATATATTTATAATTTTATTTTTATTTTTTTTCAAAACTACCGTAAAACTACTACAAGCATGCTGTATAAAAAAGAAAATATATTTTATACTTATGCATTTATACACATACATATATATATATATATATATATATATATATATATATATACACAATTTTTTTTGTTTTTTTATTTTTAAACTAATATAAATCTACTACAAGCATAGAAAATTACAATTACTACTACAAGCATGCTGTATAAAAAGAAAATATCTGTTATATATTTATAAAAATAGATTTTTTTTTAAACTACTATAAAACTACTAGAAGTATAAACAATTACTATTACTACTACGATCCTGTATATATAAAGAAAAAAGATGTTACTCTATAGGGATCATTGCCACATTATCACATACTCATCATCATCTTCATTAACCTGAAAGTCAACCCTGCGGATCAGCTGCTGCTCAATGTCAATGAACCACATATTACCATTTTCATCAACCCGAATGTCAAACCTGTTGTTGTTCCCCTGATGGCCGTGGTCCTGTTGGGGGATGGGGATGGCAGCCCGGCACAGTGGACAGGTTGCGCTTTGCTCCATCCACCGCTGGATGCACGCCGTGTGGAATTGGTGAGCGCAGGTCACAGTGGTCGTGTCTTCTCCATCTTCAATACCTGCAAAACAGATGATACAGATTACCTGCTCCTCGCCACGCGGCTCCATGGCCGGCGGCGGTGCTGGGAGATGTTCAGCAGGCCTGTCGCGGTGTCTTGGCGAACGGCTCCTGTTCCTGGGTGGCTCCGCCTCCTGTCTCCGCCGATGTGGGGCTCTGGATCGCGTCCGGTGGGCGATTGGTGACTCGTCGCCGTCCTGGCGTGAGCGCCTTCGCCGGGATCCGGGACGTGAAGGCCGAGGCATCCTGTTGGTGTTGGATGCCTGTATACCTGAAAAAAGTCTAAAAAATTATAATATTAAGAATAATATTATAATAAGGGTTAGTAATAGCGATAAATATCAATAAAAATGATAAAAATCGCAGTTATTCGCTGTCAGTCGCTGAAAATCGCAGTGAAATGCAGGAGCTCTCCTCTCTGAATGTCACTCCGTCAACTCGCTAAGGAGAAGTGACCTGAGACCGCCTGAGACTGGAGTAAAGAAGAACCTGTGACCAATCACAGCACCTCTTACTGAAGCGCCTGACCTGATGCACCTCACAACTATGTCATATCACACAAACCCATATCAATTTTATATCATTTTATTAATTTTATTTCAAATTTCAACAGTATTGGGTGATTTTAATGGTTATTCTTGAATTTGGCCACAAGATGGCAATCTGTGTTCTCCGGCTGTAATACCGATCCCCGCCAAAGGTGTCTCCTATCCCGATCAGCTGAATGCAGTGATTGGTTTCATCATCACCCGTCGGCCATCTTTAGTACTGGAAATCTCTATGGAGGATGAACGGAGACAGTTACTGAGGGGAGAGCTGAGAGGAACCGTCCCGGGGGGCAGAAATGGCGGCCGGGGGGCGCAGAGCTGTGCAGGTGAGGAGGAGAGCCGGGGGGAGGAGAGGAGACCGCGGGAGTAGTGAGGAGGAAAGTCCGGGGGGAGACAGAGCTGGAGACCCCCCAATCACCCCCCTCCATGTTCACTAATTACCCCCCTCCATGTTCACTAATTACCCCCCTCCCCTCCATGTTCACTAATTACCCCCCTCCCCTCCAAGTTCACTCATTACCCCCCCACCGTGTTCACTAATCACCCCCCTCGTGTTCACTAATCACACCCCCCCTCGTGTTCACTAATCACACCCCCCCCTCCGTGTTCACTAATCACACCCCCCCTCCGTGTTCACTAATCACCCCCCCCCCCTCCGTGTTCACTAATCACCCCCCCCCTCCGTGTTCACTAATCACCCCCCCTCAGTGTTCACTAATCACCCCCCTCAGTGTTCACTAATCACCCCCCCCCTCCGTGTTCACTAATCACCCCCCCGTGTTCACTAATCACCCCCCCCCGTGTTCACTAATCACCCCCCCCCCCCCGTGTTCACTAATCACCCCCCCCCCCCCCCGTGTTCACTAATCACCCCCCCCCCCGTGTTCACTAATCACCCCCCCCCCCGTGTTCACTAATCACCCCCCCCCCCCCGTGTTCACTAATCACCCCCCCCCCCCCCCCGTGTTCACTAATCACCCCCCCCCCCCGTGTTCACTAATCACCCCCCCCCCGTGTTCACTAATCACCCCCCCCCCCGTGTTCACTAATCACCCCCCCCCCCCCCGTGTTCACTAATCACCCCCCCCCCGTGTTCACTAATCACCCCCCCCCCCCCGTGTTCACTGATCACCCCCCCGTGTTCACCCCCCCCCCTCCGTGTTCACTAATTACCCACCACCCCCCCCGTGTTCACTAATTACCCCCCGTGTTTACTAATCACCCCCACCCCCCCCCCCTCTGTGTTCTGTCATCTGCCCTCCCCCGCAGCTGTGTTGTGTCACCTGTCCCCCCCTGCAGCCGTGTTGTGTCACCTGTCCCCCCCTGCAGCCGTGTTGTGTCACCTGTCCCCCCCTGCAGCCGTGTTGTGTCACCTGTCCCCCCCTGCAGCCGTGTTGTGTCACCTGTCCCCCCCTGCAGCCGTGTTGTGTCACCTGTCCCCCCCTGCAGCCGTGTTGTGTCACCTGCCCCCCCCTACAGCCGTGTTGTGTCACCTGCCCCCCCCTACAGCCGTGTTGTGTCACCTGCCCCCCCCTACAGCCGTGTTGTGTCACCTGCCCCCCCCTACAGCCGTGTTGTGTCACCTGCCCCCCCCTACAGCCGTGTTGTGTCACCTGCCCCCCCCTACAGCCGTGTTGTGTCACCTGCCCCCCCCTACAGCCGTGTTGTGTCACCTGCCCCCCCCTACAGCCGTGTTGTGTCACCTGCCCCCCCCTACAGCCGTGTTGTGTCACCTGCCCCCCCCTACAGCCGTGTTGTGTCACCTGCCCCCCCCCTACAGCCGTGTTGTGTCACCTGCCCCCCCCTACAGCCGTGTTGTGTCACCTGCCCCCCCCTACAGCCGTGTTGTGTCACCTGCCCCCCCCTACAGCCGTGTTGTGTCACCTGCCCCCCCCTACAGCCGTGTTGTGTCACCTGCCCCCCCCCTACAGCCGTGTTGTGTCACCTGCCCCCCCCTACAGCCGTGTTGTGTCACCTGCCCCCCCCTACAGCCGTGTTGTGTCACCTGCCCCCCCTACAGCCGTGTTGTGTCACCTGCCCCCCCCTACAGCCGTGTTGTGTCACCTGCCCCCCCCTACAGCCGTGTTGTGTCACCTGCCCCCCCCTACAGCCGTGTTGTGTCACCTGCCCCCCCCTACAGCCGTGTTGTGTCACCTGCCCCCCCCCTACAGCCGTGTTGTGTCACCTGCCCCCCCCTACAGCCGTGTTGTGTCACCTGCCCCCCCCCCGCAGCCGTGTTGTGTCACCTGCCCCCCCCCCCGCAGCCGTGTTGTGTCACCTGCCCCCCCCCCCCGCAGCCGTGTTGTGTCACCTGCCCCCCCGCAGCCGTGTTGTGTCACCTGCCCCCCCCTGCAGCCGTGTTGTGTCACCTGCCCCCCCCCCCTGCAGCCGTGTTGTGTCACCTGCCCCCCCCCTGCAGCCGTGTTGTGTCACCTGCCCCCCCCTGCAGCCGTGTTGTGTCACCTGCCCCCCCCCTGCAGCCGTGTTGTGTCACCTGCCCCCCCCCTGCAGCCGTGTTGTGTCACCTGCCCCCCCCCTGCAGCCGTGTTGTGTCACCTGCCCCCCCCCTGCAGCCGTGTTGTGTCACCTGCCCCCCCTGCAGCCGTGTTGTGTCACCTGCCCCCCCTGCAGCCGTGTTGTGTCACCTGCCCCCCCCCTGCAGCCGTGTTGTGTCACCTGCCCCCCCTGCAGCCGTGTTGTGTCACCTGCCCCCCCCCTGCAGCCGTGTTGTGTCACCTGCCCCCCCCTGCAGCCGTGTTGTGTCACCTGCCCCCCCCTGCAGCCGTGTTGTGTCACCTGCCCCCCCCCCTGCAGCCGTGTTGTGTCACCTGCCCCCCCCCTGCAGCCGTGTTGTGTCACCTGCCCCCCTCCCTGCAGCCGTGTTGTGTCACCTGCCCCCCCCTGCAGCCGTGTTGTGTCCACCTGCCCCCCCCCTGCAGCCGTGTTGTGTCACCTGCCCCCCCCCTGCAGCCGTGTTGTGTCACCTGCCCCCCCCTGCAGCCGTGTTGTGTCACCTGCCCCCCCCCTGCAGCCGTGTTGTGTCACCTGCCCCCCCCCTGCAGCCGTGTGTGTCCACCTGCCCCCCCCCGCAGCCGTGTTGTGTCACCTGCCCCCCCCCCCGCAGCCGTGTTGTGTCACCTGCCCCCCCCCCGCAGCCGTGTTGTGTCACCTGCCCCCCCCCCGCAGCCGTGTTGTGTCACCTGCCCCCCCCCCGCAGCCGTGTTGTGTCACCTGCCCCCCCCCGCAGCCGTGTTGTGTCACCTGCCCCCCCCCCGCAGCCGTGTTGTGTCACCTGCCCCCCCCCGCAGCCGTGTTGTGTCACCTGCCCCCCCCCCTGCAGCCGTGTTGTGTCACCTGCCCCCCCCCTGCAGCCGTGTAGTGTCACCTGCAGCCGTGTTGTGTCACCTGGCCCCCTGCAGCCGTGTTGCGTCGCCTGGCCCCCCTGCAGCCGTGTTGCGTCGCCTGGCCCCCCTGCAGCCGTGTTGCGTCGCCTGGCCCCCCTGCAGCCGTGTTGCGTCGCCTGGCCCCCCTGCAGCCGCGTTGCGTCGCCTGGCCCCCCTGCAGCCGCGTTGCGTCGCCTGGCCCCCCTGCAGCCGCGTTGCGTCGCCTGGCCCCCCTGCAGCCGCGTTGCGTCGCCTGGCCCCCCTGCAGCCGCGTTGCGTCGCCTGCCGCCCCCTGCAGCCGCGTTGCGTCGCCTGGCCCCCCTGCAGCCGCGTTGCGTCGCCTGCCGCCCCCTGCAGCCGCGTTGCGTCGCCTGCCGCCCCCTGCAGCCGCGTTGCGTCGCCTGCCGCCCCCTGCAGCCGCGTTGCGTCGCCTGCCGCCCCCTGCAGCCGCGTTGCGTCGCCTGCCCGCCCCTGCAGCTGCGTTGCGTCGCCTGCCGCCCCCTGCAGCCGCGTTGCGTCGCCTGCCGCCCCCTGCAGCCGCGTTGCGTCGCCTGCCGCCCCCTGCAGCCGCGTTGCGTCGCCTGCCGCCCCCTGCAGCCGCGTTGCGTCGCCTGCCGCCCCCTGCAGCCGCGTTGCGTCGCCTGCCGCCCCCTGCAGCCGCGTTGCGTCGCCTGCCGCCCCCTGCAGCCGCGTTGCGTCGCCTGCCGCCCCCTGCAGCCGCGTTGCGTCGCCTGCCGCCCCCTGCAGCCGCGTTGCGTCGCCTGCCGCCCCCTGCAGCCGCGTTGCGTCGCCTGCCGCCCCCTGCAGCCGCGTTGCGTCGCCTGCCGCCCCCTGCAGCCGCGTTGCGTCGCCTGCCGCCCCCTGCAGCCGCGTTGCGTCGCCTGCCGCCCCCTGCAGCCGCGTTGCGTCGCCTGCCGCCCCTGCAGCCGCGTTGCGTCGCCTGCCGCCCCCTGCAGCCGCGTTGCGTCGCCTGCCGCCCCCTGCAGCCGCGTTGCGTCGCCTGCCGCCCCCTGCAGCCGCGTTGCGTCGCCTGCCGCCCCCTGCAGCCGCGTCGCCTGCCGCCCCCTGCAGCCGCGCGCCTGCCGCCCCCTGCAGCCGCTTCGCCTGCCGCCCCCTGCAGCCGCGTCGCCTGCCGCCCCCTGCAGCCGCGTCGCCTGCCGCCCCCTGCAGCCGCGTCGCCTGCCGCCCCCTGCAGCCGCGTCGCCTGCCGCCCCCTGCAGCCGCGTCGCCTGCCGCCCCCCGCAGGCGCGTCGCCTGCCGCCCCCCGCAGGCGCGTCGCCTGCCGCCCCCCCCCCCCGCAGG
Organism: Lithobates pipiens; assembly: GCF_037356315.1. Classification (NCBI taxonomy): domain Eukaryota; kingdom Metazoa; phylum Chordata; class Amphibia; order Anura; family Ranidae; genus Lithobates; species Lithobates pipiens. The sequence continues at coordinate 560,205,711 of NW_027507758.1, read as the reverse complement.
CGCGTCGCCTGCCGCCCCCCTGCAGGCGCGTCGCCTGCCGCCCCCCCGCAGGCGCGTCGCCTGCCGCCCCCCCCCCCCCCCCCCCCCGCAGGCGCGTCGCCAGCCGCCCCCCCCCCCCCCCGCAGGCGCGTCGCCAGCCGCCCCCCCCCCCCGCAGGCGCGTCGCCAGCCGCCCCCCCCCCCGCAGGCGCGTCGCCTGCCGCCCCCCCCGCAAAATTGATGAAAAAATTGGATTCTTTTTATTTGTATATATTTTATAGCAGAAAGTAAAAATTATTCCTTTTTTTTTATTGTCGCTATTTCTTTCTAGCGCAAAAAATAAAAACCGCAGAGGTGATCAAATGCCACTGAAAGAAAGCTCTATTTTTGAGGAAAAAAGGAGGTAAATTTTGTTTAGGTGCAGCGTCGCACAACCGCGCAATTGGCAGTGTCGTATCGCATGGTCATGAAGGGGGGGTAAACTTTCCGCAGCTGAAGTGGTTAATACTGCACTTAGAAGTTCTGTCCTTCCCTCCCCTCCCCCCTCCCCCAGCTCAAGCTGATTGACAGCCTCATCTCTGTTCCTATGTGATGGGGGGTGGGGGTGTCTCTTCCTTCCAATCGGCTCTCCTCATTGAGCTCTGTAGTGTAACTTCAGCTCCCATCCCCCCCCCCCCCTTTTTTTTGTGAACTCTCAGACAAGCTGTATAATTCAGTACTTTGAATGGTAGATAAGTGTAGAGAAGACTGCAGATAGAGATCCATCTTCCGTAGGGGGATTTGTTTCCTCTGTGGCCGGTCACATCACTGGGTATATGGAAGTGTTTATAACCAATGTAACTTTCACTGGCACTGAGCACCAATGGTGGGGCTTCCGTGTCACTTCCTGTGACCACCAATGTGTTGGGGGGTTATCCATTCAGAGGGTGGGGGGATCCAATGACTGCATGTCTTTTTCCATAGAGGAGAGCGGGCTCTGTCCTTGTCTGCATAGCAGAGCCGACATGGACCTGTCATCCAAATGCTTTGGGGACTTCACACAACTCTATCAGTATTACAGGGATTGTAAAGTCTTCTTTCTTATTTTTAACTAGGAAAAAAAAGTAAACATGTTATACTTCATTGCTGTTCCAGTGGTTTTGCACAGAGCAGCCCAAATCCTCCTCTTCTCTGGTCCCTTTTCGGTGCCCCTGGCCCCTCCTTCTTGTTGAGGGTCCCCACAGCAAGCAGCTTGCTATGGGGGGCACCCGAGCCGAGCCCCTGCTCCATTCAGACATGGAGCCATTGCCTGGCCCCCCCCCTTTCTCTCCTCATTGGCTGACTGACTTTGACAGCAGCAGAAGGTAATGGCGCCTCGCTGCTGTCTCAGCCAATGAGGAAGAGAGTCCTGGGCTGCCAAGACACTTCTGCAACATCGCTGGGTTTAGAGGGACCTCAGGCAAGTATTAGGGGGTCTGAGGGGGGCTGCTGAAACAGAGAAGGCTTTTTATCTTGATGGGAGAAGTTTGGGGGATATAAAAAGAAAACAAAAAACCTTTATACAGGATTTAAAGCAGAGCTCCGCCCAAAAGGGAAAGCTCCTTTTTGTTTGCATCCTCCACTGCCACATTTGGCACTTTTGTGGGGGGGGGTTCCTGGTTTACACAAGTACTCGCTCCCACTTCCGGCTCAGATCACCACGGAGAACTGACCCGTAATTTCGCCCCCTACCCCTCCCCTACACACAGGTCCCAGAAGATTGCGGGGCCATTCCCAAGGCGCAGCGCGACTCGCGCATGCACAGTAGGTAACAGGCTGTAAAGCTGCAAGGCTTCGCTTCTCGTTTCCCTTACCAGAGATGGCGGCGCCTGCACCCAAAGCCAATTGAAGAATTGGCTCAGGAGAGGACATCGCAGGATCCCTGGACAGGTAAGTGTCCTTATTTTAAAAGTTGCACTTACAGTATTTGTAGCTGCTGACTTTTTCCAAAGTAGCCCGGAGCTCCTCTTTAAGACAGAAAACTTGCAATCGCAAGACTGCTGATCGCTCAGTTCTCCTCCGGCTTCACCTGAGAGGAGGGGTGGGCGCAGCTGTATGCTGAGATTCAGAGCCAGCTGTCAATCAGGAAGCTGGGTGGATCCCAACAATATGATCGGGATCCTTCCAGAGCCTGTAACTTCCCTGCCATGTTCGCTGACAGCAGGCAATAGCCCAAAATAAGCTGACTCCGGGTCACAGGAGTGCAAAAGTAAGTGCACCCTTGTTACCCACAAGAGAAGTATGGCCGAAAAAGCTTTTATTGAATTATGAAACCGACAATTTTAGTGAACTGTTCTAAAGTAATAATATTCTTTATCCTTCTAGACGTCATAACAAGCAGCCCAGGCTTGCTAGTAGCATTGGCACTGAAAAACTTTGGTAATGTGCTGCCACCTGGTGGAACTAGAAAATATCAGCTTTGATCTTTCCCTTTTTAAAATGTTTGGTGTGGCTGTGATTTGGAATCCATGGCATTGGTACCGACTGTTATCCTTATAACCTTCTTCCTTTGTCACTGGCCTGGAACAAGCATGCAGCCAGCAAAGTCCAAAATCCAAACTGAATGCAGGTTCCATTCAGGTTTTACTGTAATTCACAAAATGTCTTTTATTTATCTGTGTAATATTCAATGTTACTAATACCCCATTAGCCTTATTCTGGTGCTATTTGAACTGTACAATAGTTTTTGGGTATATTTATTCCCCTTTAGACTCCTCACAACACCCTTGTGTTAGAATTGTTATACTGTGATTGGATGCTGGAGATAATTATGGTGGGTGTGCAGCTTACACCGACTTTACTATCTCATTATAAGGAGGATGTACCACACTGTCTAGAATTGGTTATTTTACGTCTAAAAATTCAGTCTCGGTGTCATAAATAGTTTTTTGGGGATATGGATTTATCGCTACATTCTCCCAGCTGAGGTTTTGGTACATTTTGTATTAGCGACATAATCTTAAAGCAGAGCTCCACCCAAAACGGGAACCTCCATTTGTTCGCACCCTCCATCACCGCATTTGGCATTTTTTGGCAGGGAGGGGGGAGCGGGTACGTGGTTTTGACAGGTACACGCTCCCTCTTCCTGGTTAAGATTGACGCACAGCGGTCCCCCCCCCCCTCCCTCCCCACCTGCTGCCTTCAACCTTACACACTGGAACTCTATAAATTAAAGGGGAGCTCCACCCAAAAATGGAACTTCCGCTTTAAGTTCTGGTGACCTCCTGATGTGCCACATTTGTCATGTAATTTTTTGGGGGGAGGAGCGAGGGTACCCTGTTTTTATAGGCACCCAGCTCCCACTTCCTCCTTTGTCTCCGCGGCACCAGAAGGGAAGATCACCTCCTCCCTGCAATCTTCTGGGACATGTCATAGGTCCCAGAAGATTGTCTGGCCATTCACAGTATGGCACGCGCATATTCAGTGCGCGCCCGGCTGTGAAGCCACTGCCAGGCGCCCACATTTAGAATGCTGGCGCCGTGGAGAGGAGGGAGAGAGGAGCGAGGCTTCCTGCACCCACAACGCTGGACCGTGGGACAGATCGCTCTTTTCTCACAGCTCCCTGAGCAGAGAGCTGATGACTGTCAGTCACCGCTCACTGGAGCGCTGGGCTGTGGAGGCGGCGGGAGCGGCCGGCTCAGTCTTTAAGTGGCTCGCTGAGAGGCTAAGCCAGTGCCGGTCCAGGTTTGTGGGCGGATCCCTACTCCAGTGTCACCATCTTGCCTGGACCGGCTCTGTGATGTCAGCTGACAGCCGACTTCAGCTCACTATCTGCTAAAAATGAACTGCACTCCTGTGATCCACAGGAGAAGTACAGCCAAACGAGCTGAAGATTCGACCAGAGGCTGTGTACTTCTCTTTTTAAAGTTGGACTTGTGGCATAGAACTCTTTAATATGTTCCTCAATAGCCGCTTTGTGTGAACCAAAGTTCTTTGCAAAACTCAATATTACCTTGTAAAAGTAGTGCTGGCATCATCGTTGTACTGCATGTATCCTGTACAGAGAGCAGAGCTGTGGGAGGGGCCACTTCCCGCACAAGGCCGTCATATGATGTCCTGGACTTTGATTGGAGATATCTGAATGATGGAGCTACAGGCATCATCCACATATCAGATTTTTTTTTTTCTGCCAGAGCGATTCCCTGCACAGTAAAAACAATCATAGTGGCTGTTTTTACAGGCAGCAGAAGGGGCCATTTACCATAGAGCTGACCAAGGACCAGATGGTCCTCGGCTGTCTCTATGACCTTCAGAGGCCGGGCACGACGTTAAGATGTCGATTCCGTCCTCGGCAAATGTAATCACTTCTGTGTTTTTAGAGAAAAAGGCTGAGATTGTGTGTGTGTGTGTGTTTTTTTTTTTTTTTTTTTTTTATCTCAGGCTTTCCGGCCTAGCGGAGAGTTGTGAGGTCTTATAGACCCCCCATCTCTCTCTCTAACGAGGACCTGTCATGCACTAGTTTTTTAATAAAAGTGATTAAAAAAAAAATTGAAAGGAAAAGTGTAAAGATTAAAAAAAAAAACATTTTTTTTAGAGCACCTCGTCCCCACGTGCTCACACACAGAAGAGAACACATATGTAAAACTGCGTTCTAACCACACATCTGAGGTATTGCCATGAATGTTGTAGTGAGAGCAATAATTCTACCCAAGACTTCTTTTGTAACTCTAAACGGGTAACTTGTAAACATTTGTAAAGTGTTGCCGATGGAGATTTTTAAGTACCGAAGTTTGACATGTTGGGTATTAGGGCTGAATCAACTAATTGATGAATCGACAACTAATCGATTATGAAATTAATCCATTACTATTTTCATAATCGATTAATCGGCCAGTAACATAATGGGGCTCCTTTATAGTATAAAAAGAGCAAATAATCGCTACTGTAAATATTACTGTCACCGTTCTACAGTAAAAAAAAAAGTGAACCCCTTAAAGAAGTCATCACCTGCGTTTTTTTTTTTTTTTTTTTTTTTTTTTTTTTTTTTTTACTATAAAGGGCTCATTTTGGTCTTTTTAACCCCATTGTGTTACTAAATGTCTTAGACCTGGTTCACATCTATATTTTTATTGGTGCTTTTTGCAGAAACGCACTACGGTTCGTTTACATGGTTTGCTATGGGACACGCTCATATCTGTGCTTTTTTTCAGCCGCTGCATATTTGGAAACGGTCAGGGACTTTTAAACGCGAGACGATCTTTCTTTGGTTCAATATACTTCAATGGAGAAGCTGCAGAAAAGCATGTAATGCTTTTTTTGAAGCAATTTTGTGTTTTTTAATCTGACCCAAAAAAAATGCAAATTGCAGTAAAATCACGTGCGCAGAAATCAAAAAACGCACAGCAAAAAGCCCTGCAGAAACAGATTAAAAGCAAACTGCGTAGGTGAGTACCGAGCCTTATGCTGCCACATGGATCAGACACCAGACCAGTCACCCTGAACGGGGCGAGAGCAGCACTGACTGGTGTTTATTATAGGAAGCTCCTGAACAGGGAAAAGTGCAGACGTTGTTGCATGCTGGATTACTGCACAGATCTGGAAGAAATGCACAAAGGACACAACATTCAAATAACTATACACACACCTCTTCTATTTACACACAATTGCAGCTTTTGATGTATTGTATTTGAACATGGTGTACATTGGCTTTGCTCTAATACTTTATCTTTGTTCCCTTATTTTCTTTTTTTAGATGAAAGCTGGACTGGGGACAACATTTTTTACCAGCATGCTGGCGTTTTTGTTTTGGACCTTATTCTTGAGAGATACCCGTGTTTTGCTCTACACACCTTCCCAGACCGGACATCACACAATGTATCAACAGTAGCATCTCCATGAATAAAAATGTTTGTATCAACAATTTCTGACTGGAATAATGTGATTATTTTTTTTTTTTTATTTTTTTTTTTTGCATTGTCCGAGTTTTAAAATGTTCTTCAGACAAATGTGTCTATCAGTTTCCCCGTGAGGTCATTGTTGGCTAAACATCAGGAGCTGGAGACTTGTGACATCATTGAGATATGAGGCTCATGATGTCACTTGTATCTGGAAATCCCCACTGAAGTCCTATTCAGACAGTTATGAGGCTCAGCTTACAAAGCTTTAATATCAGTATAAGGAACCAAATAAAAAAAAAGTGGTTGGAAAATGGGCCAAAATAAAGTTTCTTATCCTTGTGTAAAGCTTCATGAATTTGGCCTGTTGTACTAAACTCACATTTTCATGGTCTTCCTTCCACTATCCTTGTAATGGTTGAGCAGGTTGTCTGAATGTGGCTGTGGGTACCAGAGTTTGACCATCCTGCCCAGTGCTCTCTGCAATGTAACAGACCTGTGTGTGGGTTTTTTTTTCTATAATTTAAGTATCTTATTAACTTCGAGAGAACAATAGACTCAAATTTATTTCATACTTGGATGCGAAGGGGACTCTGAAGCCTAGTTCACACAGGCTGAATGTCGGGGGGGGGGGTGGGGGGATTCTACCCATGTGTACTGCTGCCGGTCCGATGGAAGCCGGCTTCTGTCAAAGGGGCATGACCGAAAAAGGTGTGCTGACCAGAGTGTTCTGGCAGGCAGGGGGTAGGGGGTGTCCCCCCTGTCTGAACACAGTAGCACAGCAGGCAAGATCACTGTACTAACATCAGATAGTACAGCGGCTCCTTCTGAGCTGTCAGGTTTTTTTTTTTTCATTAAACCCACTGGGCTTAAGCCTGGTACACACTGATTTGATTTTGGGTTAAACAAAAAAAAAATGCTCAGTTCCGGTCAGAGCTGCTGTACTAACTATGCAAAGTTAGTATAGCTATCTCCCCCACTGAGCTGTTGTGTTCTGACAGGGGGTTGCCCCTCCCCCCCGCCAGAACACTCCAATCGGCGATCTGCGCCATTGGCGCAAAGCCGCTGATCGAGAGTCGGTTGTCTCCTTGTTTTCCAGCATTCCCATCTGACAGAGGCTGACCAAATGGCCGGCTTCTGTTGGACAGGGTGGCATACACACAGGCCGAGTGTCGGTGTGTGTTTGTTTTTTGTTTTTTTAACTGGCTAATGTTTTCTGACCTTCGGCCTGTGTGTACGGGGCTTTAAAAGTGACACTAAACTCTGAATTTTTATTTATTTACTTTTTACTAGTTGCCGCCGGGCCATAGCTGAAAAATTGTTGGAAAAATTGTCGGAAAACTCTGGGAGGGCGTGCTATAGCGTCCTCCCAGAATCTTGCTCCCACCCACCCCTGGGAATATCCGGGTCCAGAGGACCCGGCAGATCACAGTAAATGGCAGTTGACAGCGGCCCTTTACCGCGTGATTGCTTCCTCAAATGATGGAGTGATCAGTAGTAAACAAGACGGCTCATGCCCGGCTTAGCTTTTCCCCTCTCTATACCGATCGATACAGTGAGAGGGGAGAGATCAGGTGCAGCAGCGCTGTGGGCTGGATCTGTAGGGCCCATTTCTGCCTCATTCATCCTTCTATACTCAGGCATCCCCGTCTGCGGCTCAGCCACCCCCATTAACTTGCATGAATGAGGCATAAATGAGCCGTGATCATCCATGCCACTACTGTGCCCATCAGTGACTCACAAAAGTGTAATAGGCAGTCAAATTTAGATTTGAAATGTATGCCCCTAGAACACCTGATGGTACTCCCTGCATGTTGGGCCTCTGTATGTGGCCATGCTGTTTATGTCTCACGTGTGGTATCGCCATACTCAGGAGGAGTAGCAGAATGTGTTTTGGGGTCTAATTTGTAGTATGCATATGCTGTGAGTGAGAAATAACCTGTTAATTTTGACAATTTTGTGAAAGAATTGTGAGGAAAAAAATGACAACTTCAAAAAACTCACTATGCCTCTTACTAAATACTTTGGTATGTCTACTTTCCAAAAAGGGGTCATTTGGGGGTTATTTGTATTTTCCTGTTTTTTTTTTTTTATTGTCTCAAGAAATGAGATGGGCTGTCAGTACATCAGGTGTGATCACTTATCTGTCATTGGCACCATAGCCTGTGGACTCTATAACTTTCACAAAGACCAAATAATATACACTGATTTGGGTTATTTTAACCAAGTATATGTAGCAGTATACATTTTGGCCAACATTTATGAAGAGAAATTACTAATTTGCTAAATTTTATAACAGAAACTAAGAAAAATGACCAACAATTCTGTACATTTAAAAAAAAAATGTTTTTCATTTATAGTGCAAAAAATAAAAAAGCCAGCGGTGATTAAATACCGCCAAAAGAAATCTCTATTTGTGTGAAATAAAGGACAAAAATGTCATATAGGTACAGTGCTGCACGACTGAGCAATTGTCATTCAAAATGTGAGAGCGCTGACAATTGGTCTGGTTAGGAAAGGGGTTTAAGTGCCCAGTGGGTAAGTGGTTAATACAGATAACAGATAAAAAGAAATACTGATAATATTAGCAGAGCTGTAATTCCAGCAATAAAATGCTTTGAAAAAATGCTATATGGAACAATTGGACTGTACCAAATCACATGACCAATTTGTTCTATTGCCTTCTATAATCCAATCAGGTAGGGGAGAATATTAGAAGGGGGGTAACGCTGTGATGTAATGACACCTATAGATGCCAAGAACAAATTTTCAATGAACCTCAGCAGTTTCAATCGTTGCAAATTACGACTATTATAAAGGATTTATATAGCGCCAGCAGTTTATTCTTGCTGCTTTTTCCCAGAAGGATACCAAATGTAAGGCATCCCCTGCAGGAGTTTTATCCTGACTAGATACTCTCTAGGGCTGGTTCACACAAATTTGGAAAGGTTAGGACTGTAAGGTTGGATTCACACCTCTGCATTTTTAGTGTATTATGCAGATTTGCACTACAGTCCATTCAACATGGTTTCCTATGGAACACGCTCTGTAGTGCAAATCTTCAAAATGCAAAAAGCACTAAAAATGCCATAGGTGTGAATTCAGCCTTAGCGATACAGGGTGCCATGAAGAGGCCTTGCAGCTTACACATGCATTTGGAAATCTGTGCTAACTAAACCCCTGTTTTTAGCGCTTACTGTTGGACAAGTTAATTTGGTTGGTAGTCAGACTTGCTGGTGAGTTGAACTGGGAATTTTCTCTGGTTTTGTCTTTCATGCAGTTCAGTTTTTCTCCATAAATCGCATGGATAGTAGGTTATATCATTTCCAATTGCATAGTGCACACCAGTGCAATCAGTTCCAGTGTGTTCTAGTTCCAGAAATAAAAGCAGAACATGTTGCCGTTTTTCTGCACTGAACTGTACTTGAATGCAGTAAAATGCATCAAAAACGCGCTGGAAAGCACGTCTCAATTTAAGGTGAAGAAAAAAAAGAGGAAAAATGCACTGGAAAGCGTCAAACCGCATTGGAAACACACATGCAGAAATGCATCCGGAACGCTTTTCTATGGTGTGAACTGGTCTTGAGCCCAGGTTCACACTAATGCGAGTTTGAAATCGTGTAAGTTTAATTGAACTCGCACGATTTCAAACTAGCAATGCAGTCCGACTTCGGGGGCGATTTGACACATCTGTGCGGGATCATGCACAGATGTCTATTCAAATCTCCCCCAAAGTCGACAAACGTTGTATAGGAACTACTTTTGGGAATCGGTGCAGCACCGCAAAGTTGTTGTCGCACTGATTCAGACGGCGCCATTCTTGGCAATAGCCACCGATTTAGTATGCGATTTTTGACATGTCAAATGGGCCCGATGTGAACGTGGGCTAAGGCTGATTCTTTATGAAAGATGCAAATCCTGCAGCTTTTCTCATTACCGCACTGATCTTTTCCCAGGTGGTTATAATGTGTCCCATTAATGATTGTATTTAGAAATAACATTGTGAAACAGAAATTTCTTTCAATAAAGAAAAGGTAAGGATTTCAAACAACTCTGGAAATCTTTGTAAAATTTTTATTTTTTTCTTAAAACGTGTTACCAGGACAGGAAGAGAGTGGAAATCTTTCCAATGGGTACACCGTGAGAAGGTATTCATATGTCTCATTCCATCACATCTCAAAATAAGACGATTGTTTCTCATTTCAGGGCAGTGGGGGAGCCACACAAATGATTACTTTTTGTCCCTCTGGCCAGCTGCACATCCAGAACTGCTCTTGTATAGTCGTCTATAGTGCAATGTTTCAGGCTATTTGGCCATCATCAGTGCAGTGTATGGAAACCATAACTTCTGTGGAGTAGGGCTCAGGGCCCAACAAGACACCGTCCGTCACATAGCCCTCCAACCAAATCAATGTGTTAGCAAAGTAATGCCCCGTACACACGATTGGAAATTCCGCCAGCAAAAGTCCGATGTGAGCTTTTGGTTGGAAATTGCGACCGTGTGTAGGCTCCATCTGACATTTGCTGGCGGAATTTCCTCCAGCAAAAGATTGAAAGAAGGTTCTCTTATTTTTACAACGGAAGAAGTTCCGTTTGGAAATTCTGACCGTCTGTAGCAATTACGACACGCAAAATTCCAATGCATGCTCGGAAGCATTAAAATTAATTTTCTCGGCTCGTCAGTGTTGTACGTCACCACGTTCTTTACAGTCAAAAGTTCAGAGAACTTTTGTGTGACAGTGTGTATGCAAGCTTGAGTGGAATTTCCATTGGAAAAATGTTTTTGCCGACTGAAATTCCGCTTGTGTGTACAGGGCATAAGGCTTACCTAAAGCAAAAGGTATTCACATATCTCATTCCATCACACAGCCCAGCGAAACACCTTCTGTTATAAGAAGGCCTTAAAGAGGAATTAAACCCTGCACAGTAAAGGCATCATATACTAGCACCTTATGAAATACTTTTAGAACAAAGCCCTGCTGTCAGCTTTGACAGACACTTCCATCTTCACCCGGTCTTTCTTCTGGGTTTGTGTCCTCCGGCTGTCTTATTGGCGGCGCCATGATAACGGCACTCCCGCACATGTGCTTGGGAGTCACGGACTGCAGCACCGAGCTCTGAAGGGACGGCACAGGTATACCATCCCTTCAGAGGTTATGCGCCGATGACATAACTGGCTGCATGAAGTGTGAATATCTCCTGAACCATGAAAGTTTAGGAGATGTTCATAGTACCTACAGGTAATTATTATAGGCACAAGCCTGCAGAGTGGGTTTACATCCTCTTTAAACTGGCCAAACACCCTCAGTCCACACACAAGGTGGATGGAGGAATTTCCCTTCGCCGGAACATTATAGTCTGACAGCAGCTCAAGTCAGCTGCAATATTCCAACATGTCCCTTTAACAGAAGTCGATCAAACAATCAGTCACTGTTGAATAGGGATGACCACACACACTGATTGACATTTTCCCGGTTCATGCTGAACCAGCTGAATTTTGATCCGTGTATGGCCAGCTTTGCCGTGCTAATGTACAGATTTGAGTGTGGACTTTTTGGTTGCTCAGTAGGTACACAGCAATGAAAATCTTACAGGGGTTCTAACCCTTCCCCAATCTCTCCAAAACTAGATTTAAAAAAATGTATTTTACCATGTTGTAGGAAAAATGAATACCTAACGGACCAGAATACCTTAAAAGATAAGTTCACTTTAAAAAAAAAAAAAAATGTGAATGCCCATTTTTTTTTTGCAGGGAAAAAATTTCCTTTTTTTTTTTTTTTTTGTAGCAGGAGCCTGTAAAGCATTGCACCAGCGATCACCAGATCTCTGATGCCATGCAGGTCTCCTGCCCACTATCAGTATTCTCTGCTTAACCGTACATCCCGTACAGGTTAGACTCAATGATCTACCACAGCGCTCCACAGGGTTTATAGTTAATTCAGATACATATTTTAAATGGGTACACAAAAAAAATTCTAAAGTCGCCGACCTAGTGTATTATCACCGCGCTGATAGTGAACCTTTTAAACCTATAGCTGCTACTTAAACAAATAATTATAAAAATAGTAGGTACACTAAATTCTATTTAGCTATAAAGCCCAAAAAATGATACCTAGTAGCGCTAAAAAAATATGTGAAAATTAATTCAACCCCCTATCAATCAATTTTTACTTAATATTCCACACACACCTATAATGTGTACACTAAATAATCACTAATGACAGTGAACATAAATACATGCAATTGATTGTACGGTAGTTAGTAAATATACCCCTATAATACAGTCTCCCATTCACATAGATAGAAAGTAAATAAGTGAAAAATATATATACTATAAAAAAGGTGTAACTAAACAAATCTATACAAGAAATTTCTTTAGTGTAAATAAAACAATATAGTCCGTCATTCAAGGGTGATTTCAAATCTTCCCGTAGTATTCCTGCTTTTTATGTGAAACGAATTCCTTCAGTGTGCAAGCAATTTTCTAAAAAATCCTTCACCACACCAATAGTGTCCGTGACCCCCCTCGTAGGAGCACTCGCCAACAGCTGAGCCTAGCACTCTCGTGCTGGGCCAAAAAGGCATCAAATCTCTCACGGTATAGTAATAGATGTTCAATCGTCAATCCCTGGACATTCTCCTTTAAGGCTTTAATATATTTCACAAAAACCTCAAAAAGAAAGAAGACCTCCAATAGTGCAATACTGTAAACACTCTTTAATTAAAAAAACTCCACTCGTTTTATGCACTCACATGAATCAATATCAGAAAAAGCACTCCAAAAATCACATCAAGCCACTGCAATCTTCGATAACATCACACTAAACTCCAAAGCATTGGTGGTCACAGCGGACACTGATCAAGCCGACAGCGTGATTGCTCTTTCTCACCCTTCCCTGTGCCTCCTGCTCGATCACAACAGAATATGCAACTTGAATAGGGCGCCACAGTCTCCTACCGCCGTCCCTCACGTCTAGCACCTCCCTCCGCCTTCGTATAGCAGCCTAGTGTGTCAATAATAGTTGCCAGATAGCCACGCCCCCGACATGTTTCGTCATAGGACTTAATCATGGGATTGGCTACCTGGCATCAAGTTCCGCCTTTTATTCTCATGGCAACTATCCCATAATTTCACCTCTCTTATTCGCGCATGCGCACTCGCGACATTCGGATGAGCGCACAACCTAAATGTCCACTTATCCACCGTCATCCGAAGACTACATTGCGCATGCGCGAATCTCCTCAACACACATCCAAATTGATGAGCCATTCATTGGCTCCTCAATAACGTGGTGTCTCTCCCTCAACAAACCACAACGGAATCTCGCCTGCGCGGACAGTCTAAATCTGTCTTTTATCAAGTATCAGAGTGCCAGTGACAGCAGCAGCACTCACCATCAGCCGCGTCATCCCCGCACACATAATATTTCCTCTCTTATGGAAACCTGCCTATATAAATACCCGCCTTCCATAATCCCCTAACAAATATGCATTTGCCAAAAGGCTTCTCGGCCTTTTGGCTAAGATCAAGTGTTCTTATCAGTTGCCAAAGGAGGCACTGTTCCATCCCTATTCGAGAGGGTTTGGGCGGCGCTCTCCGATGGTGTAATTTGCATCCGGAAGGACGGTTTCGGTAGGGGCCACGTAGTGCCGCCCGACAGTAAACTGGGGGCCGATGTATGGTCGAGTCTGAGCCGTCTGGAAGGATGCTCCTGGTGAGGATGGGTGCTGCCTGGTCTGATCCAGAGGGTCGGGTACCTGGCCTTCTGGTCTGGATTGGGGTAGTTCTAGCCCCGGGCAGTTTTTCGGGAGGGAAAACCGGCTGCTCCCTTGGTAGAGGGGGAGGAGCGGTTAGTACTTCCCGAATATAATTAGGAAGGAGTGACGGGAGCGACGGTGGAGCCTGATGGTAAAGGGCTCTCACCAAGCTTCCTGATCTTCATGCCTTCCTGTCCGGGGTGGGGGCTGCTGTGGTCTGGACCGTGGGTCAGGGCGGTCTTGAAAGCCTATGGAGTATGTGCCCCTGGAGTGGCAGTCCGGGGGTGCCTAAGAATCACTGTGAGTGAGGGTCACTTTGATTTTGGGCACCAAGGTCACTGCACCATAACACTTTTTTTTAGCACCTGCCTCTTGGGCCGGGCCTTTTGGCTGGGACCAGAGGAATTTTTTATTCCTGGCCGGAGGGCCTGGTCGTTGTTTCACACAACGACCACTTTTTCACTCTCCTATCCACTATCCCTTCCCCACTTTTTATTTATTTTCAGTGTGTGTTTTGTCACGTCTTGTTTTGTCACTTTGCACGTTTGCTGTGATGAGTAGGGTCACAGGTTCTAGGGCCTGTCCTGAAAGTCTGGTGAGGGGGTGGACATGGCCTTCTGGCTTAGTTCACCCTCTTCCTTAGGGTTGGGGTCTTCCTTCGGGGGAGCCTCACCTAGTATTTGGGTGGGTCTGTTTCGGCAGACCTTCCAAAGAACGGGGTCTGACTGGTTTTGGCCAGGAAGACCAAGTTTTAAGTGTCCTTGTCCCTGTCAGGAGCCTAACGCCCCGGGGGATTCAGGACAAGGTCCTCTGATTTTAGAGGACTTGTGTACCCGTCTGCACTTTTTTGTGTCACTCTTTATGTGTGTGCACATTTTTTATGCACCGGGTGAAGTTTTTTGGAGTGTGTTTTGCACGCCACAGGCTTTCAAAAAAAAAAAAAAAAAAATCAGAGGTGCCTTCCGGCCTGGTCATTGTATTGCACAATGGCCACCTTTTCACTCTCCTCTTCACTATCCCTTTCCTCACTTTTTTTATTTATTTTATTTGTGTTGTGTGAGTCACGTTTGTCACTTCACGTTTTGATTAGTAGGGTGTCGGTCCTCGGACCAATCCTGAACGTCTTGTGGGAGGGCGGACATAGGCCTTTTGGCTTGGTCCAACCTCTATTGGGGGGCCTACCTTCAGGGAAGCCCCATAGTACCAAGTACCTAGGAGGTTCTGTTTCGGCAGTCCTCCCGGGGAAAGGAGGTTGTCTGGCTTCGGCTAGACGACCACTGATGAGTCTCGTACCTCAGTCCCTGTCTGGAGCCTAACGCCCCGGGGGATCAGGGTATGGTCCTTCCTAGTGGAGGACATCAGACACCCGTCTGCACTTTTTAGTGTTTCACTCTTTATGTGTGTGCACTTTTTTTATGCACCAGGTGGAAGTTTTTTGGGTGTGTTTTGCACGCCATGGGCTTTAAAAAAAAATAAAAATCAGAGGTGCCTTCCTCACATCTGTGTCAATCAGCGGAACCCCTCCTTACATCTGGTGCCCCTTTGACATCCAGACTGCCCCCCCCCCACATCTCCAGACCAGCCCCCACAGACTGGCCCCGACATCCCCAGACTGGCCCCGACATCCCCAGACTGGCCCCCACATCCACAGACTGGCCCCGAGATACTCACTGCACGGACTCCCCCGACAGGGCATATAATCTCCTGGCCTCCAAGCGCCAGCCGTCGTTGCTGCTCTGACTTTGAACTGTGGCGCCTCCCACTGCTCTTCACACACACTGGCAGCAGGGATGGGTGGCGCCACAGGTCCTCTATTGAAGACCAGCTTCTTGTCTTCTTAAAAATGGCGGCCGGCGGAGACATTGTCTCCGCCGGCCATGGACCTCTAGCGGCCGGCGGCAAAAAATGGGAAATTCAAATTCCCGGGACAGACCGAATTTCCCGGAACATTTCTCGGGACAAAATTAATTTGGGACAAATGTCCTAATCCCAGGAAATTCGGGACAGTTGGCAACTATGCTGTAAGATTTCTTACCTATGTGTGTATTACCCATAGTGCAGGCATGTCCAAAGTCCGGCCCATGGCCCGGTTTTGAACAGCCCGCCTGGTTATTTGGACATACAGTACATATCTTTTGTGGTCCGCGACGATCTCCCAGCGCCGGGGCCACAAAAGATGTATATGCTTCGCAAGGCACAGGGAGGAGGCGGGACCGAGCGCCGTACACAGGAGAATTTCCTGTTTACGGGCGGCCTCTGTAATAGGAAGTCTCGTCTCCGGTGCTGCCATTGGACAATTGTTCTGTCCATCAAAGGAGGGGGGACTTTCTATTAAAGAGGCCACCGTGTAAACAGGAGATTCTCCTTTGGCGTTGTCAGTGCATTCCTGACAATGGTGCTGCGTTCCTGACAATGGTGCTGCGTTCCTGACAATGGTGGTGCGTTCCTGGCAATGGTGGTGCGTTCCTGGCAATGGTGGTGCGTTCCTGGCTATGGTGGGGGCATTCCTGGCTTTGATGAGTGCATTCCTGGCAATGGTGGGGGCATTCCTGGCTGTGGTGAGTGCGTTCCCGGCTATGGTGAGGCTACATTCATGGCAATGGTGGGTCTGCAGATGGGCACTGATTAGGCTGCATTGATGGGCACTGACCATTATTTTGCTTCACAGTTCTTTTATTTAAAAAAAAAATGTTTTCCTGAAACTTCCCTCTAAAAGTGAAAGTGCGTGTTATACGCCAATTAATACGGTATATCCAAATAATACGCCCAAGCTCATCTCTTCCCACACACAGCCACAAAGGCAAGAGAATTCTTGTTGGGCAGTGTATTAGAGCTTGAACGAACACACTTAGACCGAATTTTAATGGTTCAAAGAATGTCAAGTAAAATGGTCGGCCCTCACGCATGTTCACTTCATCAAATCCGGCCCTCTTTGAAAAAAGTTTGGACACCCCTGCCATAGTGCATTAAAGCGGGAGTCCGCCGTTTTTTTTTTTTTTTTTTAAAGCCAGCAGCTACAAATACTGCAGCTGCTGACTTTTAAAATAGTGACACTTACCCACCCAGCGTGCCCGCGATGTCGGCACCGGAAGCCGATCTCTCGATCGTCTCTCGGGTGCTGCTGCCGCCATCTTGGGTATGGGAATCAGGAAGTGGAGCCTTTCGGCTTCATTTCCCGGTTCCCTACTGCGCATGCGCGAGTCGCCCTGCGCAATAAGGATGGTCCCCACTGTCTCTGGGATCCATGTGTTTCCCAGCAGGCAGCGGGGGACTTTTGGAAAGGGGCATAGATTCTGCGGAAAGGGGCGTAGCTTCTGCAGAATCTACGCCGGAAGTGGGTGCAGATACCTGTACTGTACAGGTACCTGCACCCCCCTCCCCACTGAAAGGTGCCAATTGTGGGGTGGACCTCTGCTTTAAGGACCATGAAGTTGTCCAAAATGTCTTGGTATGATGACGCCTTAAAGTGGTTGTAAACCCTTACAAACCACTTTGACCTACAGGTAAGCTTAGATAAAGCCTTAGGTAGGCTTACCTGTAGGTTCAAGAAATATCTCCTAAACCTATACGGTTTAGGAGATATTTGCCCGAAGACAGGCACCGCTGTCTACGGCGCATGCACACTGAGCGTGGCATCGTCAATGACGAAGATGCAGCGCGTGTCGGCTCCCGTGCGCATGCACGGGAGTGACGTCATTGCGGCTTCGCCGAATGACAGCGCCGGAGCTGCGAGACCCCACCGAGAAGATGGATGCGCCGGACTGCAGGGGACAGCGGTGACTTCGCTGGCTCCTGTGTCAGGTAAGTGACACATAATGGACTAATATGCGATGCATAGTAGTCCATTATGCTTTACCTTTGCAGGGAATGAAAGAGGAAGTAAACCCATAAGGGTTTACTTCCTCTTTAACGTTCCCTTCACTGGAACTAAGGGGCCAAGCCCAACTCCTGAAAACAACCCCAACACCATAATCCCCTCTCCACCAAATGATTTGGACCAGTGCACAAGAAAAGGTCCATAGAGACATGGATAAGCAAGTTTGGGGTGGAGGCACTTGACTGGCCTGCCCAGAGTCTTGACCTCAACCCGATAGAACACCTTTGGGAAGAATTAGAGTGGAGACTGTGAGCCAGGCCTTCTCCTGTGATGTGCCTGATCTCACAAATGTGCTTCTGGAAGAATGGTCAAACATTCCCATAGACACACTCCTAAACCTTGTGGACAGCCTTCCCGGAAGAGTTGAAGCTATTATAGCTGCAAAGGGTGGGCCAACTCAATATTGAACCCTACAGACTAAGACTGGTCTGCCATTAAAGTTCATGTGTGTGTGTGTGTAAAGGCAGGTGTTCCAATCCTTTTGGTAATATAGTGTATCTAATGGTTACTTACAGCTGACCAGACCTCAAAACAGGGATAGCGTCCAAGACTGATCATCTCCCCTTGCTGCAGGTAAATGCTGAATGGGTGGAGATGTGCAGAAAGCCATGGACATCTACTACCCATCATTGGCTTCCCGGCTGAAGCTGTCCGGGATTCCAGCCACACAGATCCTGCTGTCTGCACCTTATAGGATTATGAATACGGCTTTAGGAAAGAAGAACAATGTATTTTGTCTTCTACTGTTAATAATAAAGAAAAAACGAAACCTCAATGCAAAAAAATAATAAAATGCACATCAATGCAACGCAAAGGAGGAGATTCACTAAAACTGGCACACACAGAATCTGGTGCAGCTGTTCATAGTAACCAATCATCTTCTAGGTTTTATTGTCAAAGCTTAAAGTGATATTAAATAGCAAACGTGTTCTACTTACCGACTCTGTGTAGTGGTTTTACACAGAGCCGCCCCGATCCTCTTCCCGGTTCCCCCGCTGGTGCTCCTGGCCCCTCCCTCCTGCAAAATGGCCCCACAGCAAACTGCTTGTTATGTGGGGAATGTGAGCAAGCTTGCCTCCAAGCCGCTGCTCTACCTTTCCATTCAGACACTCAGATACAGCATACCCCTCTCCCGGCTCATTGGCTGTGATTGACATCAGCCAATGAGGAGGCAGAGGCCCCCGGAGAGCCGAGGCTCTTGTGCGCATTGCTGCATCGAGATGGGTCTCGGGTGAGTATTAGGAGGGCAGGGAGGTTTTTACCTTCATGCATAGAATACATGAAGATAAAAAACCTTTGAGCCTTTAGATTCTAGCACCAATTAAATTTAAGAAGCTGATTGGCTAATATCCACAGCTGTACCAGATTCTGTGTGCTTCAGTTTTAGTAAATCTCCCCCAATGTGTAAAAAAAATAAAAATGTCGGCACATGTTAGCGTAAACACATTTAACACGCATTCACGCAAGCTAAATGTAACAGACATGATGTGAAACCAGGAACATATTGGACTGAAATCTGTACTTCTTTCAGTCAGTCGGTAGGGGGAGCTATGACCACACATCTTTCCAAACCAGTATTTCTTCTAAAATGTCTCATTTTGTTTTTATTACAGAGGCGCAATTGATGTTCGACACAGAAGACCTTCTTACATATTTTTGGCCATTTTGAAAAGCGGTTCTCAAAATGTGCTCTATAAATTTAATTATACAACATTACACAGGTTTGTTACTTACAGTTAAAAGTGTAATTGTTTTGGTATTATGTCACACTAACAGACTAAAGTAGATATGGTGATGAAAAAATATACAAAAGATTATTGCACATTACGAGGGCCTTATGTATGAAAGCTAGTAGCAAATTTGGGTGCTCCCCATACCTGCCAATCAGATTTGTTTCTACTTTGAGCTGAGAACACCTGTCAGGATTTTATTGCTGTTTGTGTCCCTATTCAGTAGATTCACTTTCTCTATTTATCATGTTTACCGATATCACAAGAAAATCCCAAATTTTGGGTGTCACAGAGAGGAATAGAAGTGAAATCTTCCAGTGGGTACCCTTGCTCTGGTGATAACTAGGGATTCCCTCACTTTGGAGGGATTTCCTCTCGCTTCCTGTTTTGGGACAGGAAGTGAAGGGAAATCTCAATGAGACACAGATGGTCAAAAATAAAATGGATAGGGATTATAACCCTCCTTTACGCTATCCAAAATGAGGGGTGGCGGAGTATTTTTTGCCTTCTACTTCAAATGTAGTACAACCCTAAAGGCCCATACACACGATCTGACTTTTTGACAACAAACATGCAAATGAGCTGTTTCAAGGCAACATCCAACTGTGTGTATGCTCCATTGGACAAACCTTTTCGGTTTTCATCTGACTTTTGTTGGCTGTGTGAACGGACAAACTTTCCGGCAACAAAAGTCCGATGGAGCAAAGTCCGATCGTGTGTACAGAAAACCATAGTATTTTTGTACAAAGTAAAAACACGCATGCTCAGAACCAATGCAAAAGATCAGACAACAATACAGAAGTTGACCAAAGGTTGGCGGTAAAGAGCAGAAAAAACACGTGATTTGGTGAAATTTGGCTGAAAAAGTCCTGCTGTGTGTGTATGCAATACAAGTTCACAGCCGACACCCTTTGTACAAAAATCCACAAGAAAGTTTGTACAAAGTCCGATCATGTGTATGAAATTTTAATCCAAAATTTAACTAAGTGATCTAGGTGGAATAGACCAATGTTTCTCAACTCCAGTTCTCAAATTCCTCTAAAGCCCCATACACACTATCAGATTATCTGCTGAGTTTTTCCTTCAGATTTACCAAAACCATGTAGTAGAAGGGCCTGCCTGATTGCATACACATTGAAACTCCTAAGCCCCTGTACACACGGTCGGAGATTTCCACAACCAAATCCGTCGGATTTTGCCCGTCGGATTTTGCCCGTCGGATTTTGCCCGTCGGATTTTGTACGTCGGATCTTGTCCGAAACTGTTGCATACAAAGTTGGCAAAAAATCCGATCTTTCAGAACGTGATGACGTAATTTCGTTACGATGGGACTACATTCAGGCTAGTAGCCAATAGCTTTGATGTAGGAATTTGATCTGAGCATGCGTGGCACTTGGTCCGATCAAAATTCTCTACACATGATCGGAGTATGTCCGACCGGCCCAGTTGGTCGGGAAATATTTCCAACATGTTGGAAAATTGGGTCCGACGGATATTCCGACGTAATCAATCCGATGCATACCACACACAGTCGGATTATCCGATGACATGGTCCGATAGGACACATTCCGACGGATTCTCCGACCGTGTGTACAAGGGCTCGGGTTTGTCCTCATATTATATGGTTTTGGTAAATCTGAAGGAAAAACTCAGCAGATAATCTGATAGTGTGTATGGGGCTTAAAGCCTCATACACACTATAGGACTTTTTACAAACTTTCCCATGGATTTTTGTACAAAGGGCATCGGCCATTAAATTGTATTGCATACACACGGCAGGACTTTTTCAGCCAACTTTAATTAAAAAATTAAAGGAACACTTTTTAATCAGAGTCGAAACCTGGACCTTTTCCCTCCCGGTGTCATGTGACTCATTAGTGTTAAAAGGTCTCAGGTATGAATGGGGAGCAGGTGTGTTCAATTTGGTGTTATCACTCTCTCATACTGGTCACTGGAAGTACAACATCGCAAAGAACTCTGAGGATATGAAAAAAAAGAATTTCTGCTCTACATAAAGATGGGCTAGGCTATAAGCCCCAGTACACATGGTTGGATATTCCGGCAACCAAATCCGTCAGATAAATTCCGACGCATTTAGTCCGGAAGTGGTGTTGCATACACATGGTCGGACTAAGTTGTCGGAATTTTCGCTTGCCAAGAACGTGGTGACGTAAGCCGTGTACGACGGCACTAGAAAGGGAAGTTCAGCACCACATCCGGCACCCTTTGGGCTCCTTCTGCTGATCTCGTGTTTAGCACGTGTTAGTAGAAGTTTGGTGAGAGACGATTTGCGCTTTTCAGATTTGTGCTTCAATTTGTTACTGCTCTTCAGTTTGTGCTTGTCGGTGCTTATCTGATTATCAGTACGTGTAGTCAGTAAGCATTTGTTGCTCATTGTGGACTATATCTTGGTATAGTACGCTTTGATTTGCATTGCTTATTGTCTGCTTGTTTCTGCTTTTCAGGTCTTTCTTTCAGGCATTGCTGTTTATCGGTGCTTTCTGTTGTCCGTTCTGACCAGCCGACCATTTTAAGCCATGTTTCG
The DNA here is from genome assembly GCF_037356315.1 of Lithobates pipiens. Taxonomy (NCBI): domain Eukaryota; kingdom Metazoa; phylum Chordata; class Amphibia; order Anura; family Ranidae; genus Lithobates; species Lithobates pipiens. The sequence continues at coordinate 560,183,971 of NW_027507758.1, read as the reverse complement.
TGTACGTACTCGTCGTAGAGTTTGTGCTGTGCAGGAGCTTCATGTTGGGGTTCTTACTTTGACACAAGCCCGGTCCATGAACAGGACGAGGAGGAGTTTGTGGACCAAGAATTGGTTGTGCCAGCGTGACCAGTTCTCGCACATGCCTTTGCTCCGTGAGATCCGGGAGAATAATCCTGATGATTTCAGGAATCATCTCCGGATGACGGACCCCGTTTTTCACAGTCTGCTGGCTTTGCTGACCCCTTATATCTGCAGGCATGGTACCTGCATGCGGCAAGCCATCACTCTGGAGCAGGGGCTCATCGCCACGTTGTGCTACTTGGCGACAGGGAGAAGCATGCGTTGCACCTTGTCCGTCGGACTAGGCTACACATGATCGGAACTGACGTGAACGGATCATTTTGTCGGAAAATTTTATAGCCCAGCTGTAAAACTTGGTCCGTCGGATATTCTGACAGAAACAGTCCGATGGAGCCCACACACTGTCAGATTATCCGACAACATGGTCCTATCGGACATTGTCCATCGGAATGTCCAACCGTGTGTACAAGGGCTAAGAAGATTGCCAGGACCCTGAAACTGAGCTGCAGCACAGTGGCCAAGACCATACAGCGGTTTAACAGGAAGGGTTCCACTCAGAACAGACCTCACCATGGTCGACAAACGTTGAGTGCACGTGCTCAGCGTCATATCCAGAGGTTGTCTTTGGGAAATAGACTTATGAGTGCTGCCAGCATTGCTGCAGAGGTTGAATGGGTGGGGGGTGTCAGCCTGTCAGTGCTCAGACCATACGCCACACACTGCATCAAATTGATCTGCATTGCTGTCATCCCAGAAGGAAGCCTCTTCTAAAGATGATGCACAAGAAAGCCTGCAAACAGGTTGCTGAAGACAAGCAGACTAAGGACATGGATTACTGGAACCATGTCCTGTGGTCTGATGAGACCAAGATAAACTACCATCCAGCAATGTAAAAAAAAACAAAAAAACAAGGAGGCAGCAGTAGCACCTCACGAATGCCTGTCAGCTGCTGCTATACCACACGTTGAAAAACAATCCACCACAGATCACTTTTTAGAGGGCAGTAAGCATTACCACAAATGTGAAAGAAACTTGAAACACATCATTCATTTCATACTCACCACCAACCAGGTCACCCCCAGCCACTTCCCATGTTATCCACCTCCCTTCAACTTATATCACAGGTGACTATTTCCCAACCTGCAGATGACAGTCCCTACTCCAAAAGATATCACTCCCAGTTACTCCCCCCATCCGCTGATTGATATCCCTCCATGACCACCTCGCACCCCCCTACTGACAGACCTCTCTCCCCAGCCTGTCCCAACATACCCTCTCAACTAGTGATCGGTGGATGAGGGAAACACTCCTGCAGTGTTATTGTGTTCTGCCAGTGGGGAGCTATCCCTACCCACAGAATACAAAGATCAGTGTTGCTAACTATAGCTGGCAGCACTGATTGTTTTGGGAAAAACCTGACAGGCTGGTTGTACTTAAGTCAATTAATAGATTGACTTGTGTACAACCAGCTAGCCCATACATAGATCGACTATGCCTGGTCTCTGCCTAATTGGCTTAATTTCAATCCATGTATGGCCCGCTTAACCACTACCCAGTCCCTAAACATCCTTCAACAAACCTTTTCTTTTTCTTCCCAGATTCCTTCATCCTCCTCACCTGTACATAGTGCCCGCTGTCATACCCTCCACACTCCTCTCTTGTACATACTACTCACTATCATACCCTCCACTCTGCTCTCTTATACATAGTGCCGGCTGTCATACACTTCTCTCCTGTACATACTGCCCACTATCATACTCTTCACTCTTCTCTCCTATACATAGTGCCCGCTGTCATACCCTCCGCAATCCTGTCCTATACATAGTGCCCACTGTCATAGCCTCCACACCTCTCTTCTATACATAGTGCCCACTGTCATACCCTCCACACCTCTCTTCTATACATAGTGCCCACTGTCATACCCTCCACACTTCTCTCCTATACATAGTGCCTGCTGCCATACAGTTCTCTCCTGTACATACTTCCCACTGTCATACCTTCTGCACTCCTCTCCTGTACATACTGCCCCCGTATTACCTTCCACACTTCTCTCCTGTACATACTGCTCCTTTCATACCCTCCACACTCCTCTCCTGTACATACTGCCCCATCATACCCTCCACGCTCCTCTCCTGTACATACTGCCCACTGTCCTACACTCCTCTCCTGTACATAGTGCCCACTGCCATACCCTCCACTCTCCTCTCCTGTACATAGTGCCCACTGCCATACCCTCCACACTCCTCTCCTGTACATAGTGCCCACTGCCATACCCTCCACATTCCTCCATACATCATCCACACTCCATCCCTATGTCTCTTACCCACAAAAACAGTTCTTTAACCATTTGCTTACTGGGCACTTAAACCCCACTCTTGTCCGGACCAATTTTCAGCTTTCAGTGCTGATGCACTTTGAATGACAATTGCGCGGCCATACAACACTGTACCCCACCTCTGCGGTTTTTATTTTTTGTTTAAAAAATTGAAAAAGACCAAATTTTAATTTTATTTTTTTATTTTTATAATTTGTTATAAAATTTTGCAAACTGGTAAGTTTTCTCCTTCATTGATGTACGCTGATGAGGCTGCACTGATGGGCACTGATAGGTGACAGTGATGGACACTGATGACTGGCAGTGATGGGCACTGATTGGTGGCAATAATGGGCACTGGTTGGTTACACTGATAGGCAGCACTGCTAGGTGGCACTGATTGGCACCACTGGTGGGCATTGATAGGTGGCATTTGTGGGCATTGATAAGTGGCACTCATGGGCATTTATAGGTGGCACTGTGGGTACTGGCAGGGGGTACTGGTGGGCACAGATAAAGCAGAATTGCCTCTTTTTCTTCGGAACTGATGTCCCTTGCACATAAGCCGGTGATCGGCTTTTGTTTCTCCTCACGCTGTCAGCTGGCAAATATTGGCAACTATGCACTTGTGCACCTCCCAAGGGCCACCGGGTCAGTAGGGGGGCCCATGAGAGGCTCCTGGGATCCTGTGATAATAAAGCGGTAATAAACTTTGCTAACATTACTACTTTTTAGAGTCCCTGAAGTAGGTTATGCCATAAATTACTACTATGCACAGCATATTAGCACATTAGGATACACTTGCCTATCAGACTGAGCCCTCCAGCGCCGCGCTGTTATCAATCCGACGGGTCCCAGGCGCTTCCATCTTCACCCGGTCTTCCTTCCGGGTTATGTGCTTTGCCTTGGCCGGGCTGCGTTGCTGTCACTCCCATGCATGCTCATGCGCATCCTCTCTCCCTCTCTCATCCCCTTTCTTATCATCCCTCCCTTATCCCTCACCGCTCTCTCACCCCCTTTCTCTCTCTCATCCTCCCTCTCGCTAATTCATTTAATTTGTTATAACAAAAAATTGTTTGCATTTTTTTTTATAAAAAGCCCCACCAAAATCCTCAGCACCAGACCAATGATGTTCTTAATCTGGCCCTGCCCACGCTCCTAATTCTTGGGCATACACGCTCCTTTGTTTGTTTTTTAAACTGCAGATCAGAAATCTCCTCCTGCAGGCACTCACATAATGTATGTTTTCTGAGAGCAGCACCCTACTGCTGTCAGAATACACAGATCAGTGCTGCAGCTGATTGGTATTTCTGCAAAAAAAAACAGCAGCCCTGAAACTCCTCTTCTGGGGTTCACTGTCAGTGATCTTGGCTCCTCCTCCTCCGAAATCCAGGCATGGGAGCAGCATGGTGGGTGCCATTGGGTAGCTGGAAGGGAGATCAGTGAACTTCTGTTTGCTGATCTTCCCCTCCTGTTGATGACTCAGATGCGGCATATAAAAGTCACTTTCAGGTCCTGGTTTCATTTTCCCATGGCTAGAGAAAACACAAATGGAGTGCGATCTGCACTCTGTTAGTTGCTTCTGCCGGATCGCTAACACATATCACAGATGATGCCTGTCCCCCTTTCACATGCACTGTCACCATTTGTTCCGGGTTCTTTGTGCCCATCGGTGAACTCAGAACCTGTATGGTGGGTGCCACTGGGTAGGGGGGAAGAAGATTAGCGAACGTCTGTTAGCTTATCTCCTTTTCTTGTTAAAGCGTTTTTAACCACTTGACCCCTGGAAGCTTTTAGCCCCTTCCTGGTCAGAGCATTTTTTTGCATTTTGCCACTGCGCTACAGTAAAGCAACGCTGTACCTAAACAAAATGTATGTCCTTTTTTCCCACAAACAGAGCTTTCTTTTGGTGGTATTTGATCACCAATATTTTCTATTTTTTGTTATAAAAATATCCAATAAACTCAAATTTTGTCATACATTTAGGCCTAAATGTATTCAGCTACATTTCTTTGGTAAAAAAAATTCAAATAAACATATATTGATTGGTTTGCATCTAAAAACTATGGTATATACTGTATACTGGAATTTACGCAGCTTTTACTTTCTCGCTGTCTCATTTCTTGAGGTGCTAAAATGGCAGGGCAGTACAGTGCACCACGCCCCAAATTACCCTTTTTTGGAAAATAGACACCCCAAGGAATTTGCTGAGAGGCACGTTGAGCCCATTGAATATTTGATTTTTTGTCACAAGTGTTTGAAAAATGACCGAAATGTTTTAAGTTGTCAAATAAATTGTTCACTTTCCAATGCCGCGTACACACGATCAGACTATCTGGCAGACTTAGTCCGGTGGACAAGCTGCCGGAAAGTCCACCGGACTTTCCGAACTAGCGAACCTGCCCACACACGAGCAGACTTTTCCAGTGGACTAGGTCCGCCGGACTATGGCGGGAGTCCGCCGTACTTTTGAAATGAATGGACTTGCCCACACACGGAGGAAAGTCCGTTCATTTTGAACGCGGCTCCAGGTAGCCGGGACTAGCGAAGGAAGTCAATGTCGCCGCCTTCGGCGGCAAGATTGACACGTCGCTGGCCCCGTCACCTGGTGTGGAAAAAAAAACGGCGTGGGGTCCCCCCCAAGGTCCATATAAGAACCTTATCCGAGCACACGGCCTGGCCGGTCAGTAAAGGGGGTGGGGACGAGCAAGCCCCCCTTCCTGAGCAGTACCAGGCCGTATGCCCTCAACATGGGGGGGTGCTTTGGGGAAAGGGGGGCTGTGCGGCCCCTCACCCCAAAGCACCTTGTTCCCATGTTGATGAGGACAAGGGCCTCTTCTCGACAACCCTGGCCGTTGGTTGTCGAAGTCTGCAGGTGGGGGGCTTATCGGAAACCGGGAGCCCCCTTTAATAAGGGGGCCCCCAGATACCGGCCCCCACCCTATGTGAGTATGGGGTACAATGTACCCCTACCCATTCACCTGGTGAAAAAAAAAACACAAGGGTTTAAAATAGTTTATTGCACAGCTTCAGTGGTCTTCTTCTGTCTTGGGGGGGGGGGGTCTTCTCGCCGGACTCCTCCTTTCTGTTCTTGTACTAGCTCTTTGACTAGCGGAGGAGCCCGGCTTTCTTCTTCATCGCCGCCGTCCGGGGGTCTTGTCCCCCTCATCGGTTCTTCTTGCCGGGCCTCCGCTCCTTCTTCCAGCTCTTTTACTGGCGGTGGCCCGGTAATGACGGGGACGTGTTGCGTGGTGATTTATATAGGGACAATGGGTGGGGTCACCTGGTGATGTCCCCACCCATTATGATGTCACAGTCCCAGCATCCTCTGGGACGGTGACATCATAATGGGCGAGGACATCACCCGGTGACTCCACCCATTGTCCCTATATAAGTCGCTGTGCAACACGTCCCTGTCATTACGGCCAGAGACAGCTTTGAGCCAACATCCCAAGGAAGAAGAAGAGAAGAACAGAAGAAGAGAAGGCGGCGACAGAAGACCGGGCCACCACCAGTAAAAGAGCTGGAAGAAGGAGCGGAGGCCCGGCAAGAAGAACCAAAGAGGGGGACAAGACCCCCGAAGTCGGAAGAAGAGGCGGCGGTGGCGACAGAAGACCGGCCACCGCTAATAAAAGAGCTAAAGGAAGAAAGCGGAGGCCTGGCAAGAAGAACCGAAGAGGGGGACAAGACCCCCGAAGTAGGAAGAAGACCCCGGACAGCGACGAAGAAGAAAGACGGGCTCCTTCACTGGTAAAAGAGCTAGCAGAAGATAGCGGAGGAGTCCGGCGAGAAGACCCCCCAAGATGGAAGAAGACCCCCGGAGCTGTGCAATAAATTATTTTAAACCCTTCTGCGTTGTGTTTTATTTACATTTTTTTCACAGGTGAATGGGTAGGGGTACATTGTACCCCATACTTATTCACATAGGGTGGGGGGCCGGTATCTGGGGGGCCACCTTATTAAAGGGGGCTCCCGGATTCCGATAAGCCACCCGCCCGCAGACCCCGACAACCAACAGCCAGGGGAGAAGGTGCTTTGGGGTGGGGGGGCCTTCCCCAAAGCACCCACCCATGTTGAGGGCACGCGGCCTGGTACGGCTCAGGAGGGGGGGGGGGTGCTCGCTCGTCCCCACCCCCCTTTCCTGACCGGCCGGGTTTCGTGCTCGGATAAGGGTCTTATATGGACCTGGGGGGGACCCCCACGCCGTTTTTTCGGCCATACCAGGTGACGGGGCTAGCGAAGTGTCAATCTCGCCGCCGAAGGAGGCGACATTGACTTCCTTCGCTAGTCCCGGCTACCTGGAGCCGCGCTCAAAATTAACGGACTTTTCTCCGTGTGCGGGAAAGTCCTTAATTTCAAAAGTACGGCGGACTAGCACACACGGATTGTTCGCCGGACTCGCAGTCCGCCGGACAATTTTTGAGTCAAAACTACTTTCTAAGTCCTCTTGACTTTAGGGAAAAAAAGTCAGCCGGAGCCCACACACGGGCGGATTGTACGGCGGACCAATTCCCCTGGGTAATCTGATCGTGTGTACGCGGCATAAGGGTGTAAATTGCTCATTTCACTGCCTCACTACCTAGCACAGTTTTGGAGGCCCTGAAATGCCAAGATAGCACTAAAACACCATTTTGGAAAGTAGACACAATTTGATAAGGGGCATGTTGAGTATTTTTCAGATCTCACTTTTTGTCACAAGGTTTTTAAAATTGAAAAAAGAAAAAAAAAATTCCCTTTCTTAATTTTTCAAAACTAATGATCTCTGCAAAATACTCACCTTGCCTCTTAGCAAATTGATGGGGTGTCTACTTTATGAAAAGGGGTAATGAGGGGAGTGGGGGGTTGTGTTATCTTGGCATTTCAGTGCCCCCGAATCTGTGATAGATACTGAAGAAGTGAAATTAGCAATTTACAACCTTTGAAATCCTGAAGGTAGTGATTGGTTTTTGGGGTCCTGTATGCAGCTAGACTGCCAAAAGGTCACATGCATGTGTTATTCCCATACTCAGGAGAAGCAGTAGAATGTATTTTGGGGTGTAATTCCACATATACCCATGGCATGTGGGAGCAATATATAATTTAATTGTGAACTTTGTGTAAAAAACAAAAAAACAAAATTGCATTTTCCAAAAAAATTGGCAAAAAAAAAAATATTCCATGGACTCAACATGCCTCTCAGCAAATAGCTTGGGGTGTCTACTTTCCCAAAAGGGGTCATTTGGGGGGTGTTTGTACTCTTTTAATTCACAAAAACACAATATATTGCCAAATTGTTTGAAATATAAAAGATGATCTTACTTCGAGTACATAGATGCCAAACACAACATGCTTTAAAATTACTCATGCCCATGCAGTGTTGTGACAAACTACATACATTTTTAAAAGCAATTACAGATTACCACTTTAGATTTTACAGAGGAGGTCTAGTGCTAGAATTACTGCCTTCAATATGACATTCATGGTGATACCTCACATGCATGATGCAAGTGCTGTTAGATATGACACGGGAAGGATGCTTGCGTTCGCCTTTGTGTGCGAGCATGGGGGGGCAGAGGTGCTTTCATTTTTTTTTCATTATTTATTTTGCTTTTTAAATGTATTTTTAGACTCTTCCTTTCATTTTTCATTTTTTTGATTATTTTTATTGTTATCACAGGGAATGTAAATATCCCCTATGATAGCAATAGGTAGTGACGGGTTCTCTTTTAAAAAAAAATAGGGTCTATTAGACTCTAGATCTCTCATCTGCCCTTAAAGCATCTGCTTACACCAAGATCAGTGTAATAAGATGCAAAAATGCACAATAAAACATAGTAACAATAAAACAACTTTTTTTATTGCAATATTTGCCAAAAACAGAGTAAAAAATATATGCCTCAGCAAAGGGGTGTTCCACCCTCTTACCACCCCAGCCCCCATGCTTTAGCATATATGCTCTTTTATTTAAAAGGGTGGTGAAATCACCTTCTACAGCACTGTAGTCACTGATTTATATATTCTGAAAGCAAACCCTGTGTCAGGAACCATGAAACAGACAGAGACAGAAGTACAATCAAATCACACTTGTTTATTAATAAGAATAAAAAGGTAAATAAGAAAAAGCGTAGTCAAGCAAGCCAGAGTCCAGTAGCCAGATCGGGTAGTCAGCCAGTCCAAAGTTCATAAACCAGATCGGGTAATCAGCCAGTCCAGACGTCAGGGATCCAAGGTGAGCAACTGCAAGCAGGATGGAAGCCAGGTGGGATGTCAGCAAGCCAGTCTTGAAACAACAGCAGGAGATGGTTCCTAGTGATGTGACCAAACGTGAAGGCAATGGAGAAATGAGCTGGAGACTTTAAATAGGCTGGCCAGACGAGCATCATCGGAAACAGCTGGTAACAGTGGAGAAAGAAGAGAGCTGGCAATTAGCTGACAGCTGAGCGGCCAGCCCAGAAGAGGAAGGGCTAAGCCAGCCCTGACACCCTGTTGCTGTCAGAATAAATAGATCAGTGCTGCAGCTGAATGGCGTACCTGCAAAGCAAACAACAGTTAACAATAAAACACAGTAACAATAAAATATTAACTCAATAAAACAACCATTTTTATTGCATTCTGTGCCAAAAAAAAGTAAAAAATATATGCTGAAGCATATGGGTGATCTGCCCTCTTACCACCCCAGCCCCCATGCTTCGGCATATATGCTCTTTTATTTAACTGCAGTGGTGAAATCACCTTCTACAGTGCTGTAGGTACTGATTTATGTATTCTGAAAGCAAACAGATCAGTGCTGCAGCTGAATGGCATACCTGCAAAGCAAACAACGGTTAACAATAAAACATTAACTCAATAAAACAGCTTTTTTTTTATTGCAATCTGTGCCAAAAAAAGAGTAAAAATAATATGCCGAAGGGATCCGCCCTCTTACCACTCGAGCCCCCATGCTTCACATATGCTTCATATATGCTCTTTTATTTAGTTGTGGTGAAATCACCTCCTACAGCGCTGTAGTCACTGATTTATGTATTCTAAACGCAAACACTGTTGCTGTCAGAATAAACAGATCAGTGCTGTAGCTGAATGGCGTACCTGAAAAGCAAACAATGGCTAACAATAAAAAACAGTAACAATATGCATCACATAGGAGACTTTGTCCGAATGTGATGAATAAAATGTTGTGAATTTTTTTTTCTAAAAGTATAAAAAAATTTAAGTTACACCTAATTGCTTCTGCTGAATCCCATCCATACACAATGTAAAATGCCAGTGCCCCCTCACATTCTCAGTGTGCTCATCAGTAAACCCAGAACCTGCATTGTGGGTGCCACTATGTAGATGAGAAAAAGATCAGTGAATGTCCATTTGCTTATCTCCTTTTCCTTTTCCTGTTAAGGTGGGTGTAATGTTTTTTTTTTTCTTCTTAATTAACCAGTTTAGGACTGCCCACCGCAGACAGCCTGGCCGTGCAAACTCACATACAGGTACATCATTTTATGCACGCAATCCAGGGGGTGCGTGCCACCAGACAGCTGCTACCATTGTGACTGGACACAATGGGAGCCAAATTAGTGAGTCCGGGTCCCGGCAGCCATTGGACCCACTAATAGTTAGGAGTAGGGTTACCACCTTTTATTCAAGCCAAACCCGAACACTTTAGCAAACTGGGACACCTTTGGGTGCCCCTAGGAGAGTAGCAATGGAGTGAGCATAGCTTGCTGCAATGAACAGTGGGTGTGATCAAATTGCTCTTGCTTACATCATCGCCCTGCCCCTAGACAGCTGCCCGCAGCTCCCGGATGGCAACAGGTTTTGTGTGACTATCTTGGTTACTTGGGTAGCCACAACCCAGTCTGAATAATGTGTCCGGGTTTCAGTCCACCTGAAACCTGAACACATGATTCAAAACCCGGACTGTCTGGGTGAATCCCGGACAGGTGGCAACCCTAGTTAGGAGGAAAGGGAGAATAGCAATTTGCCTATGTAAACAAGGCACACTGATGTTCTGTCAGAGAGTAAAGAGAGATCTTGTGCTTCAACTAAGCATCCCCACACAGTTAGAAAGCACCCCTTAGGAGCACATTTAACCCCTTAATCAACCTGGTGTTAACCCCTTCCCTGCCAGTGTCATTTATACATTGACAGTGCGTTTTTTTAGCACTGATCACTGTATTGGTGTCACAGGTCCCCAAAAAGTGTATCTTAGTGTCAGATTTGTCTGCCGCAATGTTGCAAGTCCCGCTTTAAAGCGCTGATCGCTGCCATTGCTATTAAAAACAATAAAAAAAAAATATCCATAAATATATCCCGTAGTTTGTAGACCCTATAACTTTTGCACAAACCAATCAATATACGCTTATTGGGATTTTTTACCAAAAATATGTAACAGAATACATATTGGCCTAAATTGATAAATTAGATTTTTGAATTTTTTTTTATTGATAATGTTTTATAGCAGAAAGTAAAAAAATATTGTTTTTTTTTCAAAATTGTCGGTCTTTTTTTGTTTATAGCACAAAAAATTTAAACCACATATGTGATCAAATACCACCAAAAGAAAGCTCTATTTGTGAGAAAAAAAAGGACATCAATTTTATTTGTGTACAGCGCCACACAGCTGTGCAATTGTCAGGTAAAGCAACACAGTGCCATATCACAAAAAATAGCCTGGTCATGAAGGGGTAAAACCTTCCAGAGTTGAAGTGGTTAAAGTGGGGTACCCCCTAAAAAAAAAAAATTAAAAGTCAGCAGCTACAAATACTGCAGCTGCTGGTTTTTAATAATCGGACACTTACCTGCCCCAGGGTCCAACGATGCGGGGGAACGAAGCCCCCCCCCCTCGCTCCCCGCTCCGCTCGCGGCGCCGTCATGCATACTGTGGGCACCCGGCTGTGGCTTCACAGCCGGGCACCCACTGCGCATGCGCGAGCGGCGCAGGGCGCCGTGATACGCCGTACAGTCACCTGGGACACATGACAGGTCCCAGGTGAATGTGCGGCGCGAGGGGAAGTGATGTCACCAGCCTGGGCAATGAGGAAGGCAGATTACGAGGGACCCCCTAGCAACCGGTATTTAGAGGTGAGTAAAAAATTTTTTTTTTTGCCAATTATTTTTATTTTATTTTTTTTACGAATTTTAAGCACTTTTAATTTTTTGGTGGCAACACCACTTTAAAATAACAAATCTGTTAGCCCTTGTACACACGGTCGGAGAATCTGTCGGAATGAGTCTTATCGGACCGTGTCGTCGGATAATCCGACTGTGTGTGGTATGCATCGGACTGATTCCATCCGAATCTCCGTCCGACCCAATTTTCCAACATGTTGGAAATATTTCCCGACCAACTGGGCCGGACGGACCTAATCCGATCATGTGTAGAGCATTTTCATCGGACCAAGTGCCACGCATGCTCAGATCAAATTCCTACATCAAAGCTATTGGCTACTAGCCTGAATGTAGTCCCATCGTAATGAAATTACGTCATCACGTTCTGAAAGATCGGATTTTTCGCCAACTTGGCCCGACTGTGTGTATGCAACAGTTTCTGACACAATCCGTCGGACTAAATCCGACGGGCAAAATCCGACGGATTTGGTTGGCAAAATCTCAGACCGTGTGTACGTGGGCTTAGACTAATCTTCTGTGTGCAACAGGATGGCACAGAGCGGCCCTGAACCTCCTTATTTGGAGTCCCCCACTGGTGATCTTGGGTCCTCCTCCATCAGGTTTTCAGACTCCATGTCTATCAGAAAACCTGGGACCAGGTAGATGAGAGGGAGATCAGCAATGTCTCTTTGTTGATCTCCCCTTCCTGTTAATAACCCAAAAGCAACATCTAAAACATCCCTTCTGAGTCCTGTTAGTTTTATTAAAGGACAGGTGAGATGTCACATCAGGGCTCTTTTTGACTCCTGATGTCTCATCAAAGAGAACCTGTTACCAAAAAAACCTGTGCCCATTGGTGAACCCGGAACCTGCATGGTGGGTGCCACCAGGTAGAGGAAGAGAAGATCAGTGATGACAGGTGAGACCTCTGATGTCTCATTAAAGAGAACCTGTCACCAGGACCGTCTTAATAGCATCATGGGCCCCCCGGGCAAAGTAATGCTCTGGGGCCCCTACAATGGAGACAGCGCAGGTAAACAGACATCAAGGAGGTAGAAGGCAGACAAGCGGAGGTTCCCCCTTTGGATGGAGCTCTGCTTTAACTACATGAACAATCATTCTGTACAGCAAAGAAACAGTGGGGAAATACTACATACATAAAGTATCAAAGCTGTCCTGTGCATGCAATATATCTGCTAGAATGATGCTCAGGACAGTTGTAACAAGTATAGACATGGCCGCCAATAAAAATCATGAAGCACCATTCAGCCTCACAGGGCCTCAGACACCCCCAACATTGTAACCCCTCTACATCTTATATACATCCATCACTCCTAACTCCACTCAACTTACCCTCCTCACACATACACCAGGTTTCCCCCTACCATTGTTATCCTGTTACCACCTCCACACCCTGGATTCTCAGCTCCAAATAAATAACTCCCCAGCACTCTGACCCCTCTACACCCTAGATATCAACCCAGCACTGTGACTCCTCTACACCCCAGATTTCCCCCCAGCACTCTGACCCCTCTACACCCAAGATATCCCCCAGCACTCTGACCCCTCTACACCCAAGATATCCCCCCAGCACTCTGATCCCTCTCTGCACTCCATATGTCCCCCCATCACTCTGACCCCTTTACACCCCAGATATCTCCCAGCACTCTGATCCCTCTCTGTACCCCACATATCCCCCAGCACTCTGATCATTCTCTGTACCCCACATATCCCTCAGCACTCTGACCCCTCTACACCCCAGATATCCCCCCAGCACTCTGATCCCTCTCTGCACCCTAGATATTCCCCCAGCATTGTTACCATATATAATAAGATACTCCTTTTATTGTGACCCCACTACATTCCTGATACCCCCTACACTGTGGCCTCTCTATATCCCTGATACCTTTAGCAGTATAGCCACCCAAGATACCCCAAGCATTGCTACTCCCTATACACTCCAGATCCCCCCCTCAGCATTGTTTTTTCCCCCACCACCATTATTCCAGCCATGTAGTACCCCTGTTTTCAGTGGAGATACAGTGCATGTGAACTTTTGGATATGTACCCACCTCTAGCAATGAGACAAGGACTCACCTATACCAATGAAGTCATGCAAGCAGAAGGAGGGAGCATCCCTTTGGGCATTCCAAGCCCTTCGGTGCAAACGGTGCTGGACAGCTGGGCTCACCATGACACCATCCACAATCTCATTTCCACAGGCAGGCTCTCAGTGCTGCCGACTCAGCAGATCCCACTCCATCTCCTAACCTGCGGACTCCGAGTCCCGAGCATTCAAGCTGCATGGAGCGGGGTCATAGCATCCCTGGTGCTCTGACCCCGCCCCTCCCTGCTGGCGGTAAAATAGGTATTGTTCTCCACAGCACGGCGCAACGCTGCCAGCCTGTCTCCCCCATGTATCCATCACTCTGTGCCATCATAGGGCCCCCAATTTCCAGGCAGCATGGGATCAAGGAGCAGCTTCTTTGGGGAAAGTGCAGGGCCCCCCCCATGTAGCTGGGGCCCCTTGGCTGTGCCCAGGTGTGCCCTCTCATTAAGACGGCCCTGCCTGTCACCAAAAATGCATCAGATTGGGGACTTTTGTCCCCATGTGATGGAAAAATAAAAAGTTTAAAGAAGAAGTGTAAAAAAAACAGTTACACCCAAGAGCTTCCACATACCCCAGAAAATGCCCCTCACATGCTCTGATGCCATTTTTTCCGGGCTCCATTTGCCCATCGGTGAACCCAGAACCTGCATGGTAGGTGCCACCAGGTAGAACGGAAGATTTGTGAACATCGGTTTGCTAATTATTTTCCTTAAAATACTAAAAATGTTCTACCAGGGGTGTATCAGCATTATGGTTTCTCCCAAAGGGTCGGTTGTATCTGTAAGACTAGATGTCCAGAGCACCCCCCCCCCCCCCCCCCCACTTACATCAGATGTGATGGATGTGAGTATGGCAGGTACCAGTGTGCATCCATTTGCTGATTGTTCCTTCCTGTTAATAACCCAGAAATGACATGTCAAATGTCACTTCCGGGTCCTTACGTCACTTTCCCCAGCCTATATGGCTAGAGAAAAGAAGAAAAAAAACGAATATAGTGCAATCTGCACTTATTTATTTCCATTGGATGACAGGTGAGACATGGGGTGTCTTGTAGACACCTCATGTCTCATTAAAGAGAACCTGTCACCAGAAATGTATTACATAGGGGACTTTTTGCCCTAATGTGATGGATACATTAAAAGTTTAGAAAATAAAGTAAAGTGTAAACAAAAGGTTACACCTAAGTGCTTCTGCCAGATCAAACAGAGAAATAGTCCATTTTCTTTATAATGAAAAAATCATTGATGAAAACAGCAGAGAAGCAAGCAGATATCCAGTAAGATAGGTGATCGAAGAGTCAAGTATGGTGACTTAAGTTACAATCTCCACCACCGATAGTAATGGCCGCTCACCTCAGACAATGGACCCGAGTGAATCAGTCAGGTCAAACACAGGGGCCCCTTTAAGGGATTATGTCAGCAGGATCAAATACTGGTAACGAATATTGGGCTTGCTATATCTCAGGCATATCATTATCAGCTCCCAGATAAGGTACATGAAACGAAAGCAACGAAACCTAGTGCTCTCTAAATACTAAAAACTATTTATTTAGAAATGTAAAAAAAAATACACTCACAAATATTGCACTGTGCCCCAGTGCTAAGGGTGAATGGCAAAGATACACAAAATGTTTCCACAAGGATTGTGATGTAACGCGTGCGGAAACCACGTGACAGTGATCGTGACGTCACCCGCGTCCTTAAACTCCGATCCTTGTGGAAACACTTTGTGTATCCTTGCCATTCACCCTTAGCACTGAGCACAGTGCGATATTAGTGAGTGTGTGATTAGTGAGTGATCATTGAGTCAATGAGACTTGGGTGATCACTGATCAGATCCCGGCCCCTTACCACTTCAGCCAATTACAGCTGATCACATAATGTAAACAGAAGATTGGTAATCATTTTTTTTTCTCTCCTCACGCTGACAGGCCTCAGTGCAAGGGACACCGGTCCTGAAGAGGAAGAGGCGAAGCTGCCTTATCTGTGCCCACGAGTACCGCCTTCCAGTGCAACCTGCCAGTGCCCACACAGTGCCACGAATCAGTGCATACATGCCAGCAATCAGTGCCCACCAGTGGGGCCAATCAGTGCCTCATCAGTGCCACCTAGCAGTGCCGATCAATGCCACCCATCAGTGCCCACCACTGCCACCTATCAGTGCCACCTATTAGTGCCCTTTGGTGCCACCTATCAATGCCCTTCAGTGCCACCCACCAGTGCCACCTCTCAGTGCCCACCAGTGCCACCCCATTAGTGCCCACCAGTGCTGCCTATTAGTGCCCATCAATGCGCCTATCAGTGTCCATCAGTGCAGCCTCATCAGCGTACGTCAATGAAGGAGAAAAATTACCTGTTTGCAAAATTTACCAACAAAATATAAAACGGTTTTGTATTTTTTTTTTTTAATCAGTAAACCCAGAGGTGATCAAATACCACCAAAAGGAAGCTCTATTTGTGGGAAAAAAATGAATTTGGGTACAGTGTTGTATGACCGCGCAATTGTCGTTCAAAGAGTGACAGTGCTAAAAGCTGAAAATTGGTGTGGGCAGGAAGGGGACTTAGGTGCCCAGTAAGCAGGTGGTTAAATGTATACACTTACATTTCATACAGTCATACATTTCCATTTCCATTTTATAGGTTTATATCTTTTACATTTATTCATTTAAAGCGGGAGTTCTGCTGTTTTTTGTTTTTAAAAGTCAGCGGCTACAAATACTGCAGCTGCTGGCTTTTAAAATATGGACACTTACCTGCCAAGCGCTCCCGCGATGTCGGCACCCGAAGCCGATCGGCTCTCGGGTGCCGCCGCCGCCATCTTCGGTATGGGAATCAGGAAGTGAAGCCTTGCGGCTTTACTTCCCGGTTCCCTACTGCGCATGTGCGAGGCGCACTGCGCAATAAGGATGGTCCCTGCTATCTCTGGGATCGCAGGTGCGCAATCACAGTTCCACTAACGAGGAGGAGGGTGAGGAAAGCCCGGAGCCTGAAACGTCCCGATCCAGGAAGAGAAGATTTAAGGCCTCAAATATGTCTTTTGGAGAGATGTTGGAGATGGTGGACATATTGAACAGGACCGACTATGATTAATTTGTTTTTCTCATGCCCCGTACACACGAGCGGATTTTCTGTTGAAAAAAACTTGGATGTTTTTTCCGACGGAATTCTGCTTAAGCTTGGCGTGCATACACACAGTCACACAAACATTCTCTGAACTTTCGACCGTCAAGAACGCAGTGATGTACAACACTTATGACAAACCGAGAAAATGCAGTTCAATACTTCCAAGCAAGCGGAGAATTGTTTCCGTGCATGCGTAGGAATTTTGCACATCGGAATTTGTACAGACGATTGGAATTCCCAATTGGAACTTTTTCCGACCGAAAAAATTGAGAACATGCTCTCAATCTTTTGCTGCCCGAAATTCCGCCAGCAAAAGTCTGATGGAGCATACACATGATCGCAATTTCTGACCAAAAGCTCTCATCAGACTTTTGCTGGCAGAATTTCGGATTGTGTTTACGGGGTATTAGAATTCAGGAAAGCTCAACCTATTTCCATGGGCTTAGCTGATGAGAATTCCAGACAAGATATGCCAGCTGATTGAACAGTCCTTGCCAGAATATGGCCATTAGAGACATTTTATTCCAGGCCAGTTCAGCCACCAGGGTCCAAAACTGTATTGCATTCATGCTTTCTTGGTGAAAGCGTAGGAGGGTACTAGAGAAAAAGAAAAGGCACATCCCAGTGCATTAAACATGTGACAAAATTCTGCCTGAAACTCCAGGAAATTGTAAAACCATGAGATCCTCTTTTTCCCAGAAAGTAAGGTTCAAGCCAGGGCATCACCTGCATGCATGGAAGGCGAGGGTGTGGTAGAGGTGGTCAGGGCACATAAGGTTTGCAGACAGTCTATGTAAGAATTAAGGTCTTGAACGTCTTTCCTGGCTTGCCGTCCTTCCAGTTTTCTGAACAAGGCTTCTAGAGGCTCAGAGATGAGCATAGGCACCTGGCATGTGTCCATGCTTGACTCAAGCATTTTGTCACAAACTGAGATGTGGATCTTGCTCGTCTGTGTGGTAACTTGATTTTGTGTGGATTCTAAGGGATAACTACTTGCTACTCCAGGCTGCTCACTTTACAGATATTTGCACACATGGAAGGGGTTGCTGTCTGCTGAAGGAAAACTGGAGTGAGAGAGATTCATGAAGCACAGAACAGCCGGAGACTGTGAGTGCTGAGATTGCACAGTAGAGGTTTAGTCTAAAGGCCCATACACACGATCAGACTTTTTGACAACAAACATGCAAATTAGCTGTTTTGGAGCAACATCCGACCGTGTGTACGCTCCATCGGACAAACTTTTTTGGTTTTCATCTGACTTTTGTTGGCTGTGCGAACGGACAAACGTCCGATGGAGCAAAGTCTGATCGTGTGTACAGAAAACCATAGGACTTTTGTACAAAGTACAAACAGGCATGCTCAGAACCAATGCAAAAGATCAGACAACAATACAGAAGTTGACCAAAGGTGGCAGTAAAGAGCAGAAAAACCACATGATTTGGTGAAAGTTGGCTGAAAAAGTCCTGCTGTGTGTATGCAATACAAGTTCAGGACCGACGCCGTTTGTACAAAAATCCAAGGGAAAGTTTGTACAAAGTCCTATCGTGTGTATGAGGCTTATGGATGCTGTAGAGAAGAACAAGGTGGAGACTGAGGGTGCTGTTGAGGCACAGCCTAAACCACTTCCATTATAATTTCTACTAGGGAAACTAAAGCCTCATACACACGATCGGACTTTGTACAAACTTTCCGTTGGATTTTTGTAAAAAGGGCGTCGGCCCTGAACTTGTATTGCATACACACAGCAGGACTTATTTAGCTAACTTTCACCAAATCATGTAGTTTTTCTGCTCTTTACCGCCACCTTTAGTCAACTTCTGTATTGTTGTCTGATCTTTTGCATTAGTTCTGAGCATGCCTGTTTGTACTTTGTACAAAAGTCCTATGGTTTTCTGTACACACCATCAGACTGCTCCATCGGACTTTTGTTGCCAGAAAGTTTGTCCGTTTGCACAGCCAACAAAAGTCAGATGAAAACCAAAAAAGTTTGTCCGATGGAGCGTACACACGGTCGGATATTGCTCCAAAACAGCTAATTTGCATGTTTGTTGTCAAAAAGTCTGATCGTGTGTATGGGCCTTAAGTTAGAAAGAGCCTGGTGGCTCTGGCAGGCAAGCTTGGTGAGATTAGGCAATAGTAGATATGAAGCAAAAGCTAATTTTGGAGCAGCCTTTTATCTTTTTGTCCCAGAAACCCTTTTTGGGATTTGACTCTCAAAAGTAAGACTGAAATTCTGATTCAGATTTGGTCATATACAGTAAATTTGTGAATTACGTGCTAATTTAACATTATCTGAAATTTGGGATTAAATTTACACAGCACTAACTCTTGACTCATGAGGGATACAAGCAATGAGTATAACTATGCTCTCTGTAGTATAAAGTCTGGGTTTTTGTGGGAAATGTACCCTGTGCTGTGTTATAAGGGGTTAATTCACTGTAAATACCGCATAAATTTTTGAGTTAAAATAACTCATGCAGTATTTTTTTTCAAAAGTAGTCAATTCACAAAAAATAAAATAAAAAATGCGTCATTTACTGAATAAATAAAAAAATATTTATATTTTGCAATATTTATCATTTAATTTAGCGTTATTTTTGCTATTTTTTTTACATGCTAACACTGTACCAGATTTAGAAAGTTTTGTTAATAAATGCCCACAGAAATATGAAACATGAAACTGTGAAAACGTTCTAGTGTGCTTTTATTCACAGGACGATCTCCCTGTGGTGCAATATTACAATTTATTTTCATTCCTGAACTCAGGAAAGAACATTTACACAGTGATAGATTGGCTTAATTTACTAAAACTGGAGAGTGCAAAATCTGATGCAGCTGTTAGCATTGGTTAGGGTTGCCACCTGTCCAGGATTCACCCGGACAGTTCGGGTTTGGAATCATGTGTCCGGGTTTCAGACAGCCTGAAACCCGGACACATTATTTAGACTGGACTATGGCTTCCCAGCAGGGTTGCTGGCTGCAGTTGTGTAAGCTGAGACTATGTGTTACACTTTCTTTCACATTGCCCAAAGCCACCACTAACAATTCCCCCCCTTCCCCCCACATACAGACGGGAGAGGAGAGGGGGCTCGATCTGCACCTCTTCCTCTCACTCCTACTCCTCTGTGTCTGCCCACACTCCAATCTCCAGGGTTGTACCTCAGGAAAGGAAAGTGCGGGCTGGAAATATGAAGTCCAGCAGCCTCAGATACATCTTGACGAGAGGTGCTGACTGCCAAGGGGTGAGTGAGCTCACCATCCATCACTGTCTGTGACTGAAGTCTCCCTCCTTCTCTCTCCTGCCTCTGACTGAGTACTCTAATTTAAATTAGGGTTCTCAGAGCACCCCTTATATCAGAGTTCTCCTTTACACCAGAGGACACAGTGTTCCCCCTTACATCAGAGTCCTCTCCATACATCAGAGTTCTCAATGTTCCCCATTAAAACAGAGTTCCCAGAGCATCCCTTACATCAGAGTCTGCAGAGCTCTCCCTTACAGTGTAAGGGAACTCTGCAGATTCAGATGTAAAAGGGGAACTCCGCGGATTCAGATGTAAAAGAGGAACTCTGCGGATTCCGATGTAAAAGGGGGAATTTGCAGATTCAGATGTAAAAGGGGAACTCTATGGACTCTGATCTAAAGGGGAACTCTGCGGATTCAAATGTAAAAAGGGGAATTTGTGGAGTCAGATGTAAAGGGGAACTCTGCAGATTCAGATATAAAAGGGGAACTCTGTGGACTCTGATGTAAAGGGGAACTCTTGAGATTAACTTCCTATGATTAGAAATGTTATTTAATTGCAAAATATATGTATAGTTTATACTATAAAAAAAAATAATTGCTGTGCGCCGCTAAAGTGTTCGGGTTTGACTTGAAGAAAAGGTGGCAACCCTAGCATTGGTAGTCAATCAGCTTCTAATTGAAGTTTGTTCAATTAAAGTGTTACTATACCCAGGACCCTGCATTCACTATATCTGGTCTCCCACGGTACACAGAACATGGAAATGCAATTATTTTATATAAATATGAACTGCTAAATACCTTTTCTCAGTGTATAGCAGTTTAGCAGTATATAGCAGTCTTATTACTTCTATTGGTGTCTGGTTAAAGCTTGTAAGAGGAGTTTTCATTCTCCTCTGCCTTCCTATGAAGCGCCAGGACTCCTGACTCTCTTTCCTGGACAGTGCTTATCGGCCCTGTGCTGATCACATGCACCCTCCTAAGAAAAAAAAATACCCTCTAGCATTACACACCAAACTAAGCATGTGCAGAGTGACTCCAAAGGCTCTGTTCTATCAGGAGATGGATTAGGGCCAATGGAAGAAGGGGGGAGATCAGAGAAGACAGGCTCAAACAACTTTTTTTTACGCAATGCAAGGGATTAACCCCCTTAGATCTCACAGTGAGTATAAAGCCTCATACACACGATAGGACTTTGTACAAACTTTCCCTTGGATTTTTGTACAAAGGGCGTCGGCCCTGAACTTGTATTGCATACACACAGCAGGACTTTTTCAGCCAACTTTCACCAAATCATCTGTTTTTTCTGCTCTTTACCGCCACCTTTGGTCAACTTCTGTATTGTTGTCTGATCTTTTGCATTGGTTCTGAGCATGCCTGTTTGTACTTTGTACAAAAGTCCTATGGTTTTCTGTACACACGATCAGACTTTGCTCCATCGGACTTTTGTTGCCAGAAAGTTTGTCCGTTCACACAGCCAACAAAAGTCCGATGAAAACCAAAAAAGTTTGTCCGATGGAGCGTACACACGGTCGGATGTTGCTCCAAAACAGCTAATTTGCATGTTTGTTGTTAAAAAGTCTGATCGTGTGTATGGGCCTTTACAAGCATGCATATACAGACTGATTTTACTGTTGTGGGTTTAGTAACACTTTAAGCTTTTACAATAATCACCTGGAAGCTGATTGCTTTCTTTGCAATGATGCACCAGATTTTGCACCCTCCAGTTTTAGTAAATAAACCCCATTGAATACTTTTAACATACTGGTCATTGCAGGGTATCCCCTCATTGTTATTTTGGACATTTCTAAACATCTACCAACTGCCCACTGCCAGGTGATAAATGATTATAGAACATACATATTCGTTATTTATCTTTTTTTTTCTTTTGCAGTACTCGTCTCACATTCGATATTTTACTTTGAGTTGACTCTCAAATTTTATCTCATGCAATATTCCCCAAAAATTTGTCACGTGAACGCCATATTACGTGCAGACACCTTTAGTGAATTGACCCAAAAATTTGAGGAATGCCTAAAGTAGGTTCATATGGTCCATGTGCATTTGTAGGCCTCTGACTTGTCATTTTTCCCAGGAGATCATCTGCTCCAGGTGGCAAAGGAAGTCCATCTTACAAGTCCTATCAAGTAGAGAATGGGTGCCCGATCTTCACCAGTTTCTAGCAATGGTACAAACTGAAGTTAAGAAGTGTTGAAGTAAGCTTGTTTTGTCTTGCTTATAAAAGCAAGGGATGATGAGTAACCGTGGGAATGTTAGCAATCTGATCGTCTACTAGTATGTGGTATAATAGGAGTGTGACAGACCTAGCTGGGACCGAGGCTCTTGGAGGGGACTGAATGCGAGCCTCTTGCCTTGCGATTATGGGACCTCGCATTAGGGGGGAACGGTGCTCTTTGTGAGCTGTATGCCTGGGGACCCCTGAGGTGGTGTTACTTGGATTCAGGTCCGTGCCCCCCCAAGACACACAGACTCTGGATATGTAAATGCCATGTTAGCAATAGACTGAATCACACTATTGGGACACAAACTCTTAGATGCTAATATCATCACCTCCAGCCACCTGTCTGTATCTTGTATAATATAAATGAGTCTAGTCTGGCTTGACACAGATTCTAAAGAGTATTTCACCTATTGTTGTTTGTGCTAATTAACCTTGAATTGTTAGTGAGCTAGGAGCCGGAAAGTCTTATCCTTCAGTCAACTAGTCTGAATGTTGATCTAGATAATTAGCTCATGCTAATTAGGTTAGGTTTTAGTCTTCTACTGTATTATAAATACTTGTCATTTTGGTTCTAATAAATTAGTCCATGTTAGCACTAAGCAAGTCTTGTCTTGTTTTGTGCTTGTGAGCGGTTGGAATATCTGGTATCTATATTCAGACTTAGGAAGCGGTATACTGACGGAAGCACTCAATCGGAGTGTGGGATCGGTTCCGTCACAAGGAGGAATTGTTATTAAGGAGCATGTTCCCAAGATATGGGTCATTATGCAAGGGGGCTGGCTCACACCTCCAGCAGGTATCAAGAATTGAAGCATCAATGTTATGGAGCACTGTGGAGCATCAATATCTAGGATTATGTTCTTGTGCCCTAGTGGATATAGAGATCTTGTCCTATTCTAACTCATCCTTGGTAGTGTTAAGTTGTTCACGCCATTTGTAGAAGAAATGTGGGTTCATCGGTAGGCTTCTCTCCTGAGGAGTTGGTATAATGTGAAGGTCTATCAGGTTGTAAGAGCTGGGAATCAAAATCAGTATTAGGTCAGAGGAGCATGTCCCATGGTTGTAGAGTTTAAAGGTAATGACATCATTGGGAATATTCAAGCCATGCTGTAGATGAGTTATGATAATATGACACGAGCTTAGAAAGAGGTGGTAAGGTACCCTAAGATAAGGTATGGGACAGGAATGTTCTGTGTGCGCCCCCCACCCCTTCCTATCACTTACCGGAGCCCCATCTCAAGCCAGCAATGTCCACGAGTGTCTTGGCTGTCTGGGACTCTACCTCATAATTGGTTCAGACACAGCAGAGGCGCCATTGGCACCCGCTGTTGTCAATTAAAGTCAGCCAATCAGGAGAGAAGAGCCACAGCTTCGTGTCTGAGCTGCAGCTCGGCAGGGGTAACCCCAAAGCAAGCTGCTTGCTGTGGGGACACTCGATGGGAAGGAGGGGCCAGGAGCACTGAAGAGGGACCAGAGAAGAGGAGGATCTGAGCTGCTCTGTGCAAAACCACTGCAACAGGGCAAGTAAGTATGACATGTTTATTATTTTTATAGAAAAAAAAGCAAGACTTTACAATCACTTTAAGGCTACTTTCACACTGGGACATTGGGGGCATCAGCGGTAAAGGGCTGCTATTTTTAGGGGCGCTTTACCGTTATTTTTGCGGAACTTTTCAGCCGCTAGCGGGGTGCTTTAACCATCCGAAAAAGGGTTACATGCACCCGCAAAGTCCTGCTGCAGCGGCGCTTTGCCGACCCTTCGGCGACGCTGCCCATTGATTTCAATGAGCAGGGGGCGCTATAGGAGTGGTGTATACTGGACTTGCAGGACTTTTTTTGGCGTCCTGCCAGCGCACCGCTCCAGTGTGAAAGCACTCGGGCTTTCACACTGGAGTGAGAGGAGAGGCTCTTTACAGGTGCTAGTTTTAGCGCTGTAAAGCGCCTCAGTGTGAAAGCACTCTAGAAAATGGTGCAAACTCAGTAATAAACTCAGTTTACCTACTATCAAACTAGGAAACTCTCTTCACCTCTGACAAAAAACAAACAAACTTGCTTTACCTGGATTATTCTGAAAACTTGTTTTACCTCTGTCCAAAGAAAAAAAAAAAACGGCTCCACCAGGGTCATACAGAAAACTCTGTTCACCCCTGTCATCAAAAATCCTCACTCACTATCAGTCAGAGAGGAAGCTCATGTCACTTGTGTAATGTTGTGGAACATAATCATTAGCGAAAACTCTTCTGACCTGTACATTTGCATACAATGTAAATAAAAGACACCAGTAAGCTGCACATATTAGATAGTAGTTGTACCATGATTACTAAAGCCTCTCTTTGCCTTTGCAATTTGTGCATAGAAAGTAAACTCATGTGACTTCTAAATGCAGAAATAAGATACTCTACCTTAATCCACACTTAACCATAGGGGAACAACAGACATAATCAGCAGTCTGCTCTCGTGTGAAGGAATTAATACCAAGGGCAGGGACTGATGTGAATGCATAACATATATGTAAAGCGCTGTGTAAATTGATGGTGCTATACAAGTACCTGTGATAAATAAATAAACCAAGAGACACTTTAACCACTTGCCGGTTATCAGCCGTCGTTATATTGCGGCAGGTCGGCACAATCCCGTGAACCGTCGTAGCTGTGCGTCGGCTCCTTTCAGAGCGATAGCAGGCGCCAGAGGGGGTGCCGATGCTCGTGACACAATCGCGGACATGAGAGGCAGCACAGGGACGTACGTGTGTGTGTGTGTGTAAACACACAAATCCCTGTTCTGTGAGGAGAGGAGATGCAGATTGTGAGTTCCTAATAGCTAGGAACTACGATCTGTCATCTCCTATAGTCAGTCCCCTCCGCCTACAGTTAGAACACACACATAGAGAACACAGTTAATGCCTTGATTACCCCTGGTGTTAACCCCTTCTCTGCCAGTGACATTTATACAGTAATCAGTGCATTTTTATAGCACCGATCGCTGTATTATTGTCAATCGACCCAAAAATGTGTCAAAAGTGTCTAATATGTCTGCCATAATGTCACAGTCTCGATAAAAATCACAGATCACTGCCATTACAAGTAAAAAAATAATAATAAAAATGCCATAAATCTATCCCCTATTTTGTAGACGCTATAACTTTTGCACAAACCAATCAATATACGCTTATTGTAATTTTTATTACCACAAATAGGTAGAAGAATACATATTGGCCTAAACCAAGAAAAAAAATTTGCTTTAAAAAAATAAATAAATTGGGGATATTTATTATAGCAAAAAGTACAAAATATTGTTTTTTTTTATTTTCAAAATTGTTGCTCTTTTTTTGTTTATAGTACCAAAACTAAAAATCACAGAGGTAATTAAATACCACCAAAAGAAAGCTCTATTTGTCGGAAAAAAAGGACATCAATTTTGTTTGGGTACAGCGTCGCACAACCGCGCAATTGTCAGTTAAAGTGACGCAGTGCCGTATCGCAGAAAATGGCTCCGTCATTGAGCAGCCAAATCTTCCAGGGCTGAAGTGGTTAAAATGAACTTGTGATTTGTTTAAGTACTTTTATTTTGACTACCACCATTTACTTGGGAGGAATGAAAGTCCTGTATAATCTATGAATTACTAGGGCCATAGCTTTCATGGAACTAAAGCCTCACCTTGTGTAAGCACTGAGCCAAGCACGATCACATAGAGCAAGATGTATGCTCTTTCACGGCTGGTAGTACTGGGTACTTCCTCAGGTACTGGTGCTAAAAGGAGCAGCAGTTGAGCAGAGGAAAGCTAAGTATATGCTAAGGCGGGTTGGATAATATAAGTCTGCAGCTCACCTGGGCAATTGTTAAATAGAATGTACTTGGAAATGCATAATCCGAGGATAACTTCTCTGAAAACTAGATAGCAGAAAAATCAGTTGGTCAAAAGTAGGGATGAGCCGAACACCCCCAGTTCGGTTCGCCTCAGAACCTGTGAACAGACAAAAAAAATGTGTGCGAACACCGTTAAAGTCTATGGGGCACGAATGTGAAAAATCAAAAGTGCTCATTTTAAAGGCTTATATGCAAGTTATTGCCCTAAAAAGTGTTTGTGGACCTAGATACTGCCCCAGGGGACATGTATCAATGCAAAAAAAAGTTTTTAAAACTGACCGTTTTTTCAGGTGCAGTGATTTTAATAATGCTTAAAGTGAACCAATAAAAAATGTAATATTCCTTTAAATATCGTGCCTGGGGGGTCCCCTTAGTCTGCCTGTAAAGTAGCACATTTTTCCTATGTTTAGAAAAGTACTGCAGCAAAATGACATTTCTAAAGGAAAATTTTTCATTAAAAACTGCTCACGGCTGTAATGTATTTCCAGATCCTGGCAATATACCTAAAAAATCATTTATAAAAACACAGCGGGTTTCCGCCCCCCCCCCCCCCAGTCTATACCAGGCTCTCCGGGTCTGGTATGGACATTAAGGTGAACTCCACGCCGATTTTTTTTCCTTTAATTGCGTGGAGGTCTCCCCTCAAAATCCATACCAGACCCAAAAGGCCTGGTATGGATGGGGGGAACCCATGTCGTTATTTTAACCACTACAATACACTAGATTACATATTGTGCACTGCACTATATACCCTGCACTGTATTATATATACTACACTGAGGGCACTATATACTCTGAACTGCAGTATATATATATATATATATATATATATATATATATATATATATATATATATATATATATATATAGTACTATACGGACTGCACTATATACTCTGAACTGCAGTAAATATACTATACAAACTGCACTATATACTCTGAACTGCAGTATATACACTATATGGACTGCACTATATACTCTGCTGAAAAATTGGGCCTTAGGTGTTGGTGGTGTCAGAACACGGTAACCCCTCACAGTAACTCTTGTTGGGCACAGGAATGGTCCCTGCTGTTAAATATTATTTACGAGGCTGCTTGCCCTCTTTTAGTGGCCTGTGAGTGTCTGCCTCTCCTTGAAGGCCTTCCGGACATGATAGGTATTTTATACTGTGTACACCACCTGAAGTGTATTTGAAACTTTGTAACAAAGTGTATTATATACTTTGTACACCGCCTGCACTGTATTATCTACGGTACACTGCCAAATTCACTGTATATATATTGGCTACGCTGAATGCAGAGTATATATATATATATATATATATATATATATATGTATATATATATATATACACATACATACACACCGTTTCCCCGAAAATAAGACCTAGTGTGATTTTCGGTAAGGGCTGCAATATAAGCCCTACCCCCCAAATAAGCCCTATCCTCTTTCCCCGAAAATAATCCCTACCCCGAAAATAAGACCTACAAGGACTTTAACTAGGGCTTATTTGGGGGGAAGGGCTTATATTGCAGCCATCACTGACAATCACGCTAGGTCTTATTTTCGGGGAAACAGGATATATATATATATATATATATATATATATATATATGTATATATATTGTGACAGTATAGTTCCCTGTCCTAGTAATTGTCACCCAGGGTTCTCATGTAGGCAGGTTGAGGGGCTCCAGGGGTATTTAATGTGGAGGAATCTGTTTTATCAGTTTCCTCCAAAGTTTGTAAAACCCAGTTGGGGACCTGGAGCCTAGAGATTCCATAGCAGTATGGGTGGGACGGAATCTCCAATCCTGGGACTGGGTTTTGGGAACAGCCAGGAGTCTGGCTGGTTGATTGGGCAGATGGATCCTGGACTTATAGCAGAGTCAGGATTAGAGCCGGTTCACACAGGGGCGACACGACTTTGAACATGACTTTTGGAGGCAACTTGGACACGACTTGAACACGACTTGGGGCGACTTACAACACGACTTTAAGTCGCCCCAGGCCAGGCGACTTTTGCCGTGGCCAATCAGAGAATGAGCTATGAAGGGGGAACTCCACGCCTAATGTAAAAAAAAATTTGGCGTGGGTTCCCCCTCCGAGAGCATACCAGGCCCTTAGGTCTGGTATGGATTCTAAGGGGAAGCCCCTACACCGAAAAAAACGGTGTGGGGGTGTCCCCCCCAGATCCATACCAGAACCTTATCCAAGCACACTACCCGGCCGGCCAGGAAAGGGGGTGGGGACGAGTGAGCACCCCCCTCCTGAGCCATACCAGCCGGCGTGCCCTCAACATGGGGGGTGCCTTGGGGAAGGGGGGGCCACGCGGCCCCCCCACCCCAAAGCACCTTGTCCCCATGTTGATGAGGACAAGGGCCTCTTCCCGACAACCCTGGCCGTTGGTTGTCTGGGTCTGCGGGCGGGGGGCTTATCGGAATCCGGGAGCCCCCTCATTAAAGATCCCAGCCCCCCACCCATTCACCTGTAAAAAAAAGAAAAAACACAACACAGAAGGGTTAAAATAGTTTATTGCGCAGCTCCGGGGGTCTTCTGTCCGTCTTCGGGGGTCTTCTCGCCGGACTCCTCTGCTATCTTCTGCTAGCTCTTTTGCTAGCGGAGGAGACCGGCTTTCTTCTTCACCGCCGCCCTCTTCTTCCGACTTCGGGGGTCTTGACCCCCTCTTTGGTTCTTCTTGCCGGGCCACCGCGCCTTCTTCTAGCTCTTTTACAAGCGGTGGCCCGGTCTTCTGTCGCCGCTGTCGCCGTCTTCTGTTCTTCTCTTCTCTTCTTCTCTTCAGATGTTGCCTCGTCGCTGCCTCCGCTCACAATGGCAGGGATGCGGCGCGGCGACTTATATAGGGACATCACCGGATGATGTCTCCGCCCATTATGATGTCACAGTCCCAGAGGATGCTGGGACTGTGGCATCATAATGGGCGGGGACATCATCTGGAGATGTCCCTATATAAGTCGCCGCACGCTGCGTCCCTGTCATTGTGAGCAGAGACAGCGACGAGGCAACATCTCCTGAAGAGAAGAACAGAAGACGGCGACAGAAGACCAGGCCACCGCTTGTAAAAGAGCTAGAAGAAGGCGCGGTGGCCCAGCAAGAAGAACCGAAGAGGGGGACAAGACCCCCGAAGTCGGAAGAAGAGGGCGGCGGCGAAGAAGAAAGCCGGGCTCATCCGCTAGTAAAAGAGCTAGCAGAAGATAGAGGAGGAGTCCAGCGAGAAGACCCCCGAAGACGGAAGACCCCCGGAGCTGTGCAATAAACTATTTTAACCTTGTGTTGTGTTTTTATTTATTTTTTTACATTTTTTTTCACAGGTGAATGGGTAGGGGTACATTGTACCCCATACTCATTCACATAGGGTAGGGGGCCAGGATCCAGGGGACCCCTTATTAAAGGGAGCTCCCGGATTCTGATAAGCCCCCCGCCCGCAGACCCCGACAACCAACGGCCAGGGTTGTCGGGAAGAGGCCCTTGTCCTCATCAACATGGGGACAAGGTGCTTTGGGGTGGGGGGCCGTGCGGCCCCCCTTCCCCAAGGCACCCCCCCCATGTTGAGGGCGCGTGGCCTGGTACGGCTCAGGAGGGGGGGGCGCTTGCTCGTCCCCACCCCCTTTCCTGGCCGGCTGGGTAGCATGCTCAGATAAGGGTCTGGTATGGATCTGGGGGGGACCCCCACGTCGTTTTTTCGGCGTAGGGGGGTCCCCTTAGAATCCTTAACCAGACCTAAATGCCTGGTATGCTCTCGGAGGGGGAAACCCACGCCAAATTTTTTTCATAAATTTGGCGTGGAGTTCCCTTTTGAGAGCTGATAATTCTGTCAGAGTCGCCTCCGTATAGACGGAGATCCGACTTGTAGGCGACCTCCATTGAAATCAATGGGTACCAGTCGCCTACAAGTCGGATTGAAGTAGTACAGGAACCTTTTCTGAAGTCGGAGCGACTTCAGTAGCGTGCATTAAGACGGCTCTCATTCACTTACATTGATTTTTACATGTCCGACCTGAGGCGATTCGAGGCGACCTGAAGTCGGATCTGAGTCACCCCTGTGTGAACCGGCTCTTAGGGTTCTGGGCTCCACCCTCCCGAGGGGTTCAGAGAGTGCAGGTGTGCACTAGTGGAAGCCAGAGACCCAAGTCTGAGGATCTGAGCAGTGAGGGGCAGCTTTCTATATAGATGACGTGTGTATTCAAGGGGACAGATAAAAGCCTTAAGTGGAAGGCCTGAGCAGCAAGGTACTGCGCCCAAGGCATAGTGAGCCTTAATAGCCAGGTGGACTGGCTCTCCTGACACTCCAGGCTTTCATACTCCTCCAAGACTCACGGTCCCTTCTAGTCCCCAGGACTCTCTTCCAGATGTCTAAGCTATGGTCTCCCCAACTCTCTCAGCTTGCCCAACTTTCTCAGTCCACTGACCTGGAACCTCTCCCACATGGATTGCCACCTCAAGGATATTGCTTGGGTTTTTAAACAGTAGCAGAACCTCCCTCCTGGGTGCAGCAACTGCTTCAACACCAACTCCCCTGAGCTCTGCCTTACAGTGAGTGTGTGCACCTGGACACACACACAACCTGCAGAACTTCTGGAAAGCCCTGACACAAGACTGAAGACTCCATCCCTCCCAATGCTCTTTGAAGTCTTCAAGTTTCCAGTAGGGTTGCCACCTCTTCTTCAAGCCAAACCCGAACACTTTTGCACAAGCAAAAGCAATTATTATTATTTTCTTTGCACAAGCAATTATTATTATTTTCTTTTTTTGCAATAAACACTATAGGATTATAAAAGACCTGGGAAACATTTGGGTGCCCCAAAGAGAGTAGTAATGTAGTGCACAAAGCGCTCTTGCTCTTGCTGACATCATCACCCCACCCTTCAGTGATGTCAAACCTGCCCCCAAAAAGCGGCAACAGATTTGTGTATGACTATCTTGGTTACATGGAGAGCCACAGCCTGGTCTGAATAATGTGTCCGGGTTTCAAGTGGACTGAAACTCAGACACATGATTCCAAACCCGAACTGTCCGGGTGAATCCTGGACAGGTGGCAACCCTAGTTTCCAGCCCCAATCCAGACTTACAAAATCCAGAGAAAACTTAAAGCATAGTTTTCTCTGCTCGCCAATCTTCTGCTGGAACTTCTCAAACTGCCTCTTTGATAGTCATGTATCCATTTTACACTCTTTTTCACAGAGACAGGGGCTTTCCCCATCTCACACTATATATATATATATATATATATATATATATATATATATATATATATACTATATATACGGTATCTCTCAAAAGTGAGTACACCCCTCACATTTTTGTAAATATTTTATTATATCTTTTCATGTGACAACACTGAAGAAATTACACTTTGCTACAATGTAAAATAGTGAGTGTACAACTTGTATAAGAGTGTAAATTTGCTGTCCCCTCAAAATAACTCAACACACAGCCATTAATTTGTCTAAACTGCTGGCAACAAAAGTGAGTACACCCCTTAGTGAAAATGTCCAAATTTGGTCAAATATAAGTGTCAATATTTTGTGTGGCCACATTTATTTTCCAGCACTGCCTTAACCCTCTTGGGCATGGAGTTCACCAGAGCTTGCCACTGGAGTTGCCACTGGAGTCCTCTTCCACAACGACATCACAGAGCTGGTGGATGTTAGAGACCTTGCGCTCCTCCACCTTCCATTTGAGGATGCCCCACAGATGCTCAATAGGGTTTAGGACAGGATACATGCTTGGCCAGTCCATCAACTTTACCCTTACTTTCTTTAGCAAGGCAGTAGTCATCTTGGAGGTATGTTTGGGGTCGTTATCATGTTGAAATACTGCCCTGTGGCCCAGTCTCCAAAGGGAGGGGATCATGCACTGCTTCAGTATGTCACAGTACATGTTGGCATTCATGATTCTCTCAATGAACTGTAGCCCCCCAGTGCCTGCAGCACTAATGCAGTCCCAGACTAGGACACTCCCACCACCATGCTTGACTGTAGGCAAGACACACTTGTCTTTGTACTCCTCACCTGGTTGCCGCGACACGCGTTTGACACCATCATAACCAAATAAGTTTATCTTGGTCTCATTAGACCATAGGACATGGTTCCAGTAATCCATGTCCTTAGTCTGCTTGTCTTCAGCAAACTGTTTGCAGGCTTTCTTGTGCATCATCTTTAGAAGAGGCTTTCTTCTGGGATGACAGCAATGCTGACCAATTTGATGCAGTGTGGGGCGTATGGTCTGAGGGCTGACCCCCACCCCATCAACCTCTGCAGCGATGCTGACAGCGCTCATATGTCTATGACACTGAGCATGTGCACTCAACTTCTCTGGTCAACCATGGCAAGGCCTGTTCTGAGTGGAACCTGTCCTGTTAAACCACTGTATGGTCTTGGCCACTGTGCTGCAGCCCAGTTTCAGGGTCTTTGCAATCTTCTTATAACCTAGGCCATCTTTATGTAGAGCAAATATTCTTTTTTTCAGATCCTCAGAGAGTTCTTTGCTTCCAGTGACCAGTATGAGAGAGTAATGCACGTGCACACGACCGGACTTTCCGTCAGACTAGGTCCGATGGTCTTCCTGACGGACTTTCGGCGGAGTTCCGGCGGACTTTGCGAACGATCGGACTTGGCCACACATGAACAGACTAAGGCTGGATTCACATTGCATTTTGCAGATTAGCACTACAGTCCATTTACCATGGTTTCCTATGGAACACGTTCTGTAGTGCAAATATGCAAAAAGCACTAAAAATGCATGGGTGTGAATCAGGCCTAAGTCCGTTCGAAAAGTCCCTTTTGTTTTGAGCGTGAGGACGTAAGACGGGACTAAAAAAGGAAGTTCAATAGCCAATAGTCAATAGCTTCCCTTTGCGTTGTATTTGGTTGGTCGGACCAGCATACAGACTAACAGTTTTCCTGATAGGAATTGAGTCCGTCGGACAGATTTGAAACATGTTCTATTTCTAGGTCCATCAGATTTTTTTTTTTTTATGAAAAACGATCAGATTATCCCACACACGATCGGATTGTCCGATGGACTGATTCCATCAGTCCTGGTCTGCGGAAAATGGCTAACTGAACAAAATTTGGACATTTTCACTTAGGGCTGTACTCACTTGTTGCCAGCGGTTTAGACATTAATGGCTGTGTTGAGTTATTTTGAGGGGACAAGCTGTACATTCACTACTTTACAGTGTAGCAAAGTGTCATTTCTTCAGAGCTGTCACATGAAAAGGTATAATAAAATATTTACAAACGTGAGGGGTGTACTCACTTTTGCAAGATAAGGTATATATTTTTATTATGTATGCATCTATGTTTAAAATAAGATCTTGACATAAAATAATACAATGTTATTCAAATTGCCAACATTTTTGATTGTGAACGAACACATTTTGTTTATTATAGGTTTTTACTTTTCATTTTGTTTTAAGGAACGTTATATGTGCGATATCTTCTTCAACGGTGAATATTCAATCACGAAATGTTAAAACTCATTTTGAAGGCTTGGTTTCTTTTAATTTTATCACCAACAAAGTGTTACTATTGTGCATGTGAGGACCATAGTTTCAGCTGTTCCATTTACTATTGAGTGGAGCTGGATCTTCACATGACGTGATGGGCTTTAACAAGATCTTAAATTCAATTATATTATCATCTGTATAGATATCATTGTTGTTCATTTGTGATTTATATAGTTACTATGTAACTATATAACTATGTACCGATTTAGGAATGTTTATGCAGATCTCGCATGAAACATTACATAATGTTTTCGACTTTTTCCAGTGCAAGTAGGCAGGGCTTCCTAGAATCGAGGGCTTTGTTTGCATTGTAAGCTATAGAAATGCATCCCAAAGGGTACTGACCATAACTTCAGCTATAGACTGACTGAGAACAAGAACTGCAATCCAATCCTAAGGTAAGAAGTACATGTCTTTATGGAATTACATTCATTGTGGGAGGGGGTTGTCTGGTGCACAATTATTTTGCAAAACCTTTGTAAGTTACAGAGCTGTTGGATGAATGCAGCTAACACTTGTCTAATGTTTCAGAAATTTTACATGACAATGGGAATTCAGTATAAAGGGGCTGAAATTGCTGAAAACAAGTAAACAGAAAACTGCAGCTGCTGAAAACTGGGTTATTAATTACAAGGATGCTACAACTGCTAACCACTCGCCTGCCTACCTTCCTAGCTTCAATACTTTGTGATTTTGATAATGCAGAATATAATGCATCACTCCCAACTGTCCCTGATTTGGAGCAATGCTCCTCTGTCCCTCTTTCCTCCTCATTTGTCCCCCGTTTTGGTCTGATCCATATAGTTGTATATAAAACGCACTATTTATATCTCAAAACGCGTTCCCCAGTGCTAAACCTTTCATCCAATTTCTAAGTTGCTGTATTTGTATATTTCAAAAGCCAGTATAAAGGAATAGTAGTGGTAAAAATAAGCACTTAAGGGTTTAAAAAGGAAGTAAACCCCACCAAAAAAATCGTAATTTTCAGTTGTTTCTATTCTACTAAACATCAGCATTCATACGATCTATATATTTCCGCAAAACGAGCGTTATAAATACCTTTTTTCTCATTTTAAAAAATCTGTGCCTTCCGGGTATCGCCTGCGTCATTGCCCTTAGTTTGATTTCCCTCAAGAAATCTCGCGCATGCGCCGTAGCATCATAACAATCCTAACCAAGCCTCGATCTCGGTTGCCGTTACTAAGGCAACAAAGCATTTCGATTTATTCCCCTGCGTGACGTCTTGTTCAGTCACAAGGGGGAGTGTCAGGAAGAGCAGGGATATCTGTACATCGCGAGACTTCTCCTCTGCCGCTCTGAGGAGAATGTCACGTAAGGCAGAGAAGCAGGAAGGACACAGGCGGCAATACAATATATGCCGCGCTCGCAAGTCAATACTGCGCAAGCACGGCCGACGTCATGGACATCAAAACAGTGATCAGCTGCCTGAGAAAAGTATTATCTACCTAGCAAAACATGTTTAGGAGGGTTTACAACCACTTTAACTAATATATATTTTTTATAATTCTCCATTAAAGTGGTTGTAAACTCTTACAGACCACTTTAACCTACAGGTAAGCCTAGATTAAGGCTTACCTGTCGGTTCAAGAAATATCTCCTTAACCGTTCTACACGGTTAAGGAGATATTTTCCTAAAAACGGGCACCGATGTCTACGGCGCACTGAGCGTGCCGTTAGTGAAGGTGATCATGCCGTCACTGATGGCTCCCACACGCATGCACCGGAGTGACGTCATCGCTGCTCAGGTCAGTCACAGCGCCGGAGCAGCGATACCCGGAAGTCACTCTGGGGATCATGGCGGCAACGGAGGAGGTGAGCGAGGGTCGCTTTGGGGGGCTTCGATCTCAGGTAATTCATAATGAGCTAGTATGCTATGCATACTAGCTCATTGTGCCTTTGTCCTGCAGGTTTTTTTTTTTATAAGAGAGGGTTTACTTCCTCTTTAAGGGGGCGTGGTAGGGGGGTGTGTCCTATGCCTACATACTTTTGTTAATAGGTGTCTCTCGTTTGTATCTCAAAAATCTGGGTGGTATGATAATGCCAAAGAAAAGTGAGAACTCCTGAAAGTATTGAAGCTATATATGACAGCCAGGCAACCAGCATTTTGACTAGGCAAGGTCAGCAACTGCAAGCTCTAAAATTTTTCACTATGGTTCTTCCTTAACAAGATTTTACCAGCTTCTTTCTAACAAACCCTTCATCCTGAGTCTAGGAGTGCTGAAAAGAGAGCTCAATGAGAATGTTGGGTGTAGCTTTAACCACTTCAGCCCTGGAAGATTTTACCCCCTGCATGACCAGCACACTTTTTGCGATTCGGGACTGCATTACTGACAATTGCGCAGTCGTGCAGTGCTGTACCCCAACAAAATTTACATCCTTTTTTTCCCACAAATAGAGCTTTCTTTTGGTGGTATTTGATCATCTCTGTAGTTTTTATTTTTTGCGCTATAAACAAAAAAAGATCCACAATTTTGAAAAAAAAAACACAATATTTTGTACTTTTTACTATAATAAATATCCCCATTTTTTTGGGGGGGGGGGGGCATTGTCATTAATACAGCGATCAGTGCTATAAAAATGCAGTGCTATAAAAATGCATTGATTACTGTAAAAAATGTCACTGGCAGTGAAGAGGTTAACACTAGCGATCAAGGGGTTAATTGTGTTCCCTACTGTGTGTTCTGACTTTAGGGGGAATGGAACTGACTAGGGGAGATGACAGATTGCTGTTCATACTTTGTCACTTCTCCCCTCAGAGAACGGTAATCTCTGTGTTTACACACAGAGCTCCTGGTTCTCGCTGCATCACAATTTATCGTGGGAGCCCGGCGGTCATTGAGACCGTCGGGCATTCACATTGGCTCTGGGGGCGAGCTGCGTGAGTGCGTGCATGCCCCTGGTGACT
This sequence comes from Lithobates pipiens, assembly GCF_037356315.1. Lineage (NCBI taxonomy): Eukaryota > Metazoa > Chordata > Amphibia > Anura > Ranidae > Lithobates > Lithobates pipiens. The sequence goes on along the minus strand of NW_027507758.1, from coordinate 560,147,456 downwards.
GCCTTAAGGAGACATGACGGCGATTCGCCTGGCCATGCCATTCTGCCACAGTACAACTGGTTAAACAAGATTTTAGCATGGTTATACTGTATACATCACTTCTGCTATAATGATTTTTGTTTTAATACAGTACATATCACATAGCTGCCAACATTCTCAAAAAAAAAATTTAGGGACACTTTTTTCTGTAGGCAAGATTTTTCTTTTTAATTAGCAGCAGGGCATTTACTTGTAAGCGTGGTCTAGGAGGAGCAAAAAATGTGGTGCATGAAACATGAGCATAATTTAAATGATGCTATATATTGGGCATGGCTTAAAGGGGGTGTGGTTAAGTAGAGTCTGAGATGACTTACCTAGTGGAAAATGTGGTAATATATAGGGAATGTAAGTAGGGCAGAGTCCAGAGGTCAGTAGTATGTAGGGCATGGGGTTGGGGGGGCAGATTTGGGGTGGGGATGGAGAAGAGGGGGGGGGGTTGAGCAGCATTGGGGGTTGGGCAGGTGAGCAGAATTGGTGGGATGGAATAGAGGGGGGGGGTGAGCAGAGTTGGTGGGGTGGAGAAGAGGGGGTTGAGCAGAGTTGGGGGGATAAAGAAGAAGGGAAGGCTGCCCTGGTCGGTCCTTTGGGTATTGCTCAGTCTACGGGGTTGTAGAGATCAGGTGTAGGTCCTCTTAGCATCCTGTGGCCACCAGGAAGCAAACCAGTGTGGAACGCAGGCGAAAATTATGTCACCGGATGGACGAGAACAGCCAAAGAGACAGGTCCAAATGATGGTGTAATTTCCACACTGGTTTGCTTCCTGGTGGCCACAGGATGCTAAGAGGACCTACACCTGATCTCTACAACCCCCTGGATGGCACGATATCCAAAGGATGGACCAGAGCAGCCTTTCTTCTCCCCCCTGCTTTGTTGAGCTTCATATCAGCTTACATCCTGTAAGTGTTTTTATATCCTTGTGAAATGATTTTTAACCTGTAAACTTAGGTGGCACTTCCTTTTCTCTCCCTTCTTGACTTTTAATATTAGGACACTTACCTGTCCAGCGATGTTGGCACCCCAGCCGATTTTTCCATCAGCTCTTGGGTGCTACCACTGGCATTGTTTGTAAGAGTAATGGCATTGAAGTCTTGCGGCTTCACAGCCGGGTCCCTACTGTGCATGCGCAAAGCGCTCTGTGCTTTCTAAATGGCCCAGCGGTGGGGAGCAGCGGCAAGTTCACCTGGAAGTGGGAGCGGGTACCTGTCAAAACCAGGTACCCACCCTTCCACCCAAAAGGGGCCAAATGTGGCTCCGGAGGGGGGGGGGGAGGCAGAGAAGCGGAGCTTCCCCTTTTGGGTGGAGCTCCACTTTAAGCCCTGAAGAAGTGCTCAAACCCCTGAAACGTGTTGGCTATGTCACATCTTTCTTTGCACGTTGACATCTTTCTTTACAGCATTCCTTACCCAGTGCTACAGCCATCACACACTAATGAGACCAACAACTCAATGAGTAGAGAAGCCACAGAAAACTGTTTCCTGCAACACCCAGGAAGTTACATAAGTAGACATTGCCCCAAAGCATGTCAGTGATGACAGAGAGAGGTGTAGAGGAAGTTTAATGCCTGTGTCCTCTTTTTCTCCCATCTTATCACTTGTGATTTGTATAGCAGGTGTGCCAAAGAACACGACCACCACTGATACAAAGCAAATCTTCCCAGCCTTTATGATTTTCATTACTATTTTTGTCTCCAGGTTTTGCCGCAGACATGTATCTAATCGATCCAGTTACAATTATCCTCTCCATTCTCACCTGTGTTTTTCTGGCATTTTTTTCATCCAGTCAGAAGAAAAAAGTTCATCCAAATTATCCTCCTGGACCACCACGTTTGCCTATTATTGGTAATTTGCACATTATAAATAAGAATAAACCTTATATAACTTTTCATGAGGTAAGATTTACAACTTTTAAGTGAGTGGTTAAAGTATATGTAAATGGAGTCCAGCTAATTAATAATGTTTTATAATGAGGAATACGATGCCACCAGGGCACAGCAACAAAAGTGTTGGTAACTGTACATCAGGGATATGCAATTAGCTGACCTCCAGCTGTTGCAAAACTACAAGTCCCATCATGCCTCTGCCTCTGGGTGTCATGCTTGTGGCTGTCAGAGTCTTGCTATGCCTCATGGGACTTGTAGTTCTGCAGCAGCTGGAGGTCCGCTAATTGCATATGCCTGCTGTACATGATTCATCTGATGAATATGTTGGGCCTTCACTAAAGTTGAAGTGTACATACTGGTCACTCATTCCTCAGTGCATTATCTCCCTCCCCAGCCACTGCACCCGTAAAGCTGACAGGTGTATGGCCAAGGAATTGTATAGTAGAGGTGAGCAGATCCTGATGGGGAACTGAGAGACCAGTTCCCTGTCAGGTCCTCCTGGATGTTAGTTGACAGAGCAAGGCTTTTGTATCCACCCACTGCATGGGCTGTCAATTTATGTCAAAGAATTTTATTATCACAAGAAAAAAGAAAGGCTATTACACATACAGTACATATACATGGCATAGCAAGTACCGAGAGGTTTTCAAAATCTTAGAAGAATACATAGGTAGGGCCTCATTGGCCAGAACCGCCGCAAGTTGGCGAGGATGTGACATTCGGCAAGTCTCCTGAGGGCTGGGACAGGGGTAGAATGAGATGTGCCCATCCCGACACCCCAAATGGGAGCACGCTGTGCCGGGCCGACATACCACACCCTATACCAAAAACTCCATCTGCCCTCAGGGAAAATCATACTAGTGCAATAAATCAGAAGCCACTTGCGTGGCACAATACTAAACATAAAACAAACCAAAACGGCGTAACTTAAACGTATAGCCATAAACCTCTAGGCTAAAGTAGCTTGGATGGCATAAGGGAAGAGAGAGAGGGAAAGAAAAGAAAGGAAGGCTCAGAGTGAGCAGAAAAAGAAGGGTGAGAAGAGCAACGCCCAATACTCCAGGAATACATTAACCTGGCCGTGAGAGAGACCCTGAGGAGAGCCCCATCAGTTGGGCCCATGGTTCCCAGGTCTTGTCAAACTTATCAGTTGTGTTTAGAAGTATGCTCGAAAGTTTTTCCTGAGCCATTATCCATGATATTTTCCTTTTGGCTGCAGAGAAAGACACTGTCTGTTGTTTCCAAGCTCTGGCTATAGTGAGCTTGGCTCCTAGAAGAATGAAGTGAATCAATCTCCTGAGGGGTTTGGTTACTAATGGGATTTGATCGTTCAAAAGGGCCACCATTGGAGTTCTGGGAATCTGACCTTCAACCAGCTTGTCTATTAAATTGAAAATATGTTTCCAGAAGGAACGGATTCTCGGGCATTCCCACCATATGTGAACCATTGTTCCTACGTGTTTACAGCCCCTAAAACAGAGGGGGTCAGCCTGTGGGTAGATTACGGCTAGTCTAGAGAGGGTGTAGTACCACCTTGAGATTACCTTCAGGCTGGCTTCAGTTAAGGTAGTATTCAGAATGCCTCTGAAAGATTTAAAGAAGGCTGACTGCCATTTATCAAGGTCCCACTGGAATTGGAGGTCAGATTCCCAGGCACACATATATGCCTCTTTGGATGTCGTGGAGGCAAGGGACGAGTAGATCACAGAAATGCCCCCCCGCTGGACCCCGGCTTGTCCACACCACAACTCATATTCCGTGAATTTCGGGGGGAGGGTTGTATCCCTCCAAAGAGATTTAAGGAAGTGTGTAATTTGCTGAAACCGGAACCGCTCCGAGCGAAAGAGTGGTCTCTCAGTTACACATCAGACTCCACCCGCCCAGCGACAATCTATTTCCCAAATATGGCCATTTTTATGTTTACATAATGACATGACCACTATCCCTGACCCCTTTGTTTACATTAAGCTTTCACAGAGGGAATCTCCTGCCCGATAGCCGAATAAAGCCAGTAATACAGTTTCATCACATTCCTGACAACTTCCAAGTAGAGATGCACGATTCTGGCTAAAATGAGAATCACGTTTTTTTGCTTAGAAGATAGATCACGATTCTCTCACAAAAAAATTGTGCCAACTTTACTGTTTTTTTTTTTATTATTATTATTTATTGAAGTGTATTTTTTACCAAAAAAAAATTGCATTTGAAAGACCGCTGTGCAAATACAGTGTGACATAAAATATTGCAACAATTGTCATTTTATTCCCTAGGGTCTCTGCTAAAACTATATCATATTATATATATATTATATATATATATTTATGGTGAAGAGCCCTCTGACCGATACGGACAAGGATGATAGACAAGGACAACATAAACTCGCTACCTGAAATGGACCTGAAAGTGTGCCCTGGTCTAACGTACGGTATACCAAAATAAGGGGGCATACCCTAAAATGAAATGAATATGAAATGGGTGAAATGAGTACTCATATGAGGAGTATGCTAGAGTGAAGGCCTGATAAAAGGGGACGGGTGGGCGGGTATCGCGCACCGGAACCGACAAGGAAGATGGGCGGACGGCAGGTTATATACACCACCGGGCTCCTCCCATAATTTCAGGCCACCATACTGGCCTTTCTATTTATGGTGAAGAGCCCTCTGACCGATACGGACAAGGATGATAGACAAGGACAACATAAACTCGCTACCTGAAATGGACCTGAAAGTGTGCCCTGGTCTAACGTACGGTATACCAAAATAAGGGGGCAAAACACTCAGGTAGGGGATGCATTTTATTGAACCAAGATTGTTACTGGGTAAGTTTGACAAAGGCCTGAGCCATCTCAACTTGCGGATTGGGTACATAACGGGCAAAACAGGAGGACTTCCATCTACCCAACTTTTTGATGACGTGGACCGGGACCCCTTGGCGGGAGGCTGTTGAAGCTGCCCCGATGCGAAACGAATGTCCCGAGTAGTGCGCAGGATTGAGGTGAAGGATGCTCAGGAGTATCCTGACATGCTCCATGAACTGGGCTGCGTTGAGAGGTTTGGAGTGAAAGGGGAGAAGTGGGCCAGTCCCTGGTTGATCGGCCAAAAGGGTCAGCAAGCGGGTGAGGACAGCGACCGGACACCAGCGGTTGTGGGTCTTATAGAGATGTATGTCCGTACCTGGGCCAAGCTGCTGTGTCTTTGAGACCGCTAAATGTAGGATGAAATGGTCCTCAAACCTTACTAGATGGTGTTTGCACAGCATACGTGCCGAGGGGCTACTGCAGGTAAATTCGCCTGGCCGCAAGAAGCCGTAGAAGGCCAGGTGTATGGCTGCTTGCAGGACGACACTGACATGGAGACCGAAAGGTGAGGAGGCCAGAATGTCTGACATGTCCCTGAATACTTCGCCCGTGATAGGCAGCCGTTTGATGCTGGAAACCGGCCGACGTTTCTGAATGCCGCGCATGAGTGCCCGGACGGCGTGACAGGTGAATAAGGAGGGCTTAGTAGGGTCCTGGAGGGACGTGAAGTGTTGTACCCCGGCCAAGTACAATCGGATTGTGTTGAACGATAATGCCAAGTCCGAATGGCAGTAGGAAAGGAAGGCAAGGACTTGCTTGACCCGGGAGGTCTCTGTATTGTGGGACGATATGAAGCGAGTAAAGGCCCTCCAGGCCGACTGATAGGCCTTGCGGGTATTGTCTGAGAGGGAGTGATCAATAAGTTGAGTCGCTGCTGACAAGTGCGGGGCTAATCCAATGTCAGTTGAGACCAGTCCGGGATAGCTGCAGAAGTTGGTCCGGCTCCGGGTACCTGATCAAAAAACGAAACAAAGTTAAAGCGGGAGAGGGCATCCGCCGCCTGATTAAATTTGCCGGGGACAAAAGAACAATGAAGGTTGAACTGAAACAATAATGAGAGCTGGGTCAGTCGCCGCAGGAAGGACATAATCTGTAGAGATCTGGACCTGCCTTTATTGACAATCTCCGCAGTGGCCAGGTTATCTGTAGAAAAGACCACCGTCTGGCCTGACCAGCTGCGGCCCCAGGTGTGTGCAGCGGCTACAATGGGATATAGCTCAAACAGGGAGGACGTCTCAGTGAAGCCAGGAATAGCCAGTATCTGTGGAGGCCAGGGGGCTGCGAGCCAGAGGTTGCCAAAAATAGCCGCAAAGCCCGTGGAGGCCGCTGCGTCGGTCACCACCCGAGGTGACAGGGCGGACACGGAGGGGACGAACAGGGACACTCCGTTCCAGGAGGACAGGAATTCCTCCCACATGGCTAGGTCTGCAATAGCCGCGGAATCCAGGTTGAGTACTTGCTCCGGGTCCTGAGAGTGGGATAATAAGGCCAGCAGGCGTGACACGAACGAGCGCCCCTGGGGGATGATGCGCATAGCAAAATTGAGCATACCAAGGAGGGACTGGAGCTGTCTCTTGGTACAAGTCCTGGCATGAGTAAAGTCCCTCAGGACCGTCCTGATGCGGGTCAGTTTATCCGGGGGAAGGCTGGCCTGCATGGTGTTAGTGTCTAGGCTGACCCCGAGAAAGGTGATAGCCTGCGACGGACCCTCCACCTTGTGCTCCGCAATGGGGACATTAAGGTTACCGAAGACTCCCCTCAACTTAGCCAGATCTTGTGGGGGAGAGCCGGGCGGCTCTATCAGCAGGAAGTCATCCAGATAATGAATGACTTCCCGACACTGGGCTACATGTAACAAGATCCAAGCAAGAGCCTGTGCGAAGGTGTCGAAGAGCCAAGGACTACTCTTGGACCCGAACGTGAGCTTAGTGGCAAAGTAGTACTGCTGCCTCCACTTGATTCCATGCCAGCACCAGAGGGAAGGATGGATAGGAAGAAGTTTAAAAGCATTTGAGATGTCGGCCTTGGAGAGCCAGGTACCTGTACCTGTCTTAAGAATGGCCTGGATGGCCATGTCTACTGATGCATATTTAAGGGAGAACTCCTCAGAGGGAATAAGGGAATTGAGACTGGGGACCGTAGAGGAATGAGGCGCTGACAAATCATAAACCAATCTGAGTTTATTAGAGAACTTGCCCTTGACAAGCCCAATAGGGCTGACTCGCCAGGTGACGAATGGGGGCTGTATGAAAGGGCCGATGACAAAGTCCTGATCTAGTTCAGATTGCAGCAGTTGGTCGATGGCAAGCTCATCCGTGGCTGCTGAGCGGAGGTTCTGGCACTCGTGTGTGACGTGAGGGAGAGAGATGAGTCCAGTGTGAAAGCCTTCCGTGAAGCCCTGGACGAGGAAGGTGGACAGTGAGGGGGTAGGGTGGCTGGATAGGTAGACGCTAAGCCACGACACATTGAGCCGGCTTAGTCAGGACCTTTTGAGCTGCTTGATCTCACACATGAGCCGGGGGTGAGCTCTATGACATTGGGTGCACACATGGAGCAGCCTACACTGGCTGAAATTACACGACCCACTGTTATAATTATTGCAGATCGAAGCACCGCCCATGGTTTTAACTGGGCGCCCTAGCTTATCGGTCTGTGGCGGGCGAGCTGGCACTTGCAGGCCCTGAGCGGCCCCCGAGGTAGATGGGCCGACGAAGGGCGGGGCTGCCACTGAGGTAGCGCACCAGGCCGCAGTATGTGTTGCTGACTGGCAGATTGTACACAGAGGGGACCGAAGCCCCGCGAAGTGGCGGCAGAACAGTTCTGTGTCCATTGTGCTCCAATCCGTAGGGGTCTGGAACTGGGAAAGCCTGGCGGCTGCTTTAGCGGAGAAGGATCGGTGGTAGTCATAAAAAGAAGATCCGCCGTATTTGTAGCCCAGGTCAACTACCACATGGAGGTACCGATCCAGCTCCTCCCTCCTGCCAGGGGAGGCCGAGCAAATGATGTCCCTCATCATGCCAAAAGCTAAGGTAAACTCAGTAACTGAGAGCTTCCTATCTAATCTGGAGTCCTTAGCTTTGAGGACCACTGATACGTCCCCCCAAGTATAGGCTTTATTCTCTGCCAGCTCATGAATTGAGATCAGCAAGGAAGCCAAATTGACGTCCTTTCCCTCTAAAATGTCCTTCCTGATGTTTGCTGACACCATATGCGATGGGAACACTATCGGTGCAGCTCCGGGGATACCTGCAGGAGGGCTCACAACTGGTAGGGACGCTGGTACAGGCGGAGAGACAGAGGGTTGGGTCTCGAGGAGGGCTACTCGGCCCTGCAGATCTGTCATCGAGGTCGTGATAGATGACACCAGGGTGTGGAGCTGGGAGATAGAAGAGGCGATGGAGCCTAAGGAGGCCTGCTGAGTAGAAGCCTCCACCGCCGCGGGAGGAGGAAACAGGAGCCGGAAAAGCTCTGCCTTTCTGGCTGTTGCTGGGAAGGGGACACCCCTGCGTCTTAGCTCGGCTGTTAGCCTGGGAATGGTCCAAGCTCTGAAGGCCCTTTGGCTGCCATTCTCTGAACCGGATGGAGACAATGGAGCCGTGAGGTCCTCGCTGCCGGCCTGGGACATGGTGGCGGAAATTGGGTCTGACGAGGCCACAAGCCCTCTGATGCGATTCTTTCTCCTAATACGGACCTATAAGGGGTGAGATGGATTACAACTGGTTGGAGACTCCTAAAGAAATACCTGTTTCAAAGAAGGCAGCTTTGCTGAAGGGCATTTCCCGCTAGATGATTATGCTTACCTAAGAAGGCACCGTCTGACCAGGTGCAGGCTGGACCTACTGAACTCGACTGACCTGAGGAGATGAAGGTGAAGTTTGTTTGAGACTCCCACCTGACGAAGGCTAGCTAACAGTGGAAGTGAGACGTCACACACGAGATAAACGACACCAAGGAAGGAAATAAATTTTCCTCTTTCCCACCCCCCTGAATCGCCCCCCCCCCCCCCTTTTTTTTTTTTTCCCTTTTTTTTTTTTTTTTTTCCTTCCCCTCCTTTTTTTTTTTTTTTTTTTTTAGTGAAATGAGGCTGATGAGCAAGGCCCCCCGATAAGAATCCAACGTTGAAAAACCAACTGGACTAGAAGCGGGAAGTAACACGTGACCGTGAAATGAGTGAATCTGCCATGACAGAGATCCGAATCGCCATGCCACAAACTTGCGACCGAGCACGAAGCGGAACCTGGAGCATGTACTGAAATGAGGCCATTCCTGGGGCACGCCGGAACGAATTTGGTCCATGAACATGACTATTCGTACCGGAACGTGATAGGTGAAATGAAATGAAACCCATGACAAAGACTGGAATCAGACGACGAGCCCAAGCACCTAACAAATGAATCCCGTCTTTGGAGCATGTACTGAAATGAGGCGTAGCAGCTGGGCACACCGGAACGAATTGGTGCATCAAATAAATGCAACGAGATTCGAATCGGAGTGTAATAAGTGACAGAAATGATATCCCATGACAGAGACAAGATTCAACGACTGGACTGATGGTAGCAAATAATGAATCCGTCTCTGGCGCATGTACTGAAATGAGGCGTAGCAGCTGGGCACGCCAGAACGAATCGGTGCATAGTAACATGCGACAGGATTCGAATTGGAGTGTAATAAGTGACAGAAATGATATCCCATGACAGAGACAAGATTCAACGAGTGGACCGATGGTAGCAAATAATGAATCCGTCTCTGGCGCATGTACTGAAATGAGGCCATTCCTGGGGCACGCCGAGACGAATTGGTCCATGAACATGACTATTCGTACCGGAACGTGATAGGTGAAATGAAATGAAACCCATGACAAAGACTGGAATCAGAAGACGAGCCCATGCACCTAACAAATGAATCCCGTCTTTGGAGCATGTACTGAAATGAGGCGTAGCAGCTGGGCGCACCAGGACGAATCGGTGCATAGAGGAATGCGACAGGATTCGAATTGGAGCGTAATAAGTGACAGAAATGATATGCCATGACAAAGACAAGAATCAGGGACCGAGCGTGAACCTGCAAGTGATTCCGTCTCTGGAGCATGTACAGAAATGAGGCCGAACCCTGGGGCACTTCAAAGCGAATCGGTGCACCAGCGGTGCGACAGGATTCGCGACGGAGCGCGACTAGTGACAGAAATGATATTGGAGCAGCAGAAATGACTGGGACTGAAATGTTTGAACGAGGTGAAATGAGACACATAACATAATTGCAAGAAATGAAGAGACACATTCGAACTGGAGCAGAGCAGCGACACGTGCGGACTGATTGCCTTGTCGTAACAAGCAGTCGGCTGTGGGTCGAACGATTCGACCGCTACAATAGAAATGCACGGCAGTCGAACGGTTTCGAATGCCGTAGCTGCGAATGAATCGCCTGTCGTGGCGTAATCGAACGTGTCGAATGATGACAACGCCTACGTCGAAAGTAGCATACAGTGACAAGTGTACGAGGCCACCGAAACATTCGATATGACAGAACAGAGCGGCTTGTGCGTACAAGCAAAATAATGGTACATCGAAAACGTAATAAAAGAGGGTGCCGAAGCCCTACCTGCGACAGCCGGCCCGAGCGACAAATTCGATGGGTACAGCGACGACGAACCTACGGACGCTGATGGACGAGACGGGATTGTCGAATTGAAGACGAAAACGCGGGAACCGCCGAACAGGCTCGCTGCGTCTGATCTGGATAGTCGGCCCTTGATATCTGACGTGTCAGATATCGCGCACCGGAACCGACAAGGAAGATGGGCGGACGGCAGGTTATATACACCACCGGGCTCCTCCCATAATTTCAGGCCACCATACTGGCCTTTCTATATATATATATATATATATATATAAAAATAAATTTTTGGGGGTTCCAGGTAATTTTCTAGCAAAAAATATTGATTTTAACTTAAGAAAGAAGTATCAGAAAAAGATTTAGACTTTAAGTGGTTAAACTTCCTGCATTTACACGTTATTGAAAGCTTGGCAGACTGTCCAGATTATTTGTTTACACAGAAGTTCTTTCCCTTTGGTCTAAGAAGTGTTATGCCGCGTACACACGAGCGGATTGTATGGCGTACTTAGTCCGTCATACAATCCGACGAACAGTCCGTCGTACTTTCCACTGAACGGACTTGACCACACACGGATACACAAACAGTCCGTCGAAAGCTTGCGCGATGACGTGTACAGCACGTACGACGGGACTAGAAATAGGAAGTCCAAGACACAGCAAAGCACCCTTCCGCCGTGTAAATCCTTTCTGGGCATGCGCCATTCTTAGTCCGTCGAACTAGCATACTGACGACCGTATTGTCCGCTGAAACCAAAGTACGACGGACCGAATTTCGAAAAAACCGAAATACTTAGTACTCCGGACTGCACGCTGAAAAAATCCGCTGAAGCCCACACACGAGCGGATTGTCCGCTGAAATGTGTTTCGACGGACTAAGTACGCCATACAATCCGTCCGTGTGTACGCGGCATTAGTCACAATGTTTCAAGTTCTAAACTTGGCAGACTGCCCCGGATGCTTTCTTTTGACAGCTGAGTGAGCACATAATCATCCCACTTGTTTATATGAAAGAATTGCCTATTCTCAGCAGGAGAGATCGTCAGGGGGGGTGAATCGCAATTTTTTACCGATTAATCGTGCAGCTCTACTTCCAAGTACAGGAAGGACACTCTTATACTTCTGTTCTGTACACCAGCTCAGATCTGGGTTTAACTACCTCTAGTTTCCTAATCTAAGCCCTTGTACACACGGTCGGACATTCTGACAACAAAATCCCTCGGATTTTGTCCGAAACTTGTGTTGCATACACACGGCCGGACAAAGTTGTCAGAAAATCCAATCGTTCAGAATGTGATGATGTTATTTCGTTACGACGGGACTACGTTCAGGCTAGTAGCCAATAGCTTTGGTCTAGGAATTTGATCTGAGCATGCGTGGCACTTTGTCCGATCGGAATTCTCTACACACAATCGGACAAAGTCTGATCGGATCATGTTGTCGGAAAGTTTTATAGCCCAGCTCTAAAACATTGTTATCTGGAATATCCGACGAAAACAGTCGGATGGAGCCCACACACAGTCGGATTATCCGACAACACGGTCCGATCGGACATTTTCCGTCGGAATGTCTGACCGTGTGTACAAGGGCTAAGAAGTTAGAATGTGTCACTGTCTAATGCTAGGTTTTCCAAGTGGTAGTAGTAGGAACTTCCCGAATTTGATGCATTTGTCTGTATTAAGCCTTTACTGTGCATGATTTTTTACTCCAACAATTCCTATAGACGTATATTTACTACTTCTTGAGGAGTACATTTAAAGCTATGCACACACGATAGGATTTTCTGACAACAAAACTATGGATTTTTTTTAACTGAAGGATGTTGGCTCAAACTTGTCTTGCATACACACAGTCACACAAAGGTTGTCGGAAATTCCAAACGCCAAGAACGCGGTGACGTACAACACGTACGACGAGCCAAGAAAAATTAAGTTAAATAGCCAGTGCGGCTCTTCTGCTCGATTCTGAGCATGCGTCGACTTTTGTGCGTCGGAATTGTGTACAAACGCTTGGAATTTCCGACAACAAACCTTGTTGTCGGAAAATTTGAGAACCTGCTCTCAAACATTTGTTGGCGGAAATTCTGAAAACAAATGTTCTATGGAGCATACACACAGTCGGATTTTCCAACAACAAGCTCACATCCAACGTTTTTTGAATTTATCAATGCACAGCTATCGCCACTTCTAATGCCTCTGCTAATAGTCAGCATTCTTGATGAGTGCATTTGACAGGTCCCTCAGCTCCTAACCTATCTGGCACTGGAGAATTATGGCTTTGAGGGTAGGGGCAATAAGAGGATGGAAGATGGAAGACACTTCTCATTGATTTTAAGTAATATCCCTTGAATTGTTTTTTATTTTTTTTGGACTAAACTTAGCCTTTACTAAAAAAATTGAATACCATGGGGCCTAAGACAGAACCCTGGGGCACACCAGTCACTACTTTAACCCATTTAGATATCAAGTCGTTTATCATTACTTTCCTGTCCACGCACATACAATTTCAACAAAACTAACAGACCCTTTTTATTGTTGTTTATGGTACAGTATCAAATGCTTTACCAAATTCTAGATAAACTACACCCACTGGACTTCCACCATTCAATTTCTCATTTACTTTCTCAAAGAATGATAACAGACTGCTCTGACAAGAACAATCTTTCATATATCCATGCTGGTTGTCACTTATGATATCACAGATACATTTCTGTGTAGAGTCCCTTACAATTCCCTTAAGTACCTTACATACTATCGATGAGGCTGATTAGTAGCTTCCTGGCATACATCTCAATCTTTTTTTATAAATTGGTACCATATTTACTCTACAGCAGGGATATGCAATTAGCGGACCTCCAGCTGTTGCTAAACTACAAGTCCCATCATGCCTCTGCCTTTGGCTGTCATGTTTGTCTCCCTAAGGCTGGGTTCACGGAGGAGCTGACCTTCCAGGAAACCAATTTGCCAACCAGGGCCTATCCTATAGGCATTAGAAATATTCACGGTTCATTTGTGGGGGGGTGTGACCGGATGGAGTTGGGCGTGAGCGAGTGAGTGGGAGCGTGTGTGTCTGAGCTCCTGCCTCCGCCCGGTGTCATGTGGAACACCGCTCTCTGATGAGTATAGCTGTGATGACCAGACCCCCTCTACTGTAGCTCTGTAGCGTGAGCGTGAGCAGCGTGTAGCGTGGCGCGCACTGCTTCCCGACGCCCACCGCTTCGCATCGGCGGAAATTGACGGAGATCCCCGAGTGTTCCCGAGACGAGCTTTCAGAAAGCTCCGCTACTAAGCTGGTCGTTCGGAGATCCACGGATAGGAGGAAGCCTAAACCCCACATGAGGCTAAGCCAAGGACACGCCGAGCAAGTTCTATGACGGCCTTGGATGACAGCATTCCTCTCGGCGATACCGGTCTGCTCTATTGAGGGAACAACCTGTCGGCAGTGCGGTGAGAAACGTTATTGAAGCTAAGGGGATGTTAGCACCTGGGCAGAGCCTGCGGCTTACCTGATACCTCAAGGTGGAGAGTTGTATAGGCAATCCCTGCTTGTTCGGAATGTCAGCCTTTTTTTTCTACCTGTCTTGCTCTTGATGACTGTCCGTTGAAACGAGCTTATTGCAAGAATATAATCAATAAGAGACTTGGCAGTGTGTGTCCCGCGCTTGGTGAGCTGTTCGGATCTCCCCCCAGGTTCTCTCTCAAATATTTGAGCCCTTTGCTGGGAAGTAGTGATTTGGCAACACTAATGTTACAGTATTAGCCTTTATCCCCTGCCGGTTTAGCGAACCTTCTATGCGCTTTTTACCATGCTTAGCAAACGTGCGATAGAAGACGCACTTCATGGAGAGGGGAATCAAAAAACACGGGCTGCTAAAGAAAAGCTGAATCAAGCCTCTGCAGCTTCGAAGCTTGAGCGTTTTGCACGTGTATCCTCCCCAGGTGGGAAAGCCCAACATCACCCGCTGGGACAATCTAAAATGCAGGGGTCTGCCGGGGACAGGAGGAGTGCAGGTTGCCCCCCACCAGATCCTGGTACCCCGTTGCCAGGAGGGGGGGTAGTTGAGCTGCTCCAAGAAGACAGCAGGGTGCCCCAAAAACCTGGGGAGGGTGGGGAACCGACTCTGCGTGAGATACTTACGGCAATCAACGACTGCAAGAACTCTATCTCTGGGCTAGACAGCCAACTGAGCAGCATCCAAAACGAAGTACACGCTATGAGCCAATTACTAAGTAATACTATTGTTAGAATGGACGCTCTAGAGGGAAGATTAAGCACGGTGGAAGATGAACTATTCCCTCTGCAGGAAAAAATAACTACACTTCAGAAACAAATTGTCGCACAGGCATCTAAAATTGATGACATGGATAATAAGAACCGCAGGAATAATGTGCGACTAATTGGCCTGCTAGAGGGTAGTGAGGGTCCTGACCCCATAAATTTCTTGGAAAACTGGTTCAAGGAATTACTGGGGGATGTTTCCTTTTCCTCTACCTCCAGCATCGAAAGAGCCTACAGAGTTCCTCTCAGATCTCATCTATCTGAGGGACGCTGTAGACCAATGATTTTGAAATTCATTAACTATAATGATAGAGTGATCTTGATGCGGAGAGTTAGGGGAATGGGAGACATCTTCTACAAGGGGTCTAGGGTGTCATTTTATCCAGATTTTTCGCCAGACCTACAAAAACAGAGGGCGGAGTTTATCCCCGTTAAACGTACCTTAAAATCGCATAATATTATGTATGCCTTACTGTACCCAGCCCGTCTCCATGCGTCTGCTTTGGGCTCAACAATCTTTTTTAGTTCTCCGCAGGAGGCCATGAATTGGCTAGAGGAGCATAAGGGAGCCCTCTAATGACACTCGGAGTTGGTCTGTACTGGTTCCCCCCCCCCCTTTTTTTTTTTTCTTTTCTTTTTGTCTGTGTGGGCAAGGTGGGATGAGTGGGGAGGGGGGAGGGTGGGAGACAGTAAAATTTGATACTAGCATCTGTGGGAATAATTTTTATATACTTTATACCTTATATACTTACTTTGGTGTGGAATTAAGGTGTCCTAGGCTACTGCTCGCTGACTGCTGATGGGTAACAATAGGGCGCAATAATTTAACTAGGAATATGGTAAAACACTATGGATTATAGAGCACTGTGATGATAGGATGAATTTATAGATATACAGATGAATTTATAGATAATATAATATTTTATCGTTAATTGTGAACGAGCCACGATGGAGGAGTTGAGTGTGTGGGATTGGTTAATGTACTATAAGTAAGTGAACACTATAGGCTGACAAGTTGGGCGGGAATAGGCATGGTCACAGATGGGGTGAGTTGGGAGGGTGGGTGTTGGGGGGGGGCCAACTACATGGGTAAATATAATTTTATGCTGTTATGTATGTATATCTCTAGAAACAATTGGTGAATCCATCTTGGCGAAGGAATAGGGAGCCAAATGGCTGCCGTTTGGGTGAGATGGACGAACTAAATTGGTTCAAGCTGGGGTATAATGCTTTGGCCCAGGGTACACTGTGATATATGGTGGATAGATAGCCCACATAATTTTACATTTATAGAGGTAATAGGGGGTTAGAGTTGAGTTGGGGGGTGGGGTGGGGGGGGGAACCTATATGTTGTCCCCCCCCCCTGCCCCCCCCCCCCCTTTTTTTTTTTTTTTTGGTTTAGGGGGGGGGGGGGAAAGGAAGGGTGGGATTGGCACTACGGAGTGGCTATGTTTTCACTTTTCAATTATTGTGGACGGGGAGGGATATGATCGGGTGGGGGTCCAGCGAGCTCGGACACCGTTGAATGGGGTATGGGTATACCGGTTACAATTGAGACCCCTAGGGGTGGCTCTGATGGGCAGGGTTGGGCGGGGGGTAGGAGGGGAGGGAGTTTTCGAACGCATGCTGAGAGGGATAAGGCGATAGGTGGGGACAGTTTGAGTAGGAGGGAGGCGACGGGGAGAGGATGCGGTTCCCTCTCCCCCTACCCTCCCCCCTTTAGGGGTATATCAATTATTGGAACAGACGGGTGAGAGGAAGACTACTGGGGCCTATGGCTAGGTGGAATATAACCTCGTGGAACGTGAGGGGCTTGGGAGACCCTAAGAAACGCAGGTCTGTGATGTTAGAGACGGAGGGAAGGGGACCTGGCCTGCTTTTTCTTCAGGAAACCCATTTAACTCCAATTACGGCCCCTCTGCTCCATGATCGTAAATTTCAGGCATACTATCACTCTTTTCACTCGTCGTACTCTCGTGGGGTGAGTGTGCTAGTATGGAAAGGTACGGATTTTCTATGCAAAGAGTCCCAGATAGACCAGGAGGGGAGATTTGTGTTCTTGCACTGCTTAGTGGCGGGGCAAGAGTACATTCTAGCAAATATCTATATACCCCCTCCCTTTAAATTAGAGGTCATGGATAGATTTCTTATGTTCAGCCTGGGCAAAATGGGCATTCCATGGATAATTGCCAGTGACTTCAATGAAATTATAGACAAGCGCCTAGATAGGTTTCCTTGCGCAGCTGGGAATAGAACAGGTCGACTACATGAATTTCTACTGGAAGTTGGATTATGTGATATCTGGCGTATGCGATACCCCCAGGACAGGCAATATTCCTGCTTCTCCAGTACCCATCGGACGTTATCAAGGATAGATATGGGCTTGGGGAATAATGAGGCAGTAGGAGGGGTGACAGATATAGAATATGGGGTACGTGGTATCTCAGATCATTCTCCTTTAGTTATAACTTTGAATACGGGAGTGCGCGCCCCATTGAGAGAGTGGAGAATAAACCCCGCTTGCTTGGAACTAATTGATGGATCTAACCTCTTGGGGGATGAAATAGGGGAATTCCTTCAGGCTAATAGAGGGACAGCGGCCCCTGGTATGGTTTGGGATTCCCTTAAAGCCTTTATTAGGGGACTACTTATTCAGAAAATTGCAATACTAAAACGGGAGTCTCGAACTCAGGAAGAGAAAATTCGTAATAACGTTATTCAGGCTGAGAGAGAGTTTGTAGAAGACCCATCGCCGGGGAAACAACAAACCTGGGAGGATAATCAACAGATATACAAAATGGCACTCTTAAAAAAAGTGGAGAATCAACGTATTTTCCAACACCAATATTACTTTGGCGAAGGGGAGAAGGTAGGTCGAGTCCTCTCCTTATTGACTCGTGTCAACAGCCCCCCTACAGTAATATCGGCAATTAAAACGCAGAAGGGTGGCACTGTATTTAGGCCCTCCGAGGTTATGACGGAACTGGGGGAGTATTATAGAACATTATATAAATCATCGGTACAGAGTTGTGAAGATCTGGCCACTAATTTTTTGCATCAAATAGATATCCCCGCGCTTTCAGACCAGGATAAGTTGAACTTAGATCTAC
Source organism: Lithobates pipiens (assembly GCF_037356315.1). Taxonomy (NCBI): domain Eukaryota; kingdom Metazoa; phylum Chordata; class Amphibia; order Anura; family Ranidae; genus Lithobates; species Lithobates pipiens. The sequence goes on along the minus strand of NW_027507758.1, from coordinate 560,129,683 downwards.
CACTTACTCTGGAAGAATTAAAATTGGCAATGAATAGTATGCCCAACTATAAAGCTCCTGGACCCGATGGGTTACCAGTGGAAATCTATAAGCGATACAGCGAACAGCTGATACCAGCGTTACTGGAAACCTTAAACTACGCATTGAAGGCGGGGGAACTCCCCGCTTCAATGCGGGAGGCCAATATTATTTTAATTCTTAAAGAGGGGAAGGACCAACAAGAGGTCTCGTCATACCGGCCGATATCTCTGCTATGTTCAGACATAAAAATATTAGCCAAGGCCTTAGCAACCCGTCTAAATAGTTGCATCCATAAATTAATTCACCCAGATCAATCCGGGTTTATCCCGGGCAGAACAACTAATTCTAATATTAGGAGAGTATTTTTAAACCTACAAATACCTAGAGACGGTGGCAATCCAGGTGCTATACTAGCTTTGGACGCTACTAAGGCTTTCGACAGCCTGGACTGGGATTATCTCTGGGGTGTATTGGAACGTTTTGGCTTTGGCACCCAATTTATCAACTGGGTAAAATTATTATATAGGGGACCCAGGGCTAAGATCAAAATGGGGACCCTATTCTCCGCCATGTTTTGTCTAGAAAGGGGAACGAGGCAGGGATGCCCGCTGTCTCCCCTCCTGTTCGTGTTGGCGATGGAACCCCTGGCTGTGATGGCGAGATCACGCCCTGACATCCGGGGATTCCGGCGCGGACTGGAGGAGGAGAAACTGGCTTTGTTTGCGGACGATGTTCTATTTTTTGTGGATGAGGTGCGGTCAACTTTGAGTAACGTGGTACGGCTAATGGAGGAATTTGGGCAGCAGTCAGGATTGGTCATTAATTGGAGTAAATCAGCCCTTATGCCACTAATAGAGTCTGAAGAGTTAATATTGCCTAGAGTTGAGGGTTTAGAAGTGGTACCTAAGCTGAAATACTTGGGGGTTTGGATTTCCAGAGATGTAGATCGATATGTAGAGGAGAATCTGGTACCACTGCTGGCAAAGTTGAAGCAGAAGGTCAATAGCTGGTGTCGCCTCCCCTTGTCTGTGGCGGGACGCTGTAACCTTGTAAAAATGATCTGGCTGCCCCAGATTTTGTACATCCTCCATAATTCACCAGTCTGGATTAACCAGAAATGGTTTGACAGACTTGAGGGATTAATTAGAGAACTAATATGGAAAAAGAGACAGCCTCGGATTCGGCTGCGGACGCTGCAACTCCCCGTGGAGAAGGGAGGAGTGGCGATCCCACACTTAAAAACATACTTCCTATCAGCCCAGCTCCAGCATTTAGCTGGGGCTGGACTGGAGGAGGGTAGCTATCCGAATCATAAACTGATGATTAATAATGCATACCATAGAATTTTAGTTGAAGTCCTGGAGGCTAATTCATTTGCCCATAAGTGTCCCACTAACGCTCTAGCAAGGAAAGTATGGCAGCTAGCTAAACGACTCTTGGACCAGGGGGGGGTAACAGAGTATACCCCCCTATGGAACAATAGAGAACTAGCGGAACTAAATAGTATAGATCGCTCTCTTGAGTGGGAGAAGAGAGGGGTTGGAAGATTGGTGCATCTCTATCAGGGGAACACTATAAAATCTTTTGAAGACCTTCGCCAGGAATTTGGTATCTCTAATAAAACATTTTATATATATTTACAAGTGAGACATGGGATACACTCCCAGTATGGCACACTTGTAATTGAGAGGAAGAAGAATCCCCTAATACAGAGACTTCTCGAGCAAGGACAATTAAAAGGCCAGATCTCCTACCTATATACAAGACTTAAGGACAAAGTTCTGAATGGAGAGGCATTGGATAAATGTAGGAAAAGATGGGAGGATGACCTGGGTCCAATTGAGCAGGTACAATGGGACGAGATCTTAGCACAGGGGAATCTGGTGTCTATCTCCCCATCGCAGCGCATGTCCCATAAGCTTTTTCTATATAGAGCATATTACACCCCTAAAAAAATGAGGAGGATAAATAGAAAGCTTAATGGCGAGTGCCCTAGATGTGGAGCACCGGGAGACTTAATCCATATGGTTTGGAAGTGCCCAAAATTATACCGCTACTGGATAGATATTGTACGTAGTATCAATAGGATTTTTAATACCATTTTGGAACCCGAAGCTAGGCTTTGCCTACTAGGGATTATGGATACGAGTAGAATTTCTGCTGCGACAAAAATATCTATATTTAGGTGCCTGTACCAGGCTAGACGCTTGATTGCGCTGAACTGGCAAGCAAAAACTCCTCCAGTATTGAGCGCATGGACAAATGCTATAAACTCCACGATCTGGTGTGAACGGGCAATGTACATTAGACAAAATAATCTTAAAAAATTCAAGTCGCTTTGGATTCCATGGCTGCGTGATATCGGCTACCCTCTAGATGAGATACCGTAGGATGAGACCTAGGCTGTATTGTACCTAGGCCGGGCCTGGTGGGGCTCGGGAGACTATCGGTAGATTCTTACTATTGTATTTGAGCTTCCTTGCCGTTTCGCCACTGGTTTGGCTTGTTGAGTAGATTTGATTGGACCTCACAGCAGGCGTTCGAAGCACAGGGTTGGGGGGGGGGGGGGGGGTAGGGGTTAGTTCTGTAGTCCACTAGGGATAATTAGTGCGCTAGTCATGGTAATGTTTTTGATATTATGTAATGTATCTTTCTTCGTTTTAAAGGATAAGTTGTTATTCCCTGCTGGTATGCAAAAAATTTTTTTACAACTGTAAAAGCATGTTATTTGTATGTATATTCTAAATGCATATATATTCAATAAAGATTAATTAAATTAAAAGGCTGGGTTCACACTGCAGCGGTTTATGAGAACAGATGTGATTCGCACTGCAGTGCAAATCACATCCGATCTCTGTGCGATGGGAGTTCAGCCATACAGATAGTATGGCTGAATTCGCATCACACCCGGCCCAAACTCGCACAGGACCCTTTTTTTGCTCCGCAGCAGAATCGGATTGCATGGGTGTTCACACCATGGGATCCGATTCCTGTCCGAGTTTGCAGATCGCACTGCGATATGCGAACTGATCTGGGGGTGTCATTAACGTTTCGCTGACACTCCCAGCAGTTCGCATAGGGCAGTGTGAACTGCCGCCGGGAGGTATGCGATGCGGGAACCCGCAGCGGATTTGCGGCGTTCCCGCATCGCTGCAGTGTGAACCCAGCCTAAGAGTCTTGCTATGCCTCAAGGGGAATTGTAGTTCTGCTACAGCTGGAGGTCTGCTAATTGCCTATCCCAGCTCTACAGCAATCAGCTGGTACTGTTTCAGTCAGTAAGTTATCTTTAAAAATTAGACATAAAGGCTTGACTATAACTGAACCAAGCTCCCTAAGAACTAGCAGGTGTAAACCATCTGGATCTGGTGATTTGTTTAAATTACACTTCTCTAGTCTTTTTTGTACCTGATTTTCTATATGCTATTACTCTGACCACTGTCAGACTAGTATTTTTCATCTGTAAAAGCCTTTAGGGAAAAAAAAAAGAGAAAAAATTATTGAGTACATCTGCCTTTTCCTTGGCATTTGTTATCAACTTCCCATATTTCTTTATAATGGGGTCTATATCTTTTTATAATCTTTTTACTATTGATATATAAAAAAAAAAGTTTGTATTTGTTTTACTAGTTGTAGCAATGTGCTTTGTGTATTCTTTTTTGCCACCCTGATTGCTCCATGTTGTATTGCTTGTGAATCTAGAATGCTGAAGATGTACCTTCTGCTTTGTTTTAAGTTTTTTTCTCTCATTTATTTGTTGTTTTACATTAGAAATTAGGCACATAGGTTTTAATTATTATTATTTTTTTTTATGTATGTTTCCCAATGGAATAGGAAAAATAATGCACTTGTTCAATTCACCTTTAAAACACTCCCACTTGCAGCGTGTGCTCTTGCTGCAAATATTGAGTGTCCATTGGGTGACGTGCAGTAGCTTTTTTTTAAATTTAGAGTTCTTGTACTTCCATCGTGCCTCTCTTTACTGTAACTTATGGAAAATGTGATTGCACCATTATCATTATTACCCAAGTTGTCTCTAACTTGTACATCTTTAATGGGCTCCATATTGTTTGAAATTAATAAAAGATGAAATTGTCCTGAAACGAAATTGTCATGAAATCATCCTGCGTGCTACTTTGCAGCTGAACATCGGCGTGAGCCGGTCGGCAAATGGTTAATGCAGCAGATAAGATACAGCATGCTTACTACCCTTCAACACTGGAAGATGTCCAGCAGTGCCATCAGCACAGAACTGGCAGAAACAAGTGGGAACCAGGTATACCCATCTACTGTCCAGAGAAGTCCGGCCAGAAATGGTCTTCATGGAAGAATTGTGGCCAAAAGCCATACCTCCAATTTGGAAACATGGCTAAGTGACTCGGCTATGCACAAAAACATAGGAACTGGGGTATAGAAAATGTCAGCAGGTGCTCTGGACTGATGAGTCAAAATTTGAAATCTTTGGCTGTAGCAGAAGACAGTTTGTTCGACAAAGGACTGCAGAGAGGTGCAATAATGAGTGTCTGCAGGCAACCGTGAAGCATGGTGGAGGTTCCTTGCAAGTTTGGAGCTGTATTTCTGCAACTGGAGTTGGGGATTTGGTCAGGGTCAATGATGTTTTCAATGCTGAGAAATACAGGCAGATACTGTACTTATTCATCATGCCATATCATATGGTGATTTGCCCTAAATTTATTCTAGCAGGGCAACGACCCCACACACACAGCCAATGTCATTAAGAACTATCTTCAGTGTAAAGAAGAACAAGGAGTCCTGAAAGTGATGGTTTGGCCCCAAAGGAGCCCTGATCTCAACATCATAGAGTCTATCCGGGATTACATGAAGAGATAGAAGGATTTAAGACAGCCTACACGCTCAGAAGATCTGTGGTTCGTTTTTCAAGATGTTTGGAACAACCTACTCGCCGTGTGCAAGTGTATTTAGAAGAATTTATGCTGTTTTGAAGGCAAAGGGTGGTCACACCAAATTTTGATTTAGATTTCTCTTCTGTGCATTTACTTTCCATTGTGTTAATGTAGCACCCTCTAGTTAGGTAGGTGCTAGAGTGAGGATTTTTCTAGCAGAGTAGGACAATTTAGGCAGGCCTAGCTGATGGCTAGGCCTGTTTGTTTTCATTCTGGGCTGGGAGTGGCTCAGAGCAGGGCTTGGTAACTCACAAGTAGCATCACTGTCACCTCCCTCTTCTTTCCTTAAGGTGGTAAAAAGAGGAGGAGAGAAGAGTTGGAGCTGCCTGTGGTATATTGAGGAGCCTTGACCAATCCCCAGCTTGGATTGTCAGGGGGCAGGCCTTCTTAAATACCCAGGGTCTGCCCAGCTTGGGGAGGAGTTTTCAGGTGGACGAGCTGGATTGCGAGAGTATGGAGGCTGTCGGGGCCCACGGGGAGTGGGGGGGGGGGGTGACCTTCGGCTGGGGATCGGGAGAGGAGGAGAGAAGAGATCCTGAGAGAGAGGCACATGAGAGAGCAAGGAGAAGACAGCGGGCGGGAGAGTACACTGCTAATAGTCTCCAGGAAGGACAACAGTTCGTAGCGTGGAGGGCTGGTGAGTGAAGCACAGTTGGGAGGACTGGGAAGGCACACTTGAGAGAACTGGGAGTTTTCAGTTTGAGATGGGTGCAGAACCAGAGGAGTGGACTGTGGGAAGGGCAGTGGAGAGAGGTCATTGCAGCCAGGCTGTCTGGCAGGGTGTGAAGGAAGCTATCTGGAATCAGTAGCTCGGAAGAGGACAGTTAATACCAAAAACATTCTATTTGCTACACATAAGGGCCCTGCCTGAAAAAGGCAATCCACTGAGGCCTGGCTGAGTCAGTGTCAGGCTTAATCATGTAATGATAGCTAGTCTAGAGGAGTAACAGTCTGCCGCAAGTGAAGTGATGAAGGAGTAATGGTCTGCAGAAAATTAAATGCTGGAGGAGTAAAGGGAAATAGGTCTTAAGCAAGAGTTGTGCTGGAGAGAAGACTGGAGTGTATATACAGGAGTGTATATCCACTTCAATACAGGGCACTTTCACCCCCTTCCTTCCCAGCCCAATTTTCAGCTTTCAGCGCTCTAGCGCTTTCAGTGACAATTGCGCGGTCATGCTACACTGTACCCAAATGAAATTGTTATCATTTTGTTCGCACAAATAGAGCTTTATTTTGGTGTTATTTATTCACGACTCCGTTTTTTTTTTTTTGCGATATAAGCGCAAAAAAAGCGGAAATTTGGGAAAAAAACAATATTTTCTTTTTTCTATTTGAAAAGAAATCCAATAAAATCAAATTTTGTCATAAATTTAAGCCAAAATGTATTCTGCTACATGTTTTTGGTAAAAAAAATTCCGTTAAGTGTATAATAATTGGTTTGTGTGATCACGGACATATGTACGCAAATGATCATGTACATATGTGTGCAGGTGATCACGTACATATGTGTGCAGATAATCATTGGGACATGTGATTTTAGTGGGACATATGTGGGGGACATGTTTTTATTATTAGGGACATGTGTTTTTATTATTTGGGGACATGTATGTTTTGGGGACATGTGTGTTTTGGGGACATATGTGGGGACTGTGTTTTCACTGTGTGGTGTGTTGTGTGTTTACACTACACTGATGATCAGTGAGTAAAAAGCTGTGAAAAGCAGCCCATACTCACTGATCATCAGCCGGCTGCAGCGTTCTGCTCTCCTCTTCTCAGCGGTGACTTCCGTGTGAGGAGAGGAGAGCCGATTGCCTAGCAACCGGCTGTTTGTTTACATCACATGACGGCCGTGATTGGACACGGCCGTCATGTGATCAGGAGGGCCAATCACAGAGCCCTCCTGCCGATCTGAGATGTGCCGTGTCCGGGTGACACGAGCACATCGGGATCGCGCCGCTGCGCGGGCGCGCGCGCGCGCGATCCCGCTGCTCCTGAATGACGTTCCTGAACGTCCTATCAGGAGCAGGCGGCTCCCACCCGGCCGTATATATACATTGGCCGGGTGGGAAGTGGTTAAAATAGTCTTAAGCAAGTTGCACTGAATCTTTTTGGGCATCCCATAATTTCCTATTCCCTTCCAAGTTCAATCCCAAATACAAAAACAACAAAGCTTATGGTCTGGTCTATGTCTCTGAGTTCAATAAACAATTAACACCTCTATTTCTAAAAGCATTCTTAATTTACATCAAGTTGTCACACCTGCCTAAAACTTTTGCAAAGTAGTGTGTAGGCAAGTGCAGTTTACTTTCTCCACTGCTGGTACCCTTCTTCTACAGTGGCACTGCAGTTGGAGAGGAATTCAAGAGGAACATAGATCCTCTATGAATTTCTGGGTCACTGGGACAGCATCAAATTGGATGCTACCGCCTCATGTGACTCTGGCAGCCATCTTGGATCAAGCAGAGCTTATTTAACGCGCTGGCACCCAGGGTTGGTGCATTTACAAATTGGTAGAATAGGAACAGGTACCTGTCTGGTAGGGACAGAACTGGTGGCAGGAAAAGGTTCCCGACGAGGAGGAAAAGAGTAAAGCGGAAATCCTGGCTCCTTCAGAAAAAAAATTAAGTCAGCAGCTACAAATACTGTAGCTGCTGACTTTTACTATTAGGACACTTACCCGCCCACGAATTCAGCGGTGTCCTCACCCGAGCTGATTTTTCACTCAGCTCTCGGGTGTTGCCTTCGCCATCTCAGCTAAGGGAAATGCACTTCGCTTTGTGAATGTCCCAGCAGTGGGGGAAGGAGGGGGGGGACAGAATTTTCAGCTGAGTTCACCGCAGCAAGATCAGCTGGAAGTGGGAGCGAGTACCTGTTAAAACAAGGTACCCATTCCCCCCAAAAGGTGCCAAATGTGGCAGCGGTTGGGGGGGGGGGGGAGGCAAGCAAGCGGAGCTTCCCCTTTTGGGTGGAGCTCTGCTTTAAGGTTTGCAACTTCTCTGGACACCTGCCTGTTGGGAACAAAATGGTCAGAACATATTCTCCCCCTCTCTTCAGATGCTGACAGTTTGGCTGCATTCTATTCTCTACACGCTAGTGGAACCATAAGTGTCCCCCGTTGGGCTGTCTTCCATATGGGTTGTTTGTGACTCTGCATTATTTCAATATAAGTTCTTTCATTGCACTGTGGCTGCATGTGTTATTCTGATGTGCCACACCCCACACACAAGTGTACTTCTCCCTAATACTTTGCCTAATCTCTTCCTAACCAGTGGGGACTCTGTCCCTATCTTACTCTTACACTGCAGGCACACAGAATAATGCAAAATTCCACTATACATGTAATTCTCAGTCATGATGTTTGCCCAAATCTCTTGGGATTTCAGTATCCAATAGAACTGCTGTCCTCCCCAAGATGGCTTCCTGAAGCCTATAGCAGGGAACAGTTAGCCATCAATGGGCTCCTACTGCAAGCCTGAAGAAATGGAGCAGTGCCATCCTCAGATTGAAGGATATACTGCAGCCTCCACTTGCTTACACACTGACCACCAATGTAAAGGAGCACTGCTTCACCAACCACCAATATAAGGGGGTATTTACACTGACCACCAATGTAAAGAAGCACTGCTTCACAGACCACCAATATAAGGGGGTATTTACACTGACCATCAATGTAAAGGAGCACTGCTTCACAGACCACCAATATAAGGGGGTATTTACACTGACCATCAATGTAAAGGAGCACTGCTTCACAGACCACCAATATAAGGGGGTATTTACACTGACCACCAATGTAAAGGAGCACTGCTTCACCAACCACCAATATAAGGGGGTATTTACACTGATCACTAATGCGATGGAGGCACTTAAATTGACCACAGTTACAAAAAAAATTTTAACAGGAGATATTATTATGGGGGCCGTTCACTGACCATCAACGTAAAAGGGATGAAACTTGAAGGGAACACAGAACACCAATATGAGATAAAAAATAGGTGGCAGTATAGGCAGCAGCATTTGTTAAAAAGGTTTGACAAAATGTCAGGTGCTTTACAGATTTCATTGGAAGGGGGAATTTGTCATTTTGCTATGCGGACCCTTGATCTGTAGATATGCCCTCGACATGGGAGCTTTTGAACTCTATGGCTCGCTGCAACAACATTGCAGCATCATAGCCACTATCACCCAGGTTCTCTTTAATGATATTTGGTAAAACATAACTGGAATTAGGGCTTTAAATATTTTACTTTTTAGTGAACAAGATCTTTCTCAGTTCTAAATTGTAATATTTATGACCAATGTTTTTTTTTTTTTTTTTGTAGCTAGCTGAGAAGTATGGTTCAATATACAGCCTACAGATAGGATCTCAGAAGATGGTTGTGCTGTGCGGGTATGAGATGGTGAAAGATGCACTGGTCAACCATGCCAACGAGTTTTCTGGAAGACCAAATCTACCAGCTTTTATTGAACTATCCAAGGGACATGGTATATAAACACTTTTAATATGTCCTATTTATTTTTTATTTTTTTTTTACAAAATTACTTATCAGAGAAGTATAGCACATAGTGGTCATTTTACCATATTTTGGGGTGAGTTGACAAGGTTGCGTATCAAAAGAACCCCAATTTTCATTGTGCAGTTCTGGTGCAGTGATAAAATATCCTAGGTGGGCAATTCTCAAGCAATGTACTGTATCAATAAATACAAAGCTTCTTCTGATTGGCAGAGAGGCATGCTGATGATGTCACACTCACTGACTGCCAATCAGAGGAAGCTTAGTATTCATTGATAGAATACATTGCTTGCTCCAAACGGCTGAGCGCCGCTGCAGTAGACTCTTCTGTGTTTCGGGTATGAGACAGGAAAACTTGGCTCACACCCTGAACGCACCTCCAGTGACCTTCCTCACAGGTAAGTGAGGGACATAGTTTATTTAGGCTTAGCTGGCCCAAATGAACTATGTAAAGGCTGAGGAAAGATGGAGTTCTTCTTAAAACAGAATGCTTACAGTGCCAGAGGAGACAGGGAGCAGGCAGGTAGGGGCATCTACCTGCTTGCTGTTTTTTACAGTGGGACTTTAGTTTCACTTTGAGTCGACACCAACTCCTTTGTTGGAAATCTCTTCCAATTATTCCCTTTTCTCCAGGAGAGTTAACCAACCTCCATGGAGATCCATCCTCTTCATAAACATCTGCAGGAGAGTCAGATAGTCACCATGGGATTCCATCCTACCTCTAGTGAAAATCAGCAGCACCAGGACTCAGCTCCAGGCCCAATCACACCCTGGCCACCTTGAGGCAAGTAGGCCGGCCTAAAGCAGCAGCTCCATCACATGCACCCTCCCCAGGCCAGAGCCAGGGAGGAAGAGAACTTGCTTCAGCCAGACCCAAATATGTATTCCCTTTCCCATAATGCACCACTGCCACAGGAAACTCATGTTGGTGGGCTGGGAAAGGATATTAAAAATCATAATCCAGACCTGCTGTGCGATCTTAAATTAATATCAGAGGTGACAGTACTATCTCCTGACAGAAGGGAAAACTGACAACCAGGCTGAACTTAGGGGAAGGTGTACAAGACACAGACTACAAATTAACATTGGATAACTGCAGCCATGCAGAGCTAAATTTAGACACTTCTGCATATGGCAGGGTGGCTACGCTTATTTTTTAAACTTTTTACTGTATTGTTATGCTGCAGCAAGGGCCAAGATGCCCTGTGCTGGCAGCAAGCTGGAAATCAATCGCACAGAGCAAGAAACAGCTAGCTAGCATGAAAAGCTTTGTTGAGTTTTTTAACCCCCTGCTACAGCACGACACAGTTAAAAAAAATGATGCCTACATTTATTGCCATTTATGGATCCTAACAGTCATAAAGAAAACAAAGCTTCATTTGGGTCGTAACCGCTTGATGAGCGTATACTGTATATATACGGTGGCAAGGTGGCTCTTGTGCACTTCCAGGTCTGAGGTGTGCACTTGCGCCGCTGGTGATTGGACACAGCAGGAGCCAATCAGCGGATCCAGCGGACCCAATGTCTGCCAGGACCTGCCAATCATTTGGGACACAAGCAGAACAGCAGTATGCCTATGTAAACAAGGCAGACTGCCATTCTTTCACTACAGAAGTCATGTATCCTGTGTCTCTGCTAAGCAGGGGTACCAACCCATCCCTTCCCATAATACAATCACCTCCCAAACAGTAAGCAACCACATGTTTGGGCATACAGTTAACCCATTGATCGCCCCTGATGTTAACCCCTTCCCAGCCAGTGTCGTTAGTACAGTGACAGTGCATATTTTTAGCACTGATCACTGTATTAGTGTTAATGGTCCCCAGAAAAGTATCAAAAGTGTCACTTAGTGTCCGATTTGTCTGTCGCAATAAGTTGCTGATCACCACCATTACTAGAAAAACAAAAATTCCATAAATATATCCCATAGTTTGTAGATGCTATAACTTTGGTGCAAACCAATCAATATACACTTATTGGGATTTTTTTTAAAACAAAACATGTAGCGGACTATGTTTTGACCTACATTTTAAATCTGATTCTTTACATTTTTTGGATGTGTTTTATAGAAGTAAAAAAAAAAAAAAATATATATATATATATATATATATATATATATTTTTTTTTTTTTTTATTATTATTATTTATTTTTTTTTTTCAAAAATGTCTTTTTTTGTTTATAGTGCAAAATATAAAAACTGCAGAGGTGATCAAATACCACCAAAAGAAAGCTCTATTTGTGGGGGGAAAAAAGGACATACTTTAACTGACAATTGCACGTCGTGCGATGCTGTGCCCAAATAAAATGTAACGCAGTGCTGTATCGCAAAAAATGGCCTGATCAGGAAGGGGGTAATCTTTCTGGAGCTGAAGTGGTTGAAGGATAAGTTCACCTTTGGTAATATGTTACATGTTTCACCTGTTTTGAGGGTGGAACCTGCTCTCAATGCTGAAGCCACTGCCCGAACCCTGCTCCTGTGACAGCAGTTTGGAGAAAAGTTCCCTGTACTAGCTGTCGCTTTTTGAAATCAGCTCTGCGTGTGAATGAACTACAAGCCCCGACATCCTTGGCGGCAGCTGACTTGTAGTTCTCAATTAACTACCATGGCGCTGTGGAGCTGGTGCAATGCTGTACAGGCTTTTACCTGCAAAATAAATGTACATTTATTTATTTAATTTTTAAAGTGAACTTGTCCTTTAAGCAGCTTATTTGTTGCCTGGAGTTGACCTAAACTGACAAAATGTATGGGTTATTTTATTTTTTTTCTTTAGGTCTTGTATTTTCTAATGGTAATACCTGGAAAGCCATGAGACGTTTCACTCTTTCTACACTGCGAGATTTCGGTATGGGGAAGAGAACAATAGAAGATAAGATCACTGAAGAGTGCCAAAGTTTGATAAGCATTTTTAAAACCTACAAAGGTCAGTAGAGTGTGGTTGAAAGCTCTGAAGTTGCATAATCCCATATACGCTCACTATCTGTATGTGTGTGTGTATATATATATATATATATATATATATATATATTCCCACATCTGTACACATGAGATAGCCATACTACATCTATTGTTTTTCTGTTCAGATTCTTCTGGCCTCTGACACACTACCTTACTCAGGGAAAGCCTTTCTTTGTGTAGCACTCTGGTGTTTAGGCAGGGATGCTATTAAATTTGGTTGCCAAGTGGTAGTTGAGTTGGCCAATTGTTAGGAGGTCATCAATTGATTTCGCCCTAATTCTGGAATTGCTGCACTTCTCTCTTCTGTCACTAGGTGGTCGGGTATCTGGTGACATTAGATAAGACTAGGGCATTGCAAGCACAGATTAGGAATGAATGGGTGTCTCAGCCAATGGGCAAGGATTTTTTTGAGTCCCAATGCCTGCTGGGGGAACCTATTTATTTTGGTGGGGTCAGGTGATCAGGGTTCTGTGCCATCTGGATGGCTGTCTGAATGTGTGTTGTACTGCCCTGGGCTGCTAGGCTGGAAGCCTGAGGCCTATCCTGGGGGACATCTGGCTGCTAGGCTGTCTGAGGGCCTATCCAGAAGCAAGATAGCAGCATAAGGTTGAGACTGCGGGCTTGCAGTCCAACCAGAAGTAACAGTTCTGCCTGCCTGAGAAACTGTTGTGGTCGGAGGTATTATCATTATTATTATAATACACAATTTATATAGTGCCAACAGTTTATGAAGCTCTTTACAATGTATGGGGGGGACAACACAATTGCAGTACAGTTCAATACAAAAGGTACGGGAGGGCCCTGCTTGTAGAGCTTACGTTCTAAAGGGAGGGGGTGGTAAAAAAGGTAATAGCTGCAGAGAATGATTTGATAGGGGTGGCTTGGGGACAGGCTTCGGGGATAGGCTTCTCTGAATAAATTAGTTTTCAGGGATCTCCTAAAGGTGGACAGGGTAGGGGCTGATCGGATATACTAGGGCAGGGAGTTCCAGAGGATGGGAGAAGTCTTGAAGGTGGGCATGGGAGGAGCTAGAGGGCAGGAGGTCCTGGGAGTACCAGAGGGAGAGAGGTAGAGGGGGAATCTGTCGCCACTAAGGGACCATTCACCTTGTTACCAGGGCTGCTGATAGGGCAGTACAACCAGTCCCCTTGTACGGGGCCCGCCCCCATCAGCTACAGAGTGGGGCCCGGGCATCTTACAGTTTGTTACTGCATTTGAAAAAAAAAAAAGTTTCCTAAATTCCTCTCCTGCTCCTACTTGCTTACAGAGGGGGGGGGGTTATATAATTTTCCAGGAGGGGAGTGCAGGTGCAGCAGAGGGACTATTTCTTTATTTTCGGGCACATGTACATCATGCCGCCCCACTATTCTATTAGTCCCGGCTGGCGGAGTGATACAGTGATTCTCCATTCGTCTCTCGGCTGCATTCCTCATGAGATATATAGAAGTTGACCAGCTGACAGGGGAGAGCAGGAGGACAGCGTGGCTGCACTGGACACAGTGAGTGGGGAATAGAGGTTAGAATACTCACTGTGCCCTATCATGTATCTCAGAGCACAGCAGGTTATCAGCATTATAATTATCACAGGTAGCACAATAAGCAGGTGCTCTGTCATGGCTCTATCATGGCTCTAGGTCACATTGCTTTTGGGTGCTGACTGTGTTATGGCTGTGCTTTGTTACAGTCTGTTACATACAGTACAGCCATAAGTTAACACAGTGAGCACCCAAAAGCAATGTGACCTAGAGCCATGATAAAGCCATGACAGAGCACCTGCTTATTGTGCTACCTGTGTGATAATTGTAATGCTGATGATCATAAGAAACAATGAGATGCTACCTTACACTTCATTTGGGGGAGCAGTAAACATGCAGCAGAGCTACATTTTTACGGCTCCCCAAACCAATCCCCTTTAACTGCTTCCCATCCAGCAACATACCAGTAAAACGCTGGGATAGAAGGATGATATCTTGGTCATCACTACAGCAATGATCAAGATATCATTTTTTTAGTCCCAGCAATTCTGCACAAAGTAAAGTAATGCTAATGGCTAAGAAGCCAGTGGATTACTTTTACAGGCAGTGGAAGGGGGTCCCATCACCACCTTTACTGCTTTTAAGATGTGACCAGTAGCATCCGGTTCCGGGGACACAGTGAGAGGGATGGATATTGTTCTTCCCACTGTGTGATGTCAGAAACTGGACGTGACAGATGTTGTCACTGCCGGTTATGTAAAGAAGCCATAACTGGCTTGAACAAGCATCCTAATCAAACTGATCTTAGTTTGATCAGATGCTTTGGAGGCCAGAGGACAGATATGGGGTCTAAAAGACCTCATATCTCTCCATAAAGAGGACCTGTCATGGCCCATGCTACCACAAGTATTGTAAAGATGCAGTGTAAGATTTTTTTTTTATTTGTACTAAAATACAATTTTAAATAATTTTAAACTGCCCCCCCCCCATGCTTATTAATTGCAAAAGCATGTATTGGCTCCACACGTATATGTAAATGGCAACAAACCTGCATTTTGTTTCAAGCCGGGGTCAGGGGTGGGGTCGAGGGTGGTTGAAGGGGGCCCCATCAGGTAGGCTGTATGGGGCCCCATGATTTCTAACAGCTGCCCTGCTTGTTACCGGGGACCACTGTGAGTAGCTGAAGAAAGTACTAGAGCAGTATTCTCACCAGCTAGGGATGGTGATGAAGTGACCCAGCCAGTGGAGGTGATGCTTGCAGAGCATTATTGTGCGCCAAGTCAGGGACCAAGCAGGCCAGTGGGGTGATGCTTGAGGAGTATCTGTGAGTTCCAAGCTAGGAACCCAGGACGGACGCAGGGGTGGCGCTTGAGGAAGATACTGAGTGAGAAGTTCTACAATAGGAGATTGTAGAAGAAGTGAAGGAGTTAATTGAAACGTTTGTTAGAAACTATTGCAAGATTTTTTCCATAGGAGACAGCAGTCCTACTTATGTAGATCTGGATGCCTTTCTCTGCATGGCTCTCTGCCTATAGATGTCTCAGTCTGCCAATTAACATTGCATCTACTTAAGGGTAACCTGGCCCCAACCCTCTCTCCCGCAGTTCTGTTTGAGAGACAATAAACCTCTTTGCATTCAAGAAGTGTCTGGCGCACATCAATTCAGCTTGTATTACACCCGCCATGCCTTGTAACCCACTCTACACAGAAGGATGTCAGCTGTCCCTAACCCTGGAGGTCACCATTAGGCCTAAAGGGACCCGGGAGTTTGCTACATTTGTATCCTTTCATTGACAGTGCCCTTGTCTTCTTTGGTGAGAGCCATCTCTTCAGAAGTCAGGCCTAAGTGCCTTACTGGAATTTTGTGTTTTTTGGGGTTCCTAGTTCCTGATAGCAAGTCCTCTGAAATATATGAAATAATAACGATATTGTACGATATTTCAAAGTCTTAAGTATATGTTGAAATCGATCAATCTTGTGCGACGAATTTCCTTAATTAGATCTGAGTCAGCGTAATTCAAAAAATGTGTATTTATTTGTACACATTTAAATACAAAAGGATGCTTACAAAAATAGTACAATGATAATCATTTGTATAAAGTTATTGCATGTGTGGAATAACCCTTTGTCTGCTGTGTATAAGAGATGTATTAGCTTGCCTGCTTGGTCTTTCAAGAGTACATCTGCCTCGTTATGTCAGCAGGAAACAACAGGCAGTCTTCCTCCCAGGTTTAACATTATATAAACCAGGCTTCTAATTTCGCGCCAAAAAGACAGACCCTCCTTCCCAAAGGTGGGGGGGCTAAGAGTGGTTGTTATAACAGAGCTGACATGTGTTACCACTTAAAACGCAATTCTAGCTTCTAATGAACTGGCAGGAAATGGATATGAGAGAGGATTTCTGTCTAATACAAATATCGTCTCTTATTACATAGGAAAGACCTTCTAAAAACATATATATAATGAACTAGATAAGTTTACATAAACAATATCACTTACATAGCCCTTAAAAGTATATATAAGATATACAATATTCATCAAAATCCTGACAGGTTTTAAATATTTACTTTTCCAGCTATGCAAGCCATAACACAGAATTAATTGACTCAAAGGTTCCTTTCACACAGTATGAAAATATTATATTCTGAATAAAGTATAATAAAGCCAATTAAAATTTAGATATTAAGAATATAACATTCCCCTCTGAAATATGAATACTAATCATATTTTTCAGATTAAAATTAATTCATCACCATTCATGTCACATTCAAACAAACTTTGACTCAATAACTCCAAATGTTTTGTCATGCAAAACTGAATTCTTACCTTCAAAACCCATTTTCCTCTTCAATTTACTTTGTAATAAATCATCTCCTTTCTTAATATCACTTCTAATTCGATAATATAATTTTTTCATTCTAAACATTAAACATAACTGGAATATAAGGAATAACATGATAATAATAAAAATAATTACAATAGGATGTGATAAAATATTTCCTGCTGCTGAAGTTATCGAAGTTTTTCCCCACATGGATACACTATTACTAAATCTTTTCCACCAATTACTTCCTGAAAATTCTGACCATTGATGTGATATTTCTTGCAAATTACCTTGTTCATGTTTAAACAATACTTCTGCATTCTGCAATTCCTTAGCCAAAGCTATTAATAAACCTTGATCCTTTTGAATTATATTTGCCCATTTTTCCCATGGAAATTCATCTATTTGAGAAATATTATACTGTGTAGGAAGAGCGCTAATATTTTTCATAAACATATTTGTTAAATTTGTTCTCAATCCATTAATACTTATTGCAACAATGTCTCCTTCTATACAATACAACCCTTGATTTAGGTTTTCTGTATTTGTACAAGAAGAGAAAAAAGTTTTAACCCTTTCTGTATCTGACATAATCTGAAAACAAACCTTCTTTTTATCTACACGAGTAATTAATTCAGAATTAATTTTATTTTCAATTCTTGCTGAACATAATGTATGATTATGATAACAAGAATGAAATATGCTTTTATCTTGATTAGGTAAACATATAATTTTAGACTGGAATTGTAAACATGATGACAAATCTAATTGTTCTAATTCAGAATTTTCATTGTTAAATACAAAATCTGTATACTGTAATTTATAGTATAATAATTGTGTATTACTGACAGGTAATCCCAAAACAGTGATTGGAACCAAAATTTGTTCTTTTCCGGCTATTGAAATCATAGAAGAACTATAACATATGTCCTGCTTGCATCCTATCCATTTATTTACCCATAAATCTGTATGATTTATCGCATATAAATATTCTTTGGGTAAATACTGTAAAATGCCAAGAGGAGTTATTCCACTCTGAAATGCTTGCGCAATTATTTTAAAATTAGTGGAATATTCCGTTTGAATCTCTAAACATGCTCTGGCTATATGAGAATGTTGTTCACTTCTCATCAAATCAAGAGTAATATTTTGAAGATGTAAAATAGATGGACCCATTATATTAGCAGTTTTAATTACCATATTTTCTAAAATCTGATTTAAATGTCTTTGTATTTTAATACCGTTACTTCCCACTAAACCAGCGGTTTCTAGATCAAACTTTAAAGTATTAATATCCATACTATTAGTTATACTCCCGATTGTGCCAATCCCTCCTAAAATACCTTCAACAATACCACGCTTATTTCTGTTATAATTTCTATTATTAATTCCAAACCATCTCTCAATACCCAATTCCATATTAACCAGATGTCCTTGACATTGTGGAAACCTTGTAGAAATTTTCCATTCTGAAACATTAAAGTTCCACAAAACAATGACAAACTTTCCTTCTCTCAAAAGAGTTCTGGATTGGAAATGGTTAATCTGAAAAGGGCTTGCAGAGAAACTTTTCTTATTGACACATGGAGTTTTCCTTGGAGACATAACAATAACACTTGCCTTTGCACATTTCACCGGATAATTTTCTATTGATATGCAACATTCATATATGCCAGTATCATTCAAAGATACTCTCATTTGTTGATAAACAAATGTATCATTGATCCAATTCACACTACCAAAAATTCCTTTATGAATTATGATAGTAGAACTATAAAGAAAACTACCCAAAAACTCATCATTCCTTTTCCAAGTCAACAATGAATTTTGAGGTAAAGATATTTTTGTATCACATATCAAATGCAAATTATCTTTATCTTCCATAATTTTCAAAGATTGTGGGAAAATATTAATTTCTGGAACAATCTTATCAACTATAAAGATATCGATTTTGACCCTTATTTCAGTAAATTTTCTTGTAACTTTAAAAACCCATGTTCTTACAACGTCTCCTTTTTCATCTCCAATGATGTTTAAATATTTTGGATTTAATATCTTTACAAAACTTTGAAAAAGATAATAAAATTGATCAAAGGAATAAAGTATTTTCCCAGATCTTGTCATAATATTAGTAACATCTCCAGACCAAATTGTTGACTCATTACCCTTTAAAAATATAGACCAGAAACTCCTCAACAATATGTTACACTCAAAAGTTCCGGTTTTGTTATTTAGTCTATAAGATCCCTGCATTTTAACAAACTTTGTTTTGGATTCTATTTTAACTTTGATGTCAATATCATTGCTGTGAATGAAATACAATTGTAAACAACAAAGATATCCATCTCCAATACATAAAAATCCATACAAATCTTCTGCTGTATTAATATCAACATCTCTAAAATTATGATTTTTATCATATGCACTAATATCAATAACTCTATCATTTTTGTCCTTTGTAATGATATCAATGTTCTTATTTTTCAGTTCATCTGTATTGATATCAATGTCTACATCTCTCTTATTTCTGAACAACATATGATCTTTGTTGTGTAATTCTTCATTCCTGTTAGTCTTTGCATAACTTGAACAGTTCTTGATATATCTTATCACAAATAAAATTGTCACTAGGGAAAAGATGCATCCTGTAGTGATGATACACTTTCTCTCTTTAAAACTTTTCATTTGTTGTGCTGACATCTTTTTTCTTTTGGAATACGCACTTTCTTCAGGTTCGATTTTTATTTTTAATTCCTGAAAAAATAAAGGCAGCATCATTATCTTGGAATATAAAATTTGTTATACCCACATTTTTCTTTCTACATACTTGTTTCACTGAACTGAGAAAGTATTTGTACCCCTTGAACATCCCAAAATGTCCATGGACTTTCCCAATTACTTTTCCATGTTTCAACTCCTGAAACTCTGTGACGTGTCACCATCTCTGGGTGTGGCCTCACATGTAACAATTCTTTAATCATCTTATCTTTTCTGTCTTAGACTTGTGTCAACAATATCTAATTTTATCTTAAATAAACCTTTCTGTTCCTGGTCTACTTAATAGACCGCTTATCTTATACAAAAGATAATTTTGGTTTAACAACAAAATAACAAAATGTTACAAAAAACAATATCAATTGTAAAATATCAAAAATAGATTATTCTTACAATGAAGATTAAATCCGATATGTGCTTGGATTTAATAACAATCCTTCATGATATATAAATATATGTCTTATGTGTACTGGAATGAAACTTCCACTGGAATGTGTGTACTCCATTATTGTCTGTGTCCACTCCTAAAACAAAAAAACCACAGCCCCCACTTTATTTTACTTCTAAAGATTCATCTGAGCATGCCAGTTCTACAGAATGAGTATTTTCCCTCCCACCTGTCTAAAACAATGGGTGTCTCATTCTAAATTCCTAAGGGTTGCTATGAATAACCCTTTGTATAAAACCATTTTAAACATACACAAACCTTTTTACCTTATCAATATATATACAAATTATTTCTTATTCTCTTAATCAAGAAACATTGTAATATAAAAACTTATATTTTTAACTAACAAAGACACTTTTTATCATGAATTAACTTTCTTTTTCAAACTTAGAAATATGAGGAGGAACCATTTTGTATACCTTCTTCAACCAATTATGACTCCACGAGGCAACACAAACTCCATTTTATTTTCTCAACTGAAAATTTCTAGAGAAACCATTTTGTATACCTTCTTCAACCAATTTTGACTACACAAGGCAATACAAACGCCATTTTACTTTCTCTTTTAACCTCAAAAGGAGAATACTTTGTAGCATCAGAAATTGTGCTTCTTACATCCATTAAAAATAACTGGAACAACATCAACCCAAATATTTCCTTTGTCCAACAACATTTATCAATCCTAGATTTAATTATCCGATACATCCTCACAATAATACCTACAAACTGTGAATGTTACCACACATGAAATCTCTGTTCTATTCCCAAGATTTTACTCATCCTCTGTCACTACTGAAGTTTGCTGATATATCCCAAACTAGAAAAACATGATTATTCAACATCTAAACAATAGTTAAAGCATCATCATTAGTGAATCCCACCTGTAGGTGCTGTGAACTATAAATACACAATAATCCTTTTTCGTCATGGCACAAACTTATGGTCTAATGACCCAAATAATAACTTTGTGGCAACCTATGAAGAATAAAAAAAAAAGCATTGTGACCTTTTTTTTCCTCTGAAATTAAAGGAATATGTGTGTCCACTTTCTTCACAACATTAATAGATACCATTTCAGGTTGAATTTACTAACTTCCCATGCAAAGCTGTTTCCTTTACCAAAGAATCTGCTGTTCTGTTACCTACAGATAACTCACTATCATCTTTTTATGTGCTGGAATTTTTACAATAGCATATGCAAGAGGATTACTCTCTGCAAGATCAAAAACTACTTCTAATGTCTCTTTCTGCACAAGAGTCTTATTGGATGAATCCACAAAACCTCTACATTTCCAAATATGTAACCAACATATGAACTATCACTATAAATCACTAGTGAACCTTTCTTCTCTTCCTTGTCAATACTCAATGCAGTTTTCATCAACAAATACAAACTCATCAATTTCTCTGTCTCTCTTTGTTGTCTATTCATTCAATTGCTAATTGAGAACCATGCTGACTGAATACAAACCTTTCAATGTTCAGCTTGAACAAAACAAAAATAAAAACTTAATACTCATGACAATGACACATTGATAAAAAATAGTAATCCAATAGATTATCCTTTAAAATATTAAAATTATATCAAAGTCCTCAATAATATTCCAAACGTCAAAACCAAATCTTTTTAAACTCATATCAATCCTTATTCATAGCCATTAAACGTCAACCAGAAAATTCTTACCATATCTGCAGTTAATTTAAGGACTGCTGACTGTTTTCAGAGTGTTATATGCTACATAATTAAACCTTTCCTGTCTTAATGGACTATTTTCAGTTTGCAATCTTTGTCTTTGGGTCTTAGGAGAAAAATTAATTTGCTTATTATGACCTCTATACCTCAGATTACTGTGCCAACGTACAGAATAAACCTCTTGACGCCTGGGCAAAATTTTCGGATAATACAACCTCTTTTGTGTATTATTATTATTCAACTTTTTATAGACTTTCCTCTGAGCATATGGCGATGAAAATCTACATTTCTGCTTACTATCAGTATTATTTAAGTCAACTGACTTCCCATTCTCATTGTCTGAGGAAATATTAACATTTGACTCATTACAGGATATGACGTTGACGTCTGCCTTTGTCACATGTTCACCATCCTCCAATTTTGAGCACTGAGCATGTGCAGGAATCTCAGCTTGCAATAATTGAGTTTTAAGCAAATTTAAAACATTTCCATGCACACAGCTTTCCAAAAAACCTATTTGATTTTCATTTTCTTTCAGAGATTGCAATAATTCATCAATTCTATGTTCCAATTCAATTTTTTCAGTCAATAATTGTTCAATATATTTCTTCTCCTGCTTTGCTGCAATTTCTATTTCATTCTCTAAATGTTCAATATATGTACAAAAAGTCTCACAACTTGAACATCTAGGTTCAAAAAATAAATTTTCAGTTACACTTTGACTTTGTTTTCCTGGCATATCAAACACCATAGTATTATAACTTTTAACAAGTTTCATTATATTACGTACTTTTTTCTTTGTTTTAACTAATGAGAATCTATCCTTCTCAATGTCAGCATTTGCCTGAAAGCATTGATCATACATTAATTTCCATAAAACAGCATCAGAGACCTGTTTCGATAAACCTTTAAATTCTAATGTACTTTCATCAGCTAAAACAGCTACAAATTCCATAATTAATTTTCTACTCACCAAATATAAAACTCGTCAATTTGTCCCGCTGTCCACCGTCTTTCAAGACTTCTGTATATCTGAAATTCTCCGGTCTTTCACAATCAATCGATCGATTTTCCTTCTAGGTTCTTTTTCAATCTTTGCGAAGTTTAATCTCTGTTCATCAATTCCTTCCCCTCTGATCAAAGGATGGAAGTTGAAAAAAAAAACTTCCGACTTATGATTAAACTGGCTGCAGTTCGCCAATGAAATATATGAAATAATAACGATATTGTACGATATTTCAAAGTCTTAAGTATATGTTGAAATCGATCAATCTTGTGCGACGAATTTCCTTAATTAGATCTGAGTCAGCGTAATTCAAAAAATGTGTATTTATTTGTACACATTTAAATACAAAAGGATGCTTACAAAAATAGTACAATGATAATCATTTGTATAAAGTTATTGCATGTGTGGAATAACCCTTTGTCTGCTGTGTATAAGAGATGTATTAGCTTGCCTGCTTGGTCTTTCAAGAGTACATCTGCCTCGTTATGTCAGCAGGAAACAACAGGCAGTCTTCCTCCCATGTTTAACATTATATAAACCAGGCTTCTAATTTCGCGCCAAAAAGACAGACCCTCCTTCCCAAAGGTGGGGGGGCTAAGAGTGGTTGTTATAACAGAGCTGACATGTGTTACCACTTAAAACGCAATTCTAGCTTCTAATGAACTGGCAGGAAATGGATATGAGAGAGGATTTCTGTCTAATACAAATATCGTCTCTTATTACATAGGAAAGACCTTCTAAAAACATATATATAATGAACTAGATAAGTTTACATAAACAATATCACTTACATAGCCCTTAAAAGTATATATAAGATATACAATATTCATCAAAATCCTGACAGGTTTTAAATATTTACTTTTCCAGCTATGCAAGCCATAACACAGAATTAATTGACTCAAAGGTTCCTTTCACACAGTATGAAAATATTATATTCTGAATAAAGTATAATAAAGCCAATTAAAATTTAGATATTAAGAATATAACAGCCTCCAGAAGGCTCTTTGTTGGTGACTAAATAACTTGAAATTCATATGACAACTGCTGTAATTTTGAATTAGGCTTTTTGCACACGGACGCACATTCCAGGGTATTTCACCTGCCCAGAAAGCCCTAGCCTGTTATAGACACAAATGGCTGTGCATGACTGTATACACCAGTGCTTGCAAATAAATCTTCCCTTTTTTGCAGATGTAGCTACGTGCTGGCTATATTGCTTTTGCTATCATGGGACATTCCTCAACGAAGATCGCATCGAGCTTGTTCCCTCTAGGGCCCACAAGGGGATTATTATAACATAAATTCTTGATTGCAGAGAGAGCGAGAGACTACTACTGAAAGCAGGGGATCATGGGACATGTAGTTAGGAAAGTCAGGATTTAAAGGAATCTTATGCTGCTGCAAACTACCAGTACCAGCTGGCTGGAGAGAGAAATAATGCTGAGTGAGCAGATGAATAGAACAGTCCAGAGAGCAGCTTGCAATCTTGAGACACAAGACCTGCAGCTACAGGAGCGAGAGGCTAGACTTCACGGAGGGCTTTTCCGTGAGTGAGCCTTATCTCTGGAGGCAGAATCTCCGCTACTGGCTTCTCATCGGCAGAGTGGCTATCTGGGGACACTTTCACCTACACCCACACAGATGCTGCTGAATCCCTGCCAATCGGGCCCCTTCAACTGATACTTCAATTGAAGAGGCCCTCAAATACTTCAGCAAATACTTGAAAAGCCTGTTCCGGGACACCCTATCTCTATAAGCCTTGGCATCTCCAGGATTAGTGAGCGGGCAGAAGCCCATTCTTAGTATTGCATTCAGAGACACTTCATGCAGACAACATTACCCCACCCTTTCTACATAAAAGGCTTTTCGTTGAGAAACACCTTGCTTATTGTCATGTTTCACATGCTTTGTGATATGCTTTTAAATGGTATATGTATTCTTCTTTGTCTGGCTCCTCCCCTCCCCTTAGCGCAGTTTTATTCTGTTTAGATAGCTCCACCCCTTTGTCCATTTTTCCCAGTCATGCATCTCAGCCTCATGTCTCATGGACTGGATCACATTATGATCTTTTGACCTATCTGATGTTCATTGTTGTAAGATCCTCACAGTTTATGGATTAAGCTTCACAAGATATTCAAGGTGTTGTCTGGATTGAGTCACTATATCTCATCACAACTGTAAATTACAGAGATCACACTTTCAATGCTTAGATCGGAGAGGCATAACACCTTTCTATTTACCTTTGCTGGTCGGCATTTCACAGCAACATCTTTGAGGCCCTTCATAGCTAGCTGAAGATTCCGAACTCCCTTAATTCAAGGACACCTCCAAACAAAGCAATCAGCCTACAGCACCCGTTTATATTAAAGGGGAACTCTCACTCAGGTTTTACATTTTGTGTTTGTTATTTCTTGCTGCCTGTGGAATCAGGGCTTAGAAAGAGCTGACTGACAAAAAGTATTTTCTCTCGCTTTTGTACCTGGGGTCATAGGTTTCCCTTAGGATCTGTTGGTTTCTACCGCCAGGCTCAATGTTATTGCCATTTTATTCTGTAACCCTGTAATTCTGTTTGATGCTAAGTTGCAATTTGGGGAAAATTCATACTTTACATTTTTAAATCCCTTGTTAGTTCAGGAATATCCAGTAAAATATCCAATTACAATCTATGATATTTATTTGGTGTCTTTTGCATTTGCATTCTCTCAGAATAATGTCACAACTCAAGGTGTCAGGGGTGTCAGGAGGCTTGCAAGGTGAGGGCATCCTCATGGCAGTCATTTTCCAGCGGCCCCTATGGGGGTGGCACTACACATATGTGTATACTCTATGCCAGCATTTATGTGAGCAATGCCATATGAAGTACCTGGGATTTCTGAGAACTTCTGGTTGGCTGACAGAATACTTCTGCATACATCAATGTCCACCAAAGACATCCTCCAATCTGTGTCAGGAGACATTCTGCATTTGTGAAACAAAATTAAGTTAGACCCTTCCTCTCCTTGCTCTCCATTTACATATTTGGCCCCTGTACTTAGAATTGTGTTTATTATTGCTAAATGTTGAGATCTTAGTAATTTCTCCACTTGTATTTCAGGAAAACCATTTGAAAACACCATGATAATGAATGCTTCTGTGGCCAATATAATTGTGTCCATATTGCTTGGTCATCGCTTTGACTATGATGATCCAAAACTTTGGAGGCTTTTAACAATAGTCAATGATAATGCCAGGATTCTTGGTTCCCCAATGGTTTTGGTAAGGGTATTTTTACTGCAACATTTTACCATGGTACTGCTTGTAGGCAGGTAGTCTACTGTATATTTAGCCCCCGGCTGCCCAGGTCAGGGGGGAAGAACATTGAAATCATTTCTTCATTTTGCTTGGGGATAGAGTGCAGAGGGATTAGAAGTCTTGTCAGTGTTTGGGGATGTCTGCACCTCTGATAGGATGAAGACGCCTCCCAAAGTTTTCAACTTTCTCCTTCAAATGTATTCACTTCCTGTCAGATAGCCAAACAGGAAGTGAGGGTAAAGCCCTACCAATGTTTTTCCCACGCCAAACTCAAAAAATATTGTGCCCCTCCCACACACTAACAAACCCCTAGCCAAACAGACAACAAGCCAGCCCATGAAAGGGGGATGGATGCTTGTGGGGCAGGAGGGGCTTGGGCACCCCAAAAGTCAACCACCTTGTTCCCATATTCAGGGGAACAAGGGATTCTTCAACACAATCCTAGGCTGGAGTAGTGGGGGTCTTCAGACAGGGTGCTTTAGTACATTTTATCAACAGGCTTCTGGCAGGGCTTTTATAAAAAGTTAAAAAATTAGACAGTCATTTAACCGCTTCCCCACCAACCCCCACAGTTATACTGTGGCAGGTTGGCTCCCTTGCATGAGCCATCATAGCTATATGTCGGGATAGCAGGCGCACGCGGGCCCGCTGCACAGCGGGGGTGCCGATGCTCGTGGCCGGCGGTCACGAGCGATCGTGACCAGGAGACACAGAACAGGGACGAGTGTGTGTAAACACACACTTTTCTGTTCTGACAGGACTGACTGATCATGTATTCCTGTTGGCTAGGAACCACAATCCATCACTTCCTCTAGTCAGTCTCCTCCCCCTTCAGTTAGAATCACCTCTCAGGGAACACAGTTAACCCCTAGATCGCCCCCTAGTGTTAACCCCTTCACTGCCAGTGACATTTTTACAGGTAATCAATGCATTTTTATAGCATTGATCGCTGTACTAATGCCAATGGTCCCAAAAATGTGTCAAAATTGTCCGATGTGTCCCCCATAATGTCGCAGTCACAATAAAGATCACCGCCATTACTAAAAAAAAAAAAAAAAAATGCTATAAATCTATCCCCTATTTTGAAGATGCTATAACATTTGCGCAAACCAATCAATATATGCTTATTGCGATTTTTTTTTTTACCATATGTAGAAAAATACATATCAGCCTAAAACTGAGAAAAATAAATTGCTGTTTTAAAAAAAAAAAAATAGGGATAATTAAGTACAAAATAATGTGTTTTTTTCCCCGAAATTTTTTTGTTTATAGCGCAAAAAATCAAAACCGCAGAGGCAATCAAATACCACCAAAAGAAAGCTCTATTTGTGGGAAAATAAGGATGTCAATTATGTTTGGGTGCAACGTCGCTTGGCCAAATCGCAAAAAGTGCTCTGGTCAGGAAGGGGGCTGAAGTGGTTAAGCCAGGGGTTCGTGTAGCTCCCAAACTATAAACCCATTTGGATTCACGTTGGAGCAGATATTTATCTATCGTACCTCCCCGTTCAGATAAATATCTGCTCTTACGTGACTCCAAATTAGGTTTTAAACCTTTTCTATAAGCCCTGCCAAAAGCCTGTTGATAAAATGTACTATTATGTGAAATGGAAATGTCTAGACCATACATTACTCCATGGGTGTCAACTGGCAATATAACTATATATAAATATCTGATGGAAACAGGTATGTAAAATGACTTATAACATAAAAATGATTAGTTGTCAATACATTGTTGGATGCATAGCACAAAGGATTACTTGATTTTGTATAGTAATATATACTGTTGTATAAATTATTTATGTTATGAATGTATAAATATTTGGTTATGTATAAGATGCTTTGTGTATATAATTTCTTATGAATTATTTACTATTTGATCTAGATTGATGCATTTACTCCTAAAGAAGCTGTACAAAAATTCAGAGAAACATGTCGAGATGGATGCATCAATTTTAACATGAAATATGTAAAATACATCTGTTAAATTTATCAGTTTTACAAAATGAATTTTGATATAAAATAAACAATGATTTTATAAGATAATTTGTGTCTATTTGCACCTATAAAGTCCCCATTTTCTTGTATTTTTGTGTTTTTTATGTTAACAGAATATGGTTATTTATCTTTATTAGGAAACTAACTGTATGTTACCTTTTTTTAGTTGTACAATGCATTTCCATCTCTGGTCCAGTGGCTGCCTGGGAGTCACAGAGAAATCAAACCATCTATAGAGGAGATGCACACTTTTATCAGAGAAACCTTCACCAAGCAGAGGAATCAGCTGGATGTCAATGATCAGAGGAATCTCATTGATGTCTTCCTTGTCAAACAAAAGGAGGTACCGCATATGTCATTTCAAACAGAACCTACTTGTTTTTACCTGCTCATTTTCATTAAAGTTGTAAAGGGGGACAGGCTCAACTGGTGGTGACAGCACTGACTTAGTGTTTTGTCAGCAGCCAGCCTTCTCACCCAGCAGCAGGCTCTCACAGCAGAGAGAGGGCTCCATAAACCTCAATTATCTTGCATATCTTGCATATAAAGTTCTGTGAACAGCTGAGCCTAGTAAATGAGGTCAGGCTTACAGGTAAGAAGAGAAACTAGGAATGTAGCTTGTATACCACTCAAAGCTCTACAAAGATTTCAGGCTCCAGTAGTCAGGCTAGGACTTAGACCAGGTTCACATATGTGTGGCCGCAAGTACGTGCCTGGGGTCCGGTGCATGCCTGTTCAATGGTTCAGAGAAAATATATACCTGTTCTCATATCCCAATAGCTTGTACATGTATTCAAACTGTCAGGTGCTAAAGGGGTGTAACCACATATTAACATGACAAATTCTAGATGGACCCTCTGCACACTGCTGCACCCTTCCCAGCCATATCCCAGGGATATTTAGTTCACACGTATTGCACTACATGCTTAAGCCTGCTATCTGTGTCAAAGTAATCCCTCTTATGGCCAGTCCTACTCTGCTCTGCCACTGCAAATGCTTTGGTGGACATTATGCCAACATGGGGCATCAAGACACAAGGTGGGGGAGAGCTATTAGGTTCAGGAGAAAAGATATACCAAACAATATGCTGCAAGTAGCTGAGCAGTGGCAAAAAATAAACTGCAAATAGGTGAACAATAGCATTAAATATACTGTGAAACAAACAACTGGCATAAAGATAAACCCTCCTAAACGTAACCAAGGAGAGTTAAACCACCATACAGTAACAGTTCGTCAGTCTCTAGTATACTCTCGGTCTTCTGCCGGCCAGCATTTTTGGGTCCAATTCTTATGTTAGAGAAGATTTACCCCCCTCCCATGACCGGGCCATTTTTTGTGATACGACACTGTGTTATTTTAATTGACAATTGCGTGGTCCTGCAACGATGTACCTAAATAAAATGTATGTTTTTTTTCCCCCGTCAATGCAGCTTTATTTTGGTGGTATTTGATCACCACTGCCTTTTTTTTTTTTTACGCTATAACCAAAAAAATGACAGATAATTTTGAAAAAAAACAATACTTTTTACTTTTTGCTATAAAACAAATGCAAGAATAGGAAAAAAAATCAAATTTCTTCATGAATTTAGGCTAATAGGTACTCTGTTACATTTTTTGGTAAAAAATATCCCAATAAGCTTATATTGATTGGTTTACATGACCATTATAGGGTCTACAAACTAAGGGATATATATATATCATATGTCATTTAAAAAAAAAAATGTTTATACTAGTAATGGCAGCAATCAGCAACTTATAGCGGGACTGCCAAAATTGCGGTGGACAATTGGACACTAAAGCCTCGTACACACGATCAGATTTTCGAACGACCGTTTGTCCATTTATTGTGGCATGCTAGTCTCATGAAGAAAGTGAAGAGATTACTCACCATACTAAAATTTTGGTACAACAGAATACAACTTCAGTAGTGACGTAATGTGTTGAATTGTTTTGTATGTGTACTTTCGTTTCTGAGCATGCGTAGTCTTGCTCTTACGATTTTTTTCGTATGAAAACCATACTAATTAAACTAAAATCGGATGTTGAGTTCACGTACGACAAATATTTTATAGTCTGCACATCCAGCTTTTGTCTGACAAAACAACAGAATCGGCTGTCGAAAGCACCGTACTAACGAGCCAAAAAGTCGTCAGATTGTTTGTCGTGCGAAATTTTACTTCTGATTTTCGTATCGTGTGTACGTGCCTTAACTGTCACTTCTAACACTTTACAGGAATCAGTGACACTAATACAGTGATCAGTGGTAAAAATATGCACTGTCTCTGTACTAAAGACACTGGCTGGGAAGGGGTTAAACATCTAGGCCGCTCAAAGAGTAAACTGTGCCTAGTCAGTGTTTTTGTGTGCTGTGTGTGGTGCTTTTATTAGGGGAAGTGATGGATTGTATTCCCTGCTGTGCAGACACAAAATCCATCTCTTCCCCCCTGTCAGAATGGAGCTCTGCCTTGCTTATACAGTATATGCAGAGCTCCATTCTGAGTCTCTGCCCGACAATCAGTGGGTGCTGGTGTAATGCCCACAGAAGCAACCTGCCGGCAGCGCACACACGCCCCCCTGTAAGTGGAAGTGCAGAGTCACGTATATATATATGTGTGATTCTGCACAGGAGGGCCACCCTGTAGTAGTACATCTGTTTTGGGGCAGTCTGGAAGTAATTGAAGTGTAGAGGGTTTCTGGCAGCCTCTCACCAACTCATGTGGTAACAGGTGATCGCCTTCTGTTTACTGTTAGCAATACAACCAGTCAGTGTCTGCAGTGTCCTTCCACTCAGGCAGACAAAATGCTCTTTTAGCATCTGTGGTGCTCTCTGGTGCCCCAGAATGTCTGCCATTGCACCTCTCTCCTCAGGTGTTGTGGTGAGCTTTCCGTTGTCAGCCTGAGGCACGCCCAGTCCCTCCCAATGTCTTCCACACCCTCAACACTCCTTCTCCTAAGCCCTGGAACAACAATATCTTCCTTTTCATCTCTGCTCACCCTCTAATCACTGTGGAATCTACATTTTCTCTTTTTTTGCTCAGTCCATAAAGCAACATAGTCTGTTTAGAACAACATTCCCCATAATCCTCCTTTGTTCCCAGCACTCACAGGCATTCAAGCAGTCCACCTTCCCTTCCTCTGTGTGGTGGGTGGGCCCAGCAGGCTATATAAGTTCTGTAATCATTGTCTACAATTGCAGCTGTGCCCGTCCCTGTCAGACGTGGACCGGAGCTACAGGAAAAAGATCAGCTGCAGGGTGACCCCATGTAATACTTGTGACTAATCCTTTTCCCTCAGCTGCCATATTTTGGCACAGCTTCCACAGTTTAGGTCCTCTGTAACAAAATGGGTATTTTGGCCATATTCTTTTCCCATTACCACTAAAAATACAGTCATCTCCTATAACCCTACATGCATATTGTTACAAAGGTTGGGGCCAATAAATAAGGCAGTTTTGTGTAGGATATGATTTAGCATATCTTCAATATCCAGTGATGGAAATCCAACTAAAGTATTCTGAATTGTACAAATTTCAGGAAAAGCCAAATCCAGAGTTACATTTCAATGATACAAATCTAACAATTCTGGTGACGGAATTGTTCGCTGCTGGAATGGAGACAACCTCGACCACTCTCCGATGGGGCCTCCTGCTGATGATGAAATACCCAGAAATACAAAGTAAGTGATTCTATTCTTGAGCACCACTGTGGTAGTATACGTTCATCTCAATCTTCCCAGTTATGGGACAACTTTCAAATAGCTGCTTAGGCCATATTATTGGGTTAAAGGTCATTTGTCCATAAGGCATGCCATCTTATCTTGAATATGGAGCATTACTGCCATTGCTGAGAGTTCTAGAGCTAACACTTTTAAACATATATGAAAAGGAGCGGCTTCCATGTTTTTATCTGGACATGTTGAAACTACAGGAAACCCGAGGGATCCATTTATGAAAAACAACTATTTATCACCACAGCACTCACAGCAAAAGCCAATCTGCGGGTGCCAGGCAATGGAAGTCTGCTGGCACCCACTGATTGTCGGGCAGAGACACAGAAGGGAGCAGGGAATTAAATCCATCACTTCCCTTAGTAAAAGCAGGACACAGTTTACACAAAAACACTGGCTAAGCACACAGATGTTTAACCCATTCCCAGCCAGTGTCATTACTACAGTGACCGTGCATATTTTTAGCACTGATCACTGTATTAGTGCCACTGGTTCCCACAAAGTGTCAAAAGTGCTAGTTAGTGTCCGATTGACCGGCGCAACATCACAGTCCCCATATAAGTCGCTGATCGCCGCTTTGACTACTATAAAATAAATAAATACAAATTCCATTATATATACCATCATTTGTAGACCCTATAACTTTTGCGTGAATATATGTTCATTAGTATTTCTATTACCAAAAATATGTAGCGGAATACATATTGGCCTAAATTCATGAAGACATTTGTTTTGTTTTTTTCCATTTTTTGTTGGATGCATTTTATAACAGAAATTAAAAAAATTTCTTTTTTTTCCAAATTAGTCTATAGTACAAAAAATTTAAAAACAGAGGTGATCAATTACCACCAAAAGAAAGCTGTACTTGTTAGAAAAAAAATGACATAAATTTTATTTGGGTACAGTGTATGACCGTACAATTGTCAGTTAAAATAACGCAGTGCCGTATCACAAAAAATGGCCTGATCACGAAAGAGGCAAATCTTCCGGAGGGCAAGTGGCTAACAGTTAAGACCACCTTTTGGTGGGGGGGGGGGGAAATGAGCAAATAAAAAATAATAATATATTGTATACAATTATGACACAAGTCATATTGTAATTCGAGGTTATTAAAAATTGCCTTTCATTTTCAATCTGCAGCTCTGTAATTTTCGGTAAAATACAATAAGGCTACCTGGAGGTGTGTACAGAAACCCCCCCTAGAAATGTAATTTCCTGCTTGTGTGATAGGCTTACTGATTTTCCCAGAAGGATGCACCAAGATACAAATCATATTTTTAAGCATCCCCTACAACAAAAATTACATGTTTGTTGAGATACTCCCAATAGGAAATCACATCTAAAGGGATGCAGACCCAGAAGTTTTCCTCATTAGAGCCCTACAGGTGCAGGAGCTGATTATAAATCACCCCTATAAAGATTTACTAAGAATATGGACACATACAAACAAACAGCTATATCTTTAGAATAACAAAAGGTAGGACTCTGCAAGAAAGTTTGTTAAAATCCTTGTAATGTACATAGATCACCCGGAGTGGAATGTTTTTCTCAACAAAAGAGGACTTTCTCTTTGTAAGCTAGTATTCCTTTCTTTTAATGCCAGAAAATGTACAGATGGAAATTGAAAAAGTCATTGGTTCCGGAGAGCCTTGCCTGATACACCGAAAAGAAATGCCGTATACTGATGCCGTTATCCATGAAATTCAAAGGTTTGCCAATATCGTGCCAACAAATGTTCCACATGCCACTACTCAGGATGTGACTTTGAAAGGATTCTTTATACCCAAAGTAAGTGTTACATTTTATTTTCCATTCGTCAATAGAATTTTGATTTAAAATGTATACTTTATTTTGCATAAAAATATACAAAAAACAAATACTTTGAACAGGGTACATTCCACTCTGTACTGCGACGCAGCACATAAATACACTACATAACAATACATTTTCAAGCATACAAATAAATTACATTTATCCTGCGGTATGATGCCTGATGTGGGGTTTACATACATCAAATGACTAGTGTGGCAGTGATTAGGGATACTGACTGGTAACAATATATTTAAATAAAAAGTTTTAGTTTTTTTTTATGTACTTTTTTTGACATACTTTCATCAGAGTAGTTTAGTGTGAACATAGTGACACTGTACTGCTTAGGGGGGTTTATTTTTTATTTTTTTACACTTTGATTGCTGTTACAGTGATGATTAGGTTACATTCATAACAGTTGCGATTTACTATTGTGTACTGTGATTGGCCCACAGCTATTACATGGTATGGAGGGCTTTGATTGGCCCACGTACTATGTGATAGCTGTGGAACAATCACAGCATCATTATAGGAATTAATTTATAATAGCTTTGTTGACATTGTGAACCGGTGCATCCACCGAGTGGGAAGGGCGCACTGCGCGTCCCCAACCCGGAAGAGGTAGGATGACGCACATGTACGCCATCCTGCCTGTCCATGCCGCCCTGCCTCAGTAAATGTACTGTGGATGGGCAGCAAGTGGTTAATACAACAGATCTTGTGTATGTGAGAGATAGCTAGGTGTCTATGGTGGGTGGGTTTGGAAAAAAGTTTTCTGCATTACAGAGTAGCGAAGAAAAAAAAGTGTTGCTATGCCCCTAGATTATCTACAAAGGATTGCTTGGACTGTGAAGATGGCTCAGATCCTGCCACTGCCACCAGAATGTGACGATTGTACTCTGAGTGGTTGATTTACTAAAGGCACATAGACTGTGCAGTTGCATTTGCAAGAGCAGTTGCTCCAGAGCTTAGTAAATGAGCAAAAGCTCTGCTGACTGCCGTCATCCAATCACGTGCAAGCAAAAATGCACTTTTTTTTTCTTGCATCTGATTGGGTACTTTTTGCGAACTATAGCTTTATCTCATTTACTAAGCTCTGGAGCAATTGCACTTGCAGTGTGCACAGTCTTTTTGCCTTTAGTAAATCAACCCCTAAGCCTCCCCCTGCACAGAGATTTTGCAGCTTGCTGGACAACAATCACACACAAGCACCAACAGACTGAGAGTGGTCACCACTTGTGTAAAATACCCTGCAGTTAACCCTTTACAAACACAAACAGTAGCTGCTACTATATTTAGTAACAGAAACATAGCATCTCATAGTTGCCAACGGTCCAGAATTTCCCAGGACATTCCCGGGATTAGGACATTTGTCCCAAATTAATTTTGTCCTGGGAAATTCGGTTTGTCCTGGGAAATTCCCCGTTTTTCGCCACTGGCCGCTAGAGCAGCCAATTTAAAGAAGACCAGAAGCTGGTCTTCAATAGAGATGCTGCGGCGTCGCCCACCCCTGCTGCCAGTGTGTGTGAAGTGCAGTGGGTGGCGCCGCAGTTCAAAGTCTCCGCGCGGCAACGACGGCGTGCCGCATCTCGGGGGCCAGTCTGGATGTCGGGGGCCAGTCTGTGTATGTCAGGGGCCAGTCTGTGTATGTCGGGAGCCAGTCTGTGTATGTCGGGAGCCAGTCTGTGTATGTCGGGAGCCAGTCTGTGTATGTCGGGGGCCAGTGAGTGTGGATGTCAGAGGGGCCAGTCAGAGTCTGGATGTCAGAGGGGCACCAGATGTTAGGAGGACTGATGGGGACACCAGATGTAAGGAGGGGCTCCGCTGATGGACACAGATGTGAGGAAGGTACCTCTGATGGGGCACCTGATGTAAGGAGGGACTCTGCTGGGGGCACCTGATGGCATCTGGTGGCAGGCAACGTGGCTAGTGAAGCGCTCAGGGCTCCCACTGATTCTGCATTATGGTGAGTTGAATGATTTCATTTCATATTACAATGTAATAATAGAAATAATGCGCTTCAATCATCCTGACACCATAACAACCATGGAGCCGGGAGGATTGAAGCGCTAACACCAGGTATTTGGAGTATCTTTATCTGCTGATTGTCAAACTCTGGAATACACATATTGCTATTGTGGTGTAGGATCGGGGGCTGCTGTCCCTCCATCCCTCCACCCTCCCCCCCCCCCCTTTCCCTCTTCATCCCGCATTCATCTCAGACACTAACCACACCCCTTTGAGCCACGCCCCATGTAAGCCACGTCCACTAGTTTACGTAAACCACACCCATATTTTGCTGCGCGCACCGCATTTTCACCTTTTCCTATGCCACACCTATAACCGTATGCCACCTAGCCCCCTAATTATAACATAACTCCGCCTACTGCCAAAAAAAGTCCCAATTTTTTTTTACAATGTTGGCAACTATGGCATCTACTGTGGCAATTTCAAACTTTAAGACCTCATGCACAGAGGGCATTTGATTTTCTCCTCTGATCGCCTTTTACTCCGAGAAGGAAAAAGCTTAAAAAAATGTGCTCAAAGCTGTGTATTGCACTTGTATTTAAACACGTTTTGGCACATCAGGCTTCTGAGCTTCAATGGATTCCATTGTTCAGAATATAAATTTATTCTGGCCACTGAAATTAATTAAAGCTCAAGTGCTAAACGCGTCTAGGATTTAACCCGCCTCTATGATTAAACCTGTGGTAGGTACATTAGAGGAGTGTAGCCAGGGAGGAGACTAGGCTGAAGTCATGCTTTCACATCCAGGACTTGGCTGTCTTTCAGTGTGCAGCAGGCATGTGCTGGCCATCTGGACTACAGGGAGTTTCCCGGTGGGCCGATGGCTCAGTGGGCCGGTCAGGCGCAGTCCTGGATCCGCTCCTCTCTGACAGTGAGTGATCGCAATTTCACTCCTGTTAGGAGGAGCAGCTACCATCACTTGCTGGAGAGAGCATTAGGCTTTCTGCTCCCTCCAGCCTGCAGAGGGAGATAGAAAGCTGGCAGATGTTCCATCCTCTCTCCCCTCATCACTTGTCACTTATCACATGACTGAAGAGAGGAACGAGAGGCTCCCTTCAAAACTGTGAGTACACGTAGAAGGGGGAGGAGAGGGAGGACACTCTGATGTAAGGGAAAGTGATGATGGAGACACTCAAAATTAAAGTGGGCTGGTCATGATGAAGTCCAGAGCCACATTTTTGTCCCAGTTCAGCCCTGGTGTGCAGCTGTCCATTTGCATATTTAACCACTTCAGCCACCTGCCATTTGGCTGGCCAAAGACCAGAGCACTTTTTGTGATTTGGCACTGCATCGCTTTAACTGACAATTGCACGGTTGTGCGACATGGCTCCCAAACAAAATTGATGTCCTTTTTTCTCCACACATAGAGCTTTCTTTTGGTGGTATGTGTCAATGGTGGCATGTGTCAATTTTGAAAAAAGCTATATTTTTTTACTTTTTTGCTATAATAAATATCCCCAAAAATATATACAAAATTTCAAAGGGTGTGAATACTTTTTCAAGGCACTGTATAAAGCCCTGTGTGCATGAAGCTCAATAATTGTCCGTGATTCTTATCGCCACACCCAGACAGGAATGAACAGAGTTTAAAAAATACTGAACGTCATAGAGGCAAGGATTCTTTACTTGTTTATTGGTTAGAGCATTTAGAGATTCTGCAAATATTGTTTTAACCACTTGCTTACCGGGCACTTAAACCCCCCTGCTGCCCAGACCAATTTTCAGCTTTCAGTGCTCTCACATTTTGAATGACAATTACTCAGTCATGCAACACTGTAACCAAATGATTTTTTTGTCCTTTTCTTCATACCAATGGAGCTTTCTTTTGGTGGTATTTGATCACCTCTCGGTTTTTTATTTTCTGCGCTATAAATGAAAAAAGACCGAAACTTTTGAAAAAAAATGAATTTTTCTTCGTTTCTGTGATAAAATTTTACAAATTGGCCACAATTTATACTACTACACATCTTTGGTAAAAATAACCCAAATTATTGCATATTATATGATCTGTGTGAAATTTATAGAGTCTTCAAGCTATGGTGCAAATCATAAAGATTTGCAAAAAAAGATCACATCTGATGAAGGCCTATCTCCATTCTTGAGACCCTAACAAGCCAGGAAAGTACAAATGCCCCCCAAATGACCCCTTTTTGGAAAGTAGACATTCCAATGTATTTAGTAAGAGGCATGGTGAGTTATTTGAAGTTGTCATTTTTTCCCACAATTCTTTGCAAAATTTAAATTTTTTATTTTTTTTCACAAAATTGTCATTGTAATAGCTTATTTATCCCACACGGAATGTGCATACCACAAATAACACCCCAAAATACATCCTCCTACTCCTCCTGAGTATAACGATACCACATGTGTGAGACTTTTACACAGCCTGACCACATACAGAGGCCTAAAATTGAAGTAGCACCTTCAGGCATTCTAGGAGCATAAATTACACATTTCATTTCTCAATCACCTATTACAGTTTTGAAGGCCCTGGAGCACCAGGACAATGGAAACGTCCAGAAAATGACCCCATTTTGGAAAGCTAACACCCCAACGTATAATCTATGAGGCATAATGAGTCTTTTGAATGGTTCATTTTTTTCCAGAAGTTTTTGGAAAATGTGGAAAAAAATGAAAACGCATTTTTTTTTACACAAAGTTGTCGGTTTATAAGATATTTCCAACACATAGCATTTACATAGCAAAAATAGCACCCCAAAATACATTCTTCTACTCTTCCTGAGTATAACGATACCACATGTGTGAGACTTTTACACAGCCTGACCACATACAGAGGCCTAATTTTGAAGTAGCACCTTCAGGCATTCTAGGAGCATAAATTACACATTTCATTTCTCAATCGCCTATTACAGTTTTGAAGGCCCTGGAACACCAGGACAATGGAAACGTCCAGAAAATTACCCCATTTTGGAAAGCTAACACCCCAACATATAATCTATGAGGCATAATGAGTCTTTTGAATGGTTCATTTTTTTCCAGTTTTTGGAAAATGTGGAAAAAAAATGAAAACGCATTTTTTTTACACAAAGTTGTCCGTTTATAAGATATTTCCAACACATAGCATTTACATAGCAAAAATAACACCCCAAAATACATTCTACTACTCCTCGTGAGTATGGCAATACCACATGTGTGAGATGTTTACACAGCCTGGCCACATACAGAGGCGCAACATGCAAGGAACACCGTTGGGCGTTCCAGGGACACATAGCCTGCACATACCAAGAATTACACCCCCAAATACATTATGCTGAGCAAAGGGTAAAGAAAAGATTACCTGTGGTTTTAGAAGCGCAGTTGTCCACAGGAGGATATCACTGGTCCAGGCAGCAGGCAGGGACTTGGTCAGCAACAGCGAACACAAGTTTTCAGGCAGCAGGCAGGGATACTGTCCATATACATTCCAGGGTCAGTGCAGAGATATTGTCAGCAGTGCCAAAAATATTGGTCCTGGTAGTAGGCAGGTCCATGTGGTGTGGTCAGTGCGGCATGACGGCAGTAAGTCCTAAAGGCAGCAGACAGAATAGAGCCTCGTTCAGGACAGAATGGGGATAGGGGTAGAGGCTTCTCCCACCCAAATCTCTTTGAAGCCTCCGAGTCTCCAGACCCTAATCTAGGAATAAGAAAACAAAGAAAATAGTTTTCTTCATCCAGAAAAACTATACTGGAGCCCCTCACATATGTGAGACCCCATGTTGAATCCCACTAGTCCAGTTGCAGAATACAAGATCAGTCCAAGAGGCAGGCAAATATCGTGGTCAAACAGTCCAAGGTCAGTTCCAGATCAGGCAGAGGTATGTACAGAATCGTTAGGCAGAAGCATGGTCGAATAACAGTCCAGGGTCAGTTCCAGATCAGGCAGCGGTATGTACAGAATCGGCAGGCATAAGAGTGGTCGAATAACAAGCCAGGGTCAGTTACAGAGCAGGCAGTGGCATAAGGGGTGTAAAGGTGTATGAAGGCAGGAACTGAGGATTATGTTTACCATACTTCACTAAAGATTTATTGAAGTATGGTAACGGCGAAAACAGTCACCTATGCAGAGGCCTGGTTGGGAAGGACATTGTGCACAATAATAAGATGTGTCTCTTCTGACTCCTGCTCTGGTACACACCTTACATCTTTTTTGACGTCTTTGGCCTGTTGGTTTGGGAGGGATTTTATCGGGAAAGTGGCGCTCGGAGAGTCGACTAACAACATCTGATCGGATATTTTCTGGTGGCCCGTTCGGGAAAATAAGGGCAGTGAAAACGTCCTCCTGGTAGCCAAAGAAGCGTTTGGGGTTTTGGGTGGAGTTGCGGTAAATGACATAGGAATTGTAAATGGGCAATTGAAAAAAAATAAATTGCTACTTTTTTGTACCAATGGTATGTCCGTCTTGTGGCAAGGTATGGTTCCATCATTTGGTCGTTGAAGTCGACTCCCCCCATGAACAAATTATATTCATAAATGCATTTAGGTTTTTTTATGGGGCCATTCCTTCTGGGGATATCCACGAATGTATCATTGTGGATAGAAGACAACATATATACATCCCTTCTGTCCCTCCACTTCACTGCCAGAATCTCCTTGCTTCGCAGACTTGCGGTTTCTCCTTTTCGCAGCTTCTTATTCTCAAGACTTTGAGGAAAGCCCTTCCGATTCCTTTTTACAGTGCCACATGCTGGCGTCTTCTTCCGGTGAAGGTTGTGGAACAGGGGCAGAGATGTGTAGAAGTTATCTACATACAGGTGGTAGCCTTTATCCAGTAGGGGGTATATGAGGTCCCAAACAACTTTCCCGCTGGATCCCAAGTAGTCCGGACAATTAGGGGGCTGCAGCTGGGTGTCCTTCCCTTTGTACACTATGAATGAATATGTGTACCCTGTGGCTCGGTCGCATAATTTGTAGACCTTCACCCCATAGCGGGCCCTTTTGCTATGCATAAATTGCTTCATTTTAAGCCTGCCGCTAAATTTAATAAGGGACTCATCCACACATATGTGTTGGTCCGGGGTAAACAATTTGGGGAATGTTTCTGAAAAATAATGAAGTATTGGACAAATTTTGTAAAGCCTGTCGTAATTTGGGTAATTTCGTGGAAGGCACTGGGTATTGTCGCTGAAATGTAAGAACCTTATGATCATCAGATACCTGGTTCTGGGCATTACCGCGGAGAAGAGCGGTGAGTGGTGGAGGGGGTGGGTTGACCAATAGGTACGCAATTGATTTTTTTTGTTGAGTCCCATGTTAAATGTGAGACCTAAAAAAACCTTGAACTCCTCCACAGGTCTCTCCATTCGTAGGGACGGGTATAATAAGATGTCGGATTTTGCAAAATAAATTGTGCATACAGGTTGCACTGGGCCACAATTGACGCCAACATATCCTCCGTAAAAATTAAATTTAAAAAATCTATTGGGGTAAAATTTTCCGTGTCCACCTGGACTCCTGGCTGGGCAGTGAAAGGGGGAACATTGGCCTCTCCTGAATTAGGAGGAAGCCACAAGGGGTTCTGAAGGGCATAGGGAAGGCTGGTATGGCTCCTAACCCTTTGGGGCTGAGATGACACCCCACTGGTACTTGGCCTTTCTTGCCGAGGCCCTGCGGTGCTGGTGGACGGCACTTCGGTGCTGGTGGACGGCACTGCCTCACTAGAACGCCTTCGTTTGATGGGCCGAATATCTTCCTCCTCGGATTCAGTCAGTGTTTCACTACTGAGGACTGGCTCATAATTTATGTCGGCTACAGAATCCGAATCTGAAAGAGAATCTGAAGAAGAGAGCTCCCCGTTGCTCTCATCGGCCGTGGAAAGAATTTGGTACGCCTCCTCGGCGGAAAAGATTTTTTTAGACATGGTTGCTGGTGTTGAGACTGCACAGGTGTGTGCTAAGCCTGCACTGATGGGCACTGATTGATGGCACAGATGTGCACTGATGAGACAGCACAGATGGGCACTGATTGCACAGATGTGCACGGATGAGGTGGCACAGCTGTGTACTGATGAAGCAGCACAGAGGTGGTACAGATGGGCACTGATGAGGTGGCACAGAGGTGGCACAGATGGGCACTGATGAGTCGGCACAGATGTGCACTGATGAGTCAGCACAGATGTGCACTGATTGTACAGATGTGCACTGTTGAGGTGGCACAGATGGGCGCTGTTGAGGTGGCACAGATGGGCGCTGTTGAGGCGGCACAAATGGGCACTGATGGGTCGGCACAGATGTGCACTGATTTATTGTACAGATGTGCACTGATTTATTGCACAGATGTGCAGATTTATTGCACAGATGTGCACTGATGAGGCGGCAGATGGGCACAGATGGGCACTGCTGAGGCGGCACAGATGGGCACTGCTGAGGCGGAACAGATGGGTACAGCTGAGGCGGTACAGATGGGCACTGATGGGTCGGCACAGATGTGCACTGATTTATTGCACAGATGTGCAGATTTATTGCACAGATGTGCACTGATGAGGCGGGGCAGATGGGCACTGCTGAGGCGGCACAGATGGGCACTGAGGTGGCACAGATGGGCACTGCTGAGGTGGCACAGATGGTACAGATGAGCACCGATTGGTACAGATGGGCAACGATTGGCACTGGCGGGCACTAGCGGTTCACAGATGGGCACTGGCGGGCACTGGCGGTGCACAAATGGGCACTGACGGTGTACAGATGGTGCACAGGTGGGCACTGGCGGGGTACAGATGGGCACTGGTGGGGTACAGATGGGCACTGGCGGGGTACAGATGGGCACTGGCGGGCACAGATGGCACTAAAATCAGTATTTGGCAAGTATTTGGTATTTGGCAAGTAACTCACAGAATCTCTCTCCTCACACGCTGTCTCTGTGTGAGGAGACAGATTCAGCAATGGGAGATGATCTCATTTGTTTACATTTGAGATCATCACCAATTGGAGGCGGCAATCACACTGTAAATGGCCGCTGTGATTGGCCGTTTACAGCGATCTGTGATTGGCTGTGTCCAGGGGACACCGCCAACACTGATTTTCCCAGATACGCGCTCCCAGGAGCGCGCGGGGAGCCATTAAAAGGGACGACGTCAATAGACGTAGTCCCGGCAATCGAGATCCGCGCTGTAGCCGTCATTTGACTATAGCGCGGATCTCAGGTGGTTAATGAGAGAGAAATAAATGGCGCAAGAAATATATATATATATATATATATATATATATTATGAAATTGAACACGTCACCATTTTTCTAGGTAAATATAATTCTAAAGGTGATATTGACATTAATTTTTCACCACGTGTCAGTAACAACTCATGCAATCCATACGTACAAAGACACCAAAAAAAATAAGTTCAGAAATTAAGTTATGTATAGGCATACCCCACTTTTAAGTACATAATGGGGTTTATTTACTAAAGCTGGAAAGTGCAAAATCAGGCTCACTTCTCCATAGAAACCAATGCACTTCCAGGTTTTATTGCCAAAGCTTAATTGAACAATCTGGGGTTAGAAGCGCATTGGTTTCTATGCAGATGTGAGCCTGATTTTGCACTTTCCAGCTTTAGTAAATAAACCCCATTGCATACTTAAAAGTGGGGTATGTCTGTAATAAAATGGAATGACATAATGAGAAAAGTATTGAGCAAACGAAGAAAGGGGGGTGCAAAAAAGCATGGAAAGCCAAGATACCAGTTGAAATCTATCAATAAGTGATGGCCTATAAAAAGGTGTCTCATTACCAAGGTGTCACACAAGAAGCATCTCATGGTGGGTAAGAGCAAAGAGCTCTCTCAAGGCCTTCATAACCTTATTGTTGCAAAACATACTGATGTAATTGATTACAGAAGCATTTCTAAACTTTGGATTGTTCCAGTGAGCACTGTTGGGGCTATAATCCGGAAGTGCAAAGAACATAATTACACCATAAACCGGCCACGACCAGGTGCTCCTCGCAAGATTTCTGACAGAGGAGTGAAAAGAATTATCAGAAGAGTTGTCCAAGAGCCAAGGACCACTTGTGGAGAGCTTGAGAAAGACCTGAAATTAGTAGTACAATTGTTTCAAAGAAAATAAGTAATGCACTCACCTGCCATGGCCTGTATGCACGCTCACCATGCAAGACTCCATTGCTAAAGAAAAAGCACGTTGAAGCTAATTTAAAGTTTGCTGCACAACATTTAGACAAGCCTGTGAAACACTGGGAGAATATAGTCTGTCAGATGAGACCAAAATTAATCTCTTTGGATGCCATAATACACACCATGTTTTGAGGTCAAATTGCACTGCACATCACCCCCATACCAACAATGAAGTTTGGAGGTGGGAACATCATGGTGTGGGGCTGTTTTTCAGTATACGGTACTGGCAAACTTCATGTCTTTGAAGGAAGGATGAATGGAAAAATGTACCAAGACATTCTTGATAAAAATCTGCTGCCATCTACCAGGATGATGAAGATGAATCGAGGGTGGACATTTCAATCCAATAGAAAATCTATGGA
The DNA here is from genome assembly GCF_037356315.1 of Lithobates pipiens. Lineage (NCBI taxonomy): Eukaryota > Metazoa > Chordata > Amphibia > Anura > Ranidae > Lithobates > Lithobates pipiens. Next base: position 560,085,721 of record NW_027507758.1, on the reverse strand, counting down.
AATAACTAAAGATCAGAGTTCATAGAAGAGGCCCGCTAAACCTTTAAGATTTGAAGACTGGGTAGAAGAATGGGCCAAAATCACAACTGAGTAATGCATGTAAATAGTTTCTCCATACAGGAGGCGTCTTGAAGCTGTCATTACCAACAAAGGATTTTGTACCAAGTATTAAATACATTTCAGCTAGTGTATTAAATACTTGTTCCTTGTGCCATTTTATTACTCATAACTTCATTTCTGAACTTTTTTTTTGGTTTCTATGTATGTATGGATTGAATGGGTTGCTACTGACATGTGGTGAACATTTCATGTCAATAGCACCTTTAGAAATATATTTACCTAGAAAAATGGTGAGGTGTTCAATACTTTTTCTTACCCCCTGTATATATTACTAGACTCATCTTCCTTACCAACCGCTTAGTAACTGCCAACCCTCTCTGCCAATCCCTACACTGGCTTCCAATCGGTCCCTGTGAATTAAATAAAAAATGCTAATTATAATATACAAAGCCATTCACATCTCTGCCTCAAGCTACATCACCAACCTTATCCCCAAATATCACCCAAACCATCCTCTCTGCTCCTCTCAAGCTCCCTTGTCTCCTCCTCCCATGCTCATCTTCAAGACTTCTCTAGAGCCTCTCCCATCCTCTGAAACTCTCTACCTCAATCTGTCCGCCTATCTCCTACTCTTGCTGCTTTCAGGTGATCCCTGAAAGCTCATCTCTTTAGGGAAGCCTATCACGCCTTCAACTAATCTTCTATCACTTCCATCAGCTCAATCCCCACAGTTATAACCTTTTGCACCACTTGCCCCACCCTATTAGATTGTAAGCTCTTCTGAGCAGGGCCTCTTGTATTTTATTGTATTGTAACTGTATTGTCTCCCTTTTACATTGTAAAGCGCTGCGTAAACCGTTGGCGCTATATAAATCCTGTATAATAATAATATGGCAACCAGGGCCAATCATTTTTAACACCCCCAAAAATGACTTGCAGGAACAAGGCAGTGCATGCAAATTGAACTGTGTGTGTGGTTCAGTACTGTATAACACAGTGGATGCAGAGCTCAGGAGTGGATAACATACAGAGAGGATCAGATGTGCTTAACATAGAGAATGCAGGGCTCAGGGGTGCAGAGGTCATGAATATGTACCGCACAGAGTGCAGGGGTTAGGGGTGCAAAGCACACAAGCCACGGTGCTGAATATAACCAAAATGACCCCCTCCTCCCAGTACAACACCCTCTCCCTTGACCTTTTCCACCAAAAATACAGATCCCTACTAACAGCTTTAAATCACTCCTCCCAATTCACCCCCCAAGTATAGCCCCCTCCTCTAACTCCCAGTCTAGACCCTTCTCTGCAACACACACCCACAATACAGACAACCTTCCAAAGTACACCCCCCCCCCCCCACCAGAATACAGAGCCATCCCTCCTCAATAGAGACCATGTTCAGCACAGACCCCCCTTCAGAACAGACCTTCTCCCTCAACTTACTTGATCCTGGATGTTCTTTGTGCCCCATGGAAAGGCTACATCTAGACAATTTTATTACAAAAATGTATATAGTAACAAACCTAAATCAAGGCATAAGAAAAAAATAGATAATACACCCCCTCATTTTAAAGAGAATGATTTCCCTTAACAGATCTGAAACACAAGTATCGATCTCACAGTGTAAATGTCAATGTCATAAAATATAGGGAAACATTATCTCCAAAAAAAGTGTTATCCTTAGTCGCTTCTTCAGGAGGCAGGAGGGGAGCATGCAACTTTTCCATAGCAGGAAGATGCAGGGCAACACAAGAAAACAACCCAGAAACAAGAAAAGAACTCACCCCTGGGACAGACTAGAAGCCTCCCTGTATTCTGAACTGTAGCTGTCAGACGGAGAAAAGTGTCCTTATAGTGCCATTATTTTAGGAACTACAGTGCCATGCAAAAACAAAAAGGAGTGTCTGCATGATGAAACCACTTGGTATCCCGATTAGGTGCTTCCTTCCGCCAAACTGTGCCTCCTGCCCTCCAAACTGTTCAGAACAGAACGAGAGCTAATACCAGCCCTTTTTACCCCAACCATCATACACAGACAAGATTTGAGGTAAAATCCAAAGGAATTACTCTTTATTGAAACTCAGACAAAAGCTTTATACCCCAGAGGAGGACATTCCCCTCCTGATCATATCACCTGAACAATACAAACCGTACACAGGAAAATAATTAACGTAGCTAAAAAACAGCCAACATATACTATAAACATTAAACAACTAGCCACATAGGTGACTCAATGCCCACCCAGAGATACTACTCCAGTTCAGATCGCTCGGCACCATGGTCACAACAAAGGACATTACAAATTATCATAAGTATAACCATCCCACAATGGTTCGATAACTAGGTACAATGGTCACAATATATTAATCACCTGTTCAAGAAATGAGCAGACTGACAGAAACAATAGACTAATGGGAATGACCTACTTAAAAATAAACAAATAACAAATTGTAATCTCATCCCACCTCAGACTGTCCGTCAACCGTATTAAGAATACCCAGGGCTGTCTCATTAACCAGTTTTCTTTTCACATACATCTCCTTACTGAATTTTCAAGTAGGCAGAGACCATTATGGCTTCTTTGACTGTTAAATGTAATAATGTCCTTTTGCATCATGTAAGAGAACTTCTTCCTAAATGCTTGTAGCTCCCTCGAATGCCAGGGTCCATAGTCATGTATATGTGTCCTACAGTTCCAAGAGTCTGTGTGTTTTGGGGAGATATGGACTTAAATTCAAACAAGAAAACTCCAAGGGCCCCTCAGGCACACACCTCCCAAAGAGTAGTGCTCTTTTAACCACCTCGCGCCCGTCCTATAGCCGAATGACGGCCGTAGAGCAGGCGCTTTCGTCCGGGTGGCCGTCCCTGGACGTCCTGTTGTTTACTTCCGCAATGCTCGCCGCCGCGGGCATGCATCAGGGAAGTTCTGTGTTTGCCGTGTCCCCCGGGGACAGGCAAACACAGATCGCTGTAAACGGCCAATCACAGCGGCCGTTTACAGCGTGATCGGCGTGTCCAATGGGAGATGATCTCATATGTAAACATATGAGATCATCTCCCAGCGCCGCTCTCCTTCCTCACACAGACAGCGTGTGAGAGGGGAGAGATGAACGGCTGCAGCGGCCGTCAGTGTAAAAAAAAAAAAAAAAGTAAAAAAAAAGTGCCATCCTCCCCCAATGCTATCCTGCCCCAGTGCTATCCTGCCCCAGTGCTATCCTGCCCCAGTGCCATCCTGCCCCAGTGCCATCTGCCCCAGTGCCATCCGCCCCAGTGCCATCCGCCCCAGTGCCATCCGCCCCAGTGTCATCCTGCCCCAGTGCCATCCGCCCCAGTGCCATCCACCCCAGTGCCATCCACCCCAGTGCTACCTGCCCCCAGTGCCACCTGTTAGTGCCACCTGTTGTCAGTGCCATTTGTCCCCAGTGCCATCTGTCATCAGTGCCACGTATAAGTGCCATCTGTCATAAGTGCCACGTGTCATCAGTGCCAGGTATTAGTGCCATCTGTCATCAGTGCCACGTATCAGTGCCATTTGTCATCAGTGCCACCTGTCAGTGTCACGTGCCATCTGTTGTCAGTGTCACGTGTCATCAATGCCACTTATCAGTGCCATCCTATAGCCGAATGACGGCCGTAGAGCAGGCGCTTTCGTCCGGGTGGCCGTCCCTGGACGTCCTGTTGTTTACTTCCGCAATGCTCGCCGCCGCGGGCATGCATCAGGGAAGTTCTGTGTTTGCCGTGTCCCCCGGGGACAGGCAAACACAGATCGCTGTAAACGGCCAATCACAGCGGCCGTTTACAGCGTGATCGGCGTGTCCAATGGGAGATGATCTCATATGTAAACATATGAGATCATCTCCCAGCGCCGCCCTCCTTCCTCACACAGACAGCGTGTGAGAGGGGAGAGATGAACGGCTGCAGCGGCCGTCAGTGTAAAAAAAAAAAAAAAAAGTAAAAAAAAAGTGCCATCCTCCCCCAATGCTATCCTGCCCCAGTGCTATCCTGCCCCAGTGCTATCCTGCCCCAGTGCCATCCTGCCCCAGTGCCATCCGCCCCAGTGCCATCCGCCCCAGTGTCATCCTGCCCCAGTGCCATCCGCCCCAGTGCCATCCACCCCAGTGCCATCCACCCCAGTGCTACCTGCCCCCAGTGCCACCTGTTAGTGCCACCTGTTGTCAGTGCCATTTGTCCCCAGTGCCATCTGTCATCAGTGCCACGTATAAGTGCCATCTGTCATAAGTGCCACGTGTCATCAGTGCCAGGTATTAGTGCCATCTGTCATCAGTGCCACGTATCAGTGCCATTTGTCATCAGTGCCACCTGTCAGTGTCACGTGCCATCTGTTGTCAGTGTCACGTGTCATCAATGCCACTTATCAGTGCCATCTGTCATCAGTGTCACGCGTCATCGGTGCCACGTATTAGTGCCATCTGTCATCGGTGGCACGTATTAGTGCCACGTATTAGTGCCATCTGTCAGTGCCACGTATTAGTGCCACGTGTCTTCAGTGCCATGTATTAGTGCCATGTGTCATCAGTGCCACGTATAAGTGCCACGTGTCATCAGTGCCACATATTAGTGCCATCTGTCATCAGTGCCACATATTAGTGCCATCTGTCATCAGTGCCACGTGTCATCAGTGCCACGTATAAGTGTCATCATTGCCACGTATCAGTGCCATCTGTCATCAGTGTCACGTGTCATTGTCCTGGTGCTCCAGGGCCTTCAAAAGTGTAATAGGTAGTCAACAAGTTAGATGTGTAATTTATGCTCCTAGAACACGTGATGGCGCTCCCTGCATGTTGGGCCTCTCTATGTGGCCAGGCTGTGAAAAAGTCCCACACATGTGGTATTGTAATACTCAGGAGGAGTAGCAGAATTTTTTTGGGGGTGCCATTTGTGGTATACACATGCCATGTGAGAGAAATAACCTATTACAATGACAATTTTGTGGAGAAAAATAAAAAAAATGAAAAATCTTAATTTTGCAAAGAATTGTGGGAAAAAAATGACAACATCAAAAAGCTCACCATGCCTCTTACTAAATACCTTGGAATGTCTACTTTCCAAAAAGGGGTCATTTGGGGGGTATTTGTACTTTCCTGACTTGTTCGGGTCACAAGAAGTGAGATAGGCCACCAGTACATCAGATGTGATCAATTTTGTGCGATTCGCACCACAGCTTGTAGACTCTCTAACTTTCACAAAGACCAAATAATATCCACTAATTTTGGTTATTTTTACCAAAGATATGTAGCAGTATAAATTGTGGCCAAAATGTATGAAGAAAAATTAATAATTTGCATAATTCTGTCACAGAAACAAAGAAATATGCGTTTTTTTTCAAAATTTTCGGTCTTTTTTCATTTATAGCGCAAAAAATAAAAACCCCAGAGGTGATCAAATACCACCAAAAGAAAGCTCTATTTGTGGGAAAAAAAAGGACAAAAAATTCATTTGGGTACAGTGTTGCATGACTGAGTAATTGTCATTCAAAGTGTGAGCACCGAAAGCTGAAAATTGGTCTGGGCAGGAAGGGTGTTTAAGTGCCCAGTAAGCAAGTGGTTAAAAGCCAGGGCCCATAGTCAGTTTGCAAGAGGCTAGCATGCAGTCCTCTCCAAAAGCCCCTGTCCTGGTTGAGTCTGTCACAGTCTGCACCTAGTAAGGACTACACCCCCTTAGTACACCACTGAGATCTTATGTGTATTTTCCTTCAGAAATGTAATTTGGCCAATTTTGCTGCTTCTCATCATAGAACAGGCATGTTTGGTATCAAACTTATTGTTGTTCAAAGTCAAAGTCTCTGGCTTTCTAGGCCCTTCTAAGTACTGTTTATAACAGTTATTTGTGATTCGAAACTGAAATTATATTGCTTTGCTTGTGTTAAAGGTATCTCAAAACTGAGCTGTGCTCTGGTGTTTAGTTTAGCCTGTGGTATTTGAAAATTGCCAACTTTCTGTAGTTCAAAGTGTAGATTAGATTTAAAGTGGTTGTAAACCTCTGTCATGAAATATGAACAAAGCACATACTTCTATAGTATTTATTTGCCTCTGTTCAAATCACTGAGTGTCATTTCTCCCCATTGTCTTGTTCCTCTGGTATCAAGAACAGCTGTCAGAAGTGACTCTTGCTAACACAAAGGTGATAGGGAGGATAGCTCCAACACACAACCTCTGATTCCTATCCTCAGCTGCGCATCGTTCCTGTGTACTGTGAGGAGGGGGCTGTTTCCCTCCAATCAGCTCTCAGAGCTCTTGTACAGTGTGTAACTGCAACTCACCACCCCTGCTTTGCAGGTCTGTGAAAAATGCTTTTGAGCCCTGAATTTAACAAGGCTGTAGAGAACAAATGGCTGCAGCTAAACAGGTGAAACGTATGATATTTTCTGTGTATCACCTGAGGCCACTGGGTATACGTAAGGGTTTACAACCTCAGTAAATCTTAATGTTTTGAGGCAGAATTTTGGAGAAATTAGTGCATTTTGGAGAAATGAGGATTGCATTTCTCCCACTCACCACTGAAGTAATGTGTAAATAAAAAGATTGAAGGACTGAGTTGGTATGGCATTTCAGAGAGTAACTTTTAGTTTTGATTGGAGTACACCTGGAACAGAATTATCAACTAATAACAAATGTCTCTTTCATATTTTCTTTGCAGGGAACCCAAGTGATTCCATTACTGTATTCTGTCCTACGAGACAAAGAGCACTTTGAGAAACCAGAGGAGTTTTACCCTCAACATTTTCTGGATTCTGAGGGAAACTTTGCTAATAATGAAACTTTTATACCATTTTCTGCAGGTGACTAAACCAAAGGGGGAAACTCTAAATTGCCACAAATGTATTGAGGGTCACTCTATGGTTGTGTAGTGCTACCACTGTAGGAGCTGCTGGATAGGATTGGTTCTCTGTTCTTTGTCTCAACCTTCTCAAGAACCTCAGACCCTCTGGCACACCATATTGAGTGAACTATGCCCAATAGCGTGGCTATATCAAACAAAACAGGCACCAAACCAAGTAGTCAGGCTCGGTTCACACTGGAACCGTCTGCGGATCACACAGGAACGCTGTGCGTACCCGTTCTCCGTTTCAGGGATGAATCGGGGCTGAATCTGTGTCTGAATTCGACCCTGAAATGGATCCAAAGACGCACAGAATTTCTCTGCAGTGCGCTCTGCAGCCACCCCGGAGATATGTGAACTGGCTCCATAGAAATCCAGTCACATTCTCCTGCTATGGTAATTGGATGCAGGGAAACCCGCATCCAATTCACATAGGTGTGAATCCAGCCTAAAGGCAAACTTAATCTATTTTTATCCATAATGGTTTGTAACGAGACAAACATGAAATGGATTAATAATGATAATAACATAATTTTATCATACAAAGGGCTTAACGGTGAAGACTAGGCATAAGATGGCATTTGCCGTCCAGATCAGCATAAACGGTAGGTCACCTCAAGTGCAGCAGTGAGCAGTAATAAAGTGTAATCTATGGAGTGCTGGAACTATACTGCTAGAGTGCATATATGATGGCGATGCTAGTCCTAGACAGAATGGGTGTGCACTGTCCAAAATGAAAGGGAAATGGAAGCAGAAGGGGCAGGGGAACAAAGGGATTTGCAAAATAATTATTACGAGCGCGTGTTCTTCTGCCGGCTATCGTTGAGGCTTTTTAAGAGGTGCATTTAAAGTGGATTCATTAAATTTGAGCTGGGCACATAGATCTGCAGTGTTTTGTTATTATCCTCCAAAGCCCTGTGTCTTGTAGCTTTCTGTTATCAGCCTGATAAGTTTTTGATCACATATGATAAAACCAGCCAGAGTTTTGATTCGGAGTAGGTTGCTATAAATAGATTAACAAAGCTCTGACCGATACAACAGAGAGAGCTGAGTCTCTACCTATGTGTAGAGGAAGTGTGTGCCTTTCTTCCAATTAGCTGTCTTGGCTGTGTGCCCAGACTTCTCTGCAATAATAACCAGGAAGAGAAAAAATATGAAGGGCAGTTTCTAAATAGTATCTAAAGATGAAGACAGCTGATATGGATGTAAAACTTATATAGGGAGATTTGTTTCATCCCTGTGTATCATCTGTGGCTGCTCCCTTCACTGGGTATATGGAAGGTTTACATCCAGTTTAACAACAGTTCCAGTTAACCTGCATACAGTATAGATACGGTATAGTCTCGGCACAGGTGCAAGGAAAATGTGGTTTAGATGCAGTAAAGAGTTGGTACAGGTACAGCCTAGGTTTGGAATAAGTGGGTTATAGAGTGCAGTATGGATGCGGTATGGATTGGGTACATCTGGTGTACTACTCTCAGTGGCTCAGTTCCTGCTAGCAGTATCAGCAATGTGCAAATAGACCCCTTACCTGTCCCCAGGATGCTGCTATCGCTGTGGGGGGGGGGGGGGGGGACCTTCAGTCTTTCCCTGAAAGCCTCTGATGACCAGCAGTGGGAAGCAGATGGTGAGTAGATGCTTCAGTCTCCATGCAGCAGCAGTACAGGTGCTGTGACATAGACGGTGCTGCACTGCCCCGGGTGTCCTCACTCCCAATCTCAGGCATGGATCTCCACTGGTATGGTCACCTGGTGGCAAGCGAATATCCAGACAGAGGTGCTCTCTCTCTAACTCCCACGCTGCTAAGAGGAAGAACTTTACGTGGCAGTTTAATAAAAATATATATCTACACTACTCCTACTGATCAGTGCCTATTGGGATTTGTAGTGTAAGGTATCTGTTTGTCCCATTACTTGGCTGCCGTCCCAAGTTACAACTATCAGGAGTCTTCGAGCTCTGAATAGATGTCTATGAGCTTGCTTGGCTTTATCTCTCTCCCTACAGGTGGGAGGAGAATGGTGCAGCATAATATAAGTATCTCAGTAGACCAAGTAGAGGGAGAAAATAATAAAATGCACTGGGGTTAATTTACTAAAACTGGACACTGGCTACCATCCACAGCTGTACCAGATTTTACAATCCGCTGCTAACTTCACCTTGTTCAATTAAGCTTTGACAATAAAAGAGCTGCACCAGATTTTGCGAACTCCAGTTTTAGTAAATCAACTCCAATGTCTCCTTCTCCATATTGCTGTAGCTCAGCACCTGGCTATAGCTGTGACCAAAACATACACAGACCAGTCTGCAGAGGGCACCAATGCAATAATTACAAACAGGGCTGGTGCAAGGATTTTTGACACCCCAGGCAAAACCTAATTTTGCTGCCCCCCCAATTGGCTTAACCTCCTTTGCCCTGCCCATGTATACCCCACCTTTTTAATGAAGCACCCATCAATTGCAGCCTTCCAGTGCCCATTAATGAATGTTTACTTGCTTCTATTCATTCTGGAGTTGGGACACAGACACAGTCCTCTGCCACTGCTGCTCCTCTGACACTATGTGCGAAAGGAGCGGCTGCCTGCTGATGCTGAGACTTAGTTGCTTGCTGCCGAGAGAAGAGTGTAGGAATAACAGTGGCCGGGCGCCCTAGGCAGCAGTGCGCCATAGGCAGCAATGCGCCATAGGCAGCTGCCTAGTTTGCCTAGTGGTAGCACCGGCCCTGATTACAAATGAGGCCACAGTTAGTAATTTCTTACTGCTCATTTAAAAGATGGAAAGATTGAAAATGTACAGGCCAAAAAAAAAGATTTGCAACTACCAGCTTGGGGAGCCATTAAAGCTTCATCAAAATGTGTATGCAGGAGTTACTCAACAAACTACATACAGTGGGGGTTATTTACAAAAGGAAAATCCACTTTGAACTGCAAATGCACTTGAAAGTGTACTGAAAGTGCACTTGGAAGTGCAGTCGCTCTAAATCTAAGGGGTAGATCTGAAATATGTGGAAGCTCTGCTGATTTTATCATCCAATCATGTGCAAGCTAAAATGCTGTTTTTTTATTTTCCTTGCATGTCCCCCTTGGATCTACAACGCTTTACTTTAAGTGGAAGTAAGTTTCAGTGCACTTTCAAGGGCATTTGCAGTGAAAAGTAGATTTGCCTTTAGTAAATAACCCCCAGTATGTCCCCAAATGAACCTAGATAGATACAGAGCTGCAAATATGTCTGTCTTACAGCTGAAAAAAACAATATTCTTCCTCTGTCTTCTTTTTTATGTTATACTTTATTTCTTTTTTAAGGTAAGAGAAGTTGTGCTGGAGAGACACTGGCTAAAATGGAACTGTTCCTCTTCTTTACAACACTGCTGCAAAACTTCACCTTTCAGGCTCCACCTGGAGCAAAACTGGACCTTACAGGCGCTGTTGGCTTCACAACCCCTCCACTGAAACACGATATTTGTGCAATTTCTCGCAGTTAAAGTGAACTGGCAGAAAATATGTCAATAATAATTATGGACTGGGTTTAATCTTTCCAGAAAGAATGTTTTTGATTTGTAGAAATGTGGTGACAAAATGGCTTATGATCAATCCAGAAGTGGTGAAACACGTTAAGGAGGGGTGGTCCCTGCATTGGCACACTATAGATGCAGTTGTGGTGAATGGTTACATAATATGCTAAAGGTTCATAAGTATTAGTAAAGGAATTGTATTTTAGCACACCCCTGACCCCCTAGTGTAGGGGTCGACAGCGTAAGCTGGCATGTCACCTCTGGGGCGATGTCTCTTAGTCATAGTGGGATCCATGGTCAGAAGGGTACCAGTCACTTTTTGATAAAACGGAGAGGATTTTATTACTCACTGTTAAATGGGAGATAGGGTTAGGGTTGCAGATGCTCAGGACTACAGCGGAACTCCGGTGCTCCACAAAGCACATCACAAGTAAAAGAGCCCTTAAGTCTGGACTGACCTTTCTGTGGCAGGATTCTCTGACAATCCGCACCAATTACAAAAGCTTGCTGGACATCATCCTGCTTCCTGTGAAGATCAGCCGATCCAGGCCTCATCGCTTCCCCTTCTGGCTAAAACAGTAGCTCTATTAGGTACGTACGCACCCTCCCCTGGCTGCAGCTGGGAAGGAAGAGAGCTTACATCAGCCAGCCCTGAATATTTATACACTTTCCCACAATGCACTACTGGCAGAGGAAAACTCCTAGTGGTGGACTGGAAAAAGGTATGAATATCCATAATTCTTACCTACTGTAAAATCTCTCACCAATGCCAAAGGCAACAGTGCCACCTATTGACAGACTGAACAAATAGAGCTTTTCCACAAATAGAGCTTTATTTTGGTGGTATTTGATCACCTCTACGGTTTTTATTTTTTGCTAAACAAATAAAAAAAGACCGAAAATGTTGAAAAAAATTTTTTTTTTGTTTCAGTTTCAAAACTTTGTAAATAAGTAAGTTTTCTCCTTCACTGATGGGCACTGGTGGGGCGGCACTGATGAGGTGGCACCAATGAAGTGGCACTGATGAGGTGGCATTGATGGGCACTGATAGGAGACACGGATGGACACTGATAGGTGGCACAAATTGGCACTGATAGCTGGCATGGATTGGCATGGATAGCTGGCACGGATTGGCATGAATAGGCGGCACAGATGGGCATGGATGGGCACTGATAGATGGCATGGATGGGCACTGATAGGCGGCATTGTATTGTACTGATGGATGCCAATCAGTGGCAAACAATAATGCATGCCAATCAGTGATGCCCATTGTGGGCACTGATTGGCATCCATTGTGGGCACTGACTGGGCATCCCTGGTGGTCTAGGGTGGCATACCTGGTGCTGGGGATCCCTGGTGGTCTGGAGGCATCCCTGGTGGTCCAGTGTGGGCATCCTCAGGGGGGCTGTGCTGATAATCGATCAGCAGCCGATCGGACAGACGCGAGTGAGGAAAAGCCGATCACCGGCTCTTCCTATTTACACTGTGATCAGCCGTGGTAAAGAGTCTCCGTCGGAGACTCTTTACCAAGATCGTAGTTGCGGGGTGTCAGACTGACACCCTGCAACAATGATCGCCACGATGGGCGGCGCCAGGGCCGCGCAGCGGCTCAAAATCCTGAGGACGTCCTATGACGTCCAGTCAGGATTTTGAAACCACTTTTCCGCCGTCATTTGACAATGGGCGGACGGCAAGTGGTTAAAAATAACAAACATGTTAAACTTGTGTGAAATGGTTTTGCACAGAGCAGCCCAGATCCTTTTCTTCTCTGGTCCCTTTTAGGTGCTTCTGGCCTTTCCCTCCTGTCAAGCAGCTTGCTATGGGGGCACCTGAGCCAAGCCGCAGCTCCATGTGTTCATTTAGACACAGAGTCATGATTTGGCCCTGCCCCTTCTCTCTACTGATTGTCTGAGTGACTTTGATAGCAGTGGAAGCCAATAGCACCGCTGCTGTGTCTCAGCCTGTCAGGAGCGAGAGTCCCAAACAGCCAAGGTACTCCTGTACATCGCCGGATAGAGATTGGGCTCAGGTAAGAATTAGAGGGGCTGCTACATACAGAAGGCTTTCTATCTTAAAGCGGAGTTCCACCCAAAAAAAATGGAACTTTCGCTTTTCTGAAATCCTACCCCCCACCCATTTTGCTCCCACTGCCGAGCATAGATAGCCGAGCCACCAGCGGGTATCTACGCCACTTCTGGCGCCTTCTCTGCCCCCCCCCCCCCCCGTCTTCTGGGAGAGACACAGGTCCCAGAAGACAGCAGGGACCAGTGGGATCACGCAACGCGAGTCGGACATGCACAGTAGGGAACCAGGAAGTGAAGTCGCAAGGCTTCACTTCCCGATTCCCTTACCAAAGAAGGTGTCATCTCCACCAGAGAGCTGAGGGACGGGTCGGCTTCTGGTGCTGACATTGTGGGCACCCTGGACAGGTAAGTGTCCATATTTTAAAAGTCAGCAGCTGCATTATTTGTAGCTGCTGACTTTTAAAAAAATAATTAGGTGGAACACCGCTTTAATGCATAGAATGCATTAAGATAAAAACCTTCTCCCATAACAAGGATATAGATACACTATATTGTCAAAAGTATTGGGGCACATGCCTTTACACGCACAGAAACTTTAATGGCATTCCAGACTAAAGCCCCATATACACTATCAGATTTTCTGCTGATTTTTTTCCTTCAGATTTACCAAAACCACATAATATGAGGTCAATCCTTAGGATTTTCAATGTGTATGCAATCAGGCAGGCCCTTGCACTACATGGTTTTGGTAAATCTGAAGACAAAAATCAGCAGAAAATCTTATAGTGTGTATGGGGCTTTAATCTGTAGGGTTCAATATTGAGTTGGCCCACCCTTTGCAGATATAACAGCTTCAACTCTTCTGGGAAGGCTGTCCACAAGGTTTAGTAGTGTGTCTATGGGAATGTTTGACCATTCTTCCAGAAGAGCATTTTTCTTACAAAGGATACTTTTATTCATTTGAATATACGCTTCTTGCATTTTACTACTTGTCCACAGAGATTAATTTAAATGCCCAGAGAAAATTAAAGAAGAACTCTTATGATCCTTTAAAAATAAAATAATAAAATAAAATAGAAAAATGTCCTTGTATAAAATCCTGTATTTCTTTTGTTAATTCGTTCAACTCTGTCCCTTCCCATCTCCCTTGTTTGTGGGCATGAAGCTGGCCAGACACTGTGCAAATCTGCTTTGTGGGTGTTCTTATCGGCACCCCCACACCCAAAATCCTTTTATTGAAAAACTGAAGAAGCCAGGCAGAAGATTGTAGCCCAAATGTAAACTGCATCCAATTAGATGCCTTTTTTCGGGTCTTGGAAAAATGGTGGTTTTCAGACTACAATGGCCTAGAAGAGGGATTCTTCCATCCATGCTGTATATGCTGTGGGCTGAACAAAAAAAAAAATATTACGGTTAGCCTCTTTTACAGAGCAGTGGCACTGCCCACTTTTGTACTGAGTGTGTCTATCGGGTGCTTCTGTGTCATGTGCTGATGTCATGAAAAGAGAGAGGAAATTTGTTTTAAAAAATTGCTATAATAGTATTTAAATTCTGAGACTTCAGATGTTTTTTATGCCTTTGAGCTGTTTCTCAGAGGGCTGATTCACACTTAGACCCCTTTCACAGTGAGGCAGTTTTCTGGCATTTTAGCACTAGAAATAGTGCTTGTAAAGCACCTGAAAACTGCCTTCCATTCATTGCAATAGGTGTTTTCATAGGTACGGTGCGTTTGCGGGACATTAGAAAAAGTCCTGTAAGCAGCAACTTTGGGGTGGTTTGGGAGTGCTGTATACAGTACTCCCAAAACGCCCCTGCCCATTGCAATGAATGGGCAGCACTTCCGAAGTACCTGAAAAGCGAATTAGAAGTGCAGGAGTTTTTAACCCTTTTTTGCGGGTTAAAAGCATCCCGCTAGCGGCCGAAAAGCACCGCAAAAGCGCAGCTTAAACAGCGGTAAAGCACTGCTCAAACAAGCCCCTGAGCGAAAGAGGCTAACGCATTCCATTCTTGTGCAATAAGAAACTCTTCTTAATGCATGGTATAGCATGTGTTAACATGCCATGCGATAAGGCAGTCCTATTCTTGACATATGTAGGGCATAAGCCCAGTAAATGACAACCTTAAGTCATTAACCATCCCTATCCCTTAAATAACAAATGACTCGACAAGGTTTGGAGTAAATGGCCAGCCGGCCTTTTATTATTACAATATATACATTTTAATAAATAACTTTTTAAACTTCCACTTAAACTTTTAAATGGGTCATAAACCAAGTGTAACCACCAACCACTGGTCACTGTGAACAACTATCCTGAACTTTGAACTCTTGCCTCCAGTCAGAAACCCCGAACTCGGAGGCGGTACCCAACGTGTCACAGTGACCTACCCTTTTTTAACCCTTCCGGGTTAACCCCTCGTGACCTGGAAGTACCATAACCACCCCCAACCCATGGATGGGTACAACATGTTCCGTACATATACCTCTCCTTCTCCTCTTCGAGCGACCCAAAGGACTGCCACAGCACACAAGGGGTAACCCCTTACCCTTGCTAGCACCTCCACACCCTGAGACCTCTCTGAATTCCCTCCTGCAAACCCACTGACCACAGGTCAGTACCCACGTCCGTAAGGTGGACCCCGTCACTCCTCAAATACCTCCACGTGTCCACTTCCAATTCCCGGTGGCGGATAAAAAGGCCACCATTCCTGACAAAAAACCTGCTGACCTCTTTATTTACCTTTATTCTGGCCCTGTCCACTTTTTTACCTGACCACGCCCACCTCCAAGACGTCCTTCCCACCATATCCGACCACACCATTACCATTCTTGGATAAGCAGCTTTGAGCCTCAAAAAAAATCACATTTGATGTCCCGAATCAGTTCCCTCATGGACCTAGCTCTCATATCATTGCCCCCTACGTGTAATAGCAATACATCAGGGGCCCTGTCTAACCGGGCAAACCTGTGAACCTTGCCCAGAACCCTGCTCCAACTCATGCCCAATCCACCGAACCATCGCCTCTTGTTGGGATATACGCAGCTGTCTGCCGTTCGGCCGAACGTCAGCTCTCTTGGTCCCCCAGTAGACATATGAGTGGCCAAGTATCCACACCAAGCCAACCTCTTGACCTGTGAACAACAAAACAACAACCAACAAATAACTGGCGACATGCAAAAAAAACACCATGAGTTTAACCCCCCCACAATAGTGCACACCCCCTTACACCAATAGTTGTGGGTGAACATACAACTTAAACCAGTCAGAATCCCACCTGCCAATGCGCTTAACCACCTCCTGACTTAAACCCGCTTTAGACGCCTCCGTCGCCACCCCTATACGAAACGAATGTGAAGAAAAAATCATCGGATCAAAACCGGCCTGAGTGAGGCACTGCCACAAATTGGAACCGTGACAGAAAAGACCCATCTTCGTGAACGAGCAAAGGACCCGCGACCTGCAGTCGCATCTCCCAGAAGTTCCTTAACACTCTAACCGGGCAAATATGGGACTCCGCGATACTACCAATCACGACTTGACACCCCTTCCCACCCTGGTCGGTCTTAGATCTTCAAATCCATAGGTGCTAAGGTGTTCCTGGCCAACTACCACATCGCCCACCAGAAGACCCCCCCTGTACCTTTTTTGACAGACTTACCAATTCCCCCACTCTTAACGCCCCAAAAAAGGCCAACACAAACGCCGTTCTAAACAAAGCTTGCTCGTAACCCGAGCTGCAGACCTTGTCCACCGCCGTGCACAGCACCTGAAGTATCCCAAACGAGACGGGGCGCCTGCCACCGGTTTGCTTGTGCGCTTTGCTGTATCCCTTCACTGCTTGTTTCACCCAGAAATCCTTTGTGTAGTCCCTATGCCCTTACCACTTAAATAGGAACGCCAAACCCGCTAGCTTCCTATCAATAGCCGCGGGGGAGACAGCCGCCTCCAACCCCGCACCGATAAAATAAAGTACTGCATATGGCACGCTAGGATCATCACTGGACATGCCGATTCTAGTCAGGCATTCAAACCAATCGCTCCATACCTTGACGTAGGCGTTCTACGTGCCCGTACTCACAAATTGCCTGGTCCACTTCACGGCTGTCCCAATGCTACGCCCCATATCCAGTTGGGACAGGTGACCCCGCGCTGCTCCGCCTCTGGTGCCAACTGCCGGAACCTGTCCCACTGAAAACGAGACAAAGCGTCAGCCACAGTGTTCTCAACCCCCGGCAAATGCACAGCATAAATGAATGCATTCCCTTGCAGACAACGTAGCACTAAATGTCTTACTAGCCTGACCACCAGCACTGATGCCGCCGTAAGGCTGTTCACCACCTGTACCACCCCCATGTTGTCGCAGTTGAATCGCACCTTCATGTTATGGAACGATTCCCCCCAAATCTCCATGGCCACCACAATGGGAAAGAGCTCCAGCAGTACCAGATTCTTCAGCACCCCGGCCTCGACCCACTCTCGTGGCCACCGAGCCGCACACCACTGTCCTCTGAAGAAGGCCCCGAACCCCGTAGACCCTGCCACATCCGTAAAGAGCTCCAGGTCGCCGTTACTGACCGGGCCCGACATCCACAGAGCGCGCCCATTGAACGACTCCAGGAAGTCCTGCCATACCCCCAAGTCCTCTCTGTGTTCGCCATTGAGACTCACAAAATGTGTCAGCGCCCGCACGCCCGCCATTGCCAAGGACAATCGGCGGCAGAAGACCCTCCCCATTGGCATGATGAGGCAGGCAAAGTTCCGTTTCCCTAGCAACAATTGCAGATGACGCAGAGTCAGCTTGCGTTTTCCCCTGGTCCCCCGAACCTCCTCCTGCAGCTTCTCCAACTTGTCCCTCGGCAGTCAGCATTCTATCCGTACGGAATCAATTTCTATGTCTAAGAACGCGATGAGCGCCGTAGGCCCTTCTGTCTTTTCAGAAGCCAGAGGGACCCCGAAACGCTCTGCCAGGTGCTGAAACGTTCCCAGCAGGACCGCGTAGGTATTAGCACCCGCCGGGCCAACACACAAGAAATCATCCAAATAATGAATGATCGAGTTGATGCCCGAAACGTCCCGAACTGCCCACTCCAGAAAGGAGCTGAATTTCTCAAAAAGAGCACACGAAATGGAACAACCCATCGGAAGGCACCTATCCATGTAATAGCCACCTTTCCACGTGCAACCCAGCAGCCGAAAGCCCGCCCCAAATTTGCACGTGCTGTCGTTAAACTGCCAGAAAAAACCCCATCGTTTTTCGGCCGGTTGCCCCGAGGCTGTGGAACCCTGCCTGAAAAAACTGGTTGGGAGCCCGCGTCGCCATCATCAGCTTCATCCACAGGCTGATATCCTTGTGGTCTCAACGCAGCGAGGGACGCACTGCCATACGTTGACGAAATTGCTCGTTGTATCTCAGCCATGCGACCCCCCCCCCCGTATGTCCTATGGGCCTCACTGATGGACTCCAGGTACACGAACAGAGCCGAACAATGTTCGGGGTGTTTTTCTCCTATTATGCTTGCCATAATGGCAAACGCCTGAAGCCAATTGGCGAATGTACGCGGGACCAACTGGTAGCATCGTTTCTCCTCGTCCTCCTTCTTACTTTCTTCAGGCTTCAACCTGTCCAGGATGAACTTCTCTAACGGCAGCAAGGTGAATATTTCCACGTACTCACCCTTCCATATCCTTTCTTTGACTTCAGCTTTTAAATGCGCTACTAGCGGGCCCTCGAAGCAGACGTATACTTGGCTCTTCGCCGCATCCGCCAACCTGCCGGACTCCGCTTTCTTCTCCCCCACCTTGCCCTGGCCCTCTGAAGCCGCCACCTCTTTTTGCACCCCAGAAGGCCTACTCACCTCTTTTCCAGGTCCCACCACCGCAGCGGGCACCTCCTCTGCGACCCTCTCGGTCACCACCACCAGACTAGTCGCAGTGCCCGGTGCCCAAGCCTGGGCTGGCCCACCCAACGCATTCATCTCGAAACGTTGCACCAGCTCCTTCAGCTCCAACAGTAACCCGCCTAACCCTTCCGCTGAACTCCTAACCACCTCCTTAGATGCTAGGGGCGCCGCCTTGCCACCCCTAACCACTACCGCACCCCCTTTCACCGCTGGCCCCATGTGACTACCCGGACCCAACAGATTATGCAATAATGAAGCAATAGACAAAGAAAAATCGCACTCACTGGGCTGCCCAGGACTGGGCCCAACAGCCGCTGCACTCGGACCCACCGCCGACGTCTGGACGACCTCCTCGCCACCTTCAGACTCCGACAGTTCTCCCTCCGATCTGTAGACGCTGTCTTCCGGCTGGCGTAATGCGTCTTGCACTCTGGATGGACCTGGTCCCTCTGTGAAGGTTCTGCGGTGCCTCTTCCGTCCCGACCTCTGACTCACCCCGCAAGACCCGCTCCGCTTCTCACGCGACTGGCTCCTCTGCCTGCGGCTCACACGCCTGCCCCCCCGACTGTCTCTCCACCTCGCCATCCTTCTCCCCAGAGCTCCTGCCGGGCCCGGACTCCTGGGACTGGGGGCCATGCCTGCCACCATGACCCCCACCCGGTGCTCTCTGGTCCCCAGCTGCGTCTCCCTGGGGACCCCACATGTCCTCTCTGCTCCCACTGACCACCCCATATATCTCCGCCGGGCCGGGGGAGCTGAGCCATGTGCAGAGCTATGCCCCTCCCCCGACGCTTGCTGTCCTCTCCTCCTGCTCCCGGTAGTCCCTGGGCCCCTGCTCCGCATGCCCCTTCCTGCTCCAGTGGTGGGGGTGACTTGGGTGCTGACTGCCTGAAGACCCCCCTGCGGGGGCCGCACCCGGGCTGTACCTCTCCGGTGGCCACGATCGGCATGCCCGTGATGTAGCCACCCCACCCCCACCTGCGGCTCCCGGGTCCGCTGCGATGGCCGCTATCTGGTCCCTTAGCCATTCAGCACCTTCCCTGGCGATCCCCGCCCGTAACTGTGCCATGAGGTTATCTGACGCCATATCCCTGGAACGGTGCAGAGCGTTGAGGGTGTTGCAATCTCTTCCTCCTCCGCTCAAGACTGACGTCACCTCCTCCTTCCTGGCACTATCCTTTTGCCTGCGTACCGCCCAGGCCCTAAACCCTCCCCTTCTCTTAAAGTTCCAACCACTTTTTAATTTAAAACGGCGACTGTGCTATTTCCAGCACTGTCATGCCTTCCCTCCACCTATGTTCTTTGTCTTCTGCTCCGGGACTCTCTGACTATTCTATAATGAATAGGTTGCCAACACACCACAATGGAATAAAAAAGAAAATTAACCCTTTTTCAAAACGCAGCTCTCCACAATGATACAATGACTTGTCTATCCCTCTTTTATTGTGGTCTACCCTTTTGCTTAAATACTTTCCTGTTACTATACAATATTTCCATCTGTTGTCTCTGAACTGATAATCTAATGTTTATTTTAAGATAAAACCCTACTTCATTTCTCCCTCCCTCCAATGTTACCAAGCTAACTATGTACTGCCTGCCCACTGTACAATATTTGTGGTTATCAGAAAATACACTTTAATGTTTATTTTAAAATAAAATTTGCCTCGTCTCTTCATCTTACATTGCAACTTAACCAAGCTGCTTACATACCTTCCAGACACTGTACAATATTTGTAGCTATTGTCTCCCAGATAATACACTCTACATATACATTTCTTTTTTTATTTCCACATAAAATCTGCCTTGTCTTTCCTATTTGCATTATGATGTTACCCAGAGCCGGTGCTACCACTAGGAAAGCTAGGCAGGCGCCCTGGGGCGCAGCTATGGCCGGGGGGACACTGGGTACCCTAATGTAAGGGGGGACTTTGGGATTCTAATGAAAGTGGGGTCTCTGTTGTAAGGGTGAATTCTGAAAACCCTGATGTAAGGGAAAGGGGATTCTGAGGACCCTGATTTAAGGAGAAGGGACTCTTGGGACCCTGATATAAGGAGGGGGCAAGTTTGTGACCCTAATGAAAGGGCTAAACTCTGATGTAAGGGGGGGTCAGGCCTGGGGATCCCATGCCTAAAGCTTGTAAGGGGCCACAAAATAGCTGGTCTTGCCTAGGGTGAAAAATGGTCTAGCACCGGCCCTGATGTTAGCACCCACTGTACAATATTTGTATGTATCAGAAAATCCACTTTATTGTTTATTTAAAAATAAAATTTGCCTTGTCTCTTCATCTTACGTTGCAGCCTTACCAAGCTGCTTACGTACTGGCCAACCACTGTACAATACATTTGGTTATTGCCTCTAAGAAGAATTTCAAGATAAAACTCTGCACCTTTCTATTTATTGAATTGTTAATATACTGTTGTCAGGAATTGTTCCACCTGCTGGTAGCATTGTCAGACATCTGGCGTGCAGTACTGATGTGCAGTACTGATATGTATAAATAACCGGCAAGTACACACATACACTTTGCCTTGGTATCATCCTCGTGCCTTGACCTGATACTGCGAGCTCTGAACTGGATTCCTGTACCTGAACCCTGTGCCTTGTACCTGTACCCATCCCTCCTGTGAGCCTGTTACCCTTACCTTTACCTTACAGCCTGATCCATCCATCCTCTCCTTGTCCTGTTTGTTCCCTATCCCCAGCTGCTGACTTCCCGTTGAGGACCCTGGCCTGGCTCCGTTTATGATTCCGGTATCCCCCATTTTATGTATATATCTGTCATGTATCTGGTGTGACCAGAGCTGTGTGGACAGCAACAGAGGAACAAATGCAGATAAGGTGAAAATATATAATTTATTAAGATAAGCGAATAAACACAACCGCCTCCAATATACTACAATGTGCAACCAAACAATCACCAACAGAAACCCACAAATAGTAACAGACAAATATATACAAGTAAAGGGGAATACCGGAATCATAAACAGGGCCAGGCCAGGGTCGACAACGGGGGTTCAGCAGCTGGGGGTGGAAGAGAAACAGGACAAGGAGAGACGGATCAGGTACAAGGCTCAGAGTCCAGGGTTCAGAAAACGAACAGGTTCACGGCGCAAGGAAGATACCAAGGCCAGGCATCAGTGTGTCTGCCGGGTACTTATACACACCTCCTGCAATTACTCAGGTGACACCTAATTGCAGGAGATGATGTTGGCCCCACACTGCCAGAAACCACCCGCTGGTGGACACCAGTACTGCGGCCCAAGGATCATATGATACTATTAACAGGGGAAGGCTCCCCAGGCAGTTCCAGACTGCCAGGAGACACCTGCTGGTGGACCACAGTACTGCACGCCAAGTGTCAGTCTCATCAGATTGTGGTGGAAGCTTTCCTGACAATATCTGTCCTTTTATTATTATTATTTGTGGGTTTCTGTTTGTGGTTGGTTGCACATTGTATTATATTGGAGGTGGTTTTGTATATTCACTTATCTTAATAAATCACTATATTTCACTTATAGACATTTGGGTTTCCTCTGTTGCAGTCCACACAGTTCTGGTCTTACCTGATATGTGACAACTGTCCTTATGTAGCGCTGTGATTCTTTACCATGTAATGTTATATAGCAAGACAATACTATTAGGTTGCAATGTGGCTCCCTTTAGTGGTATACATTGTGAAAGAGACTTGTTTATTTTTCAAATAATAGCATGGAACAAGACCTATACAGGAAGTGACTTAACTATTCTGTGAAAGGATTTAATTACCCACAGTGCCCCATTCACCTACCCATGAACCCTGGGGACTAAACTGCATGCTGGGCAGGGTATAAAAAGGAAGGGCGGGGCCTTCCTAGCTCTCTTTCTCTGGGGATGTGTGGTTTGAATACAGGGACCTATGTGGAGTTGTTTTGAAGAGTGCAGCCTGTTAGTGGGTGCCACTGAAGAACTGTGGAGAGCGTGGCCGGGTCGGAGGGTCCAGAACACCCGGCAAAGCCAACCGAGGGTCCCGGTCATCTTGCGGAGTGCGCAGCGTGACAGTGCTGGCTGGCGGCAGTACTGAGATCACCGGAGCAGAGGCGTCCAATTGTCCAGGCCTGGTGTGGTGAGAGGGCTGTTGCCCAGAATTTATATAAAGCACTTAACACGCTATAGACTAGTCACTACACTGCTACTGAGATCTGTAGTCCCGTGGAACAGTTCCTTTCAATTAGACTGTGCTCAATCGGCACAAAGCAAGATCCATAAAGACATGGATATGCAGGTTTGGGGTGGGGGAAACTTGACTGGTCTGCTCAGATTCCTGATCTCAACCTGATAGAACACCTTTGGGATGATTTAGAGTGGAGACTGCCAGCCAGGGCTTCTTGTCCAACATCAGTGCCCGACCTCACAAATGCTCTTCTGGAAGAATGGTCAAACATTCCCACAGACACACTCCTAAACCTTGTGGACAGCTTTCCCGGAAGAGCTGAAGCTGTTATAGCTGCAAAGGGTGGGCCAACTCAGTATTGAATCCTACAAACTAAGACTGGGATGCCATTAAAGTTCACGTGCATGTATAAGCAGGTGTCACAATACTTTTAACAATATAGTGTAGGTCTGAGTTGATCTGTCGTAGTAAAGTCAGGTTCACACAGCCAAATATCAGCCGGCATTGGCTGGTTCAACAGAAACCGGCCGACACTCAGCCCATGTCTATGTCAGCCTGTTCAACAGAAGCTGGTAGGATGTCTAAACTTATTCGGGACATTTCCCAACCTTTCTACCCCTATAACACCTGTACAGGAACCAGCAGGTATGGACATCAGCAATACAGGAATGCCTGGACAGCAATAACAAAACACTGCAGCTTTGATGTATTAGATAAGCCTTTTTCAACCAGGGTGCCTTCTGGGCTCAGAAGTGCCTTGACAAAAATGCCTAAAAATTGCCAAGAGTTGTCCAAAAATTGTCAACAAGCCAGTGAGTGGATGAATTCTGTCTTTTTGTTACACACAACCACCTGATTACAGCATTAAAACTTTGGGCCCCCAAACTGTGGGCCTACCACTAGTATCCTAAGAGCCGGTGATGTCATTGGTAGATAATGGAGCCATTGGACGCCTGCACAGCAATCTTGTTTGCCTATTCCTTGCCCCTCTCTGTCATCCCTGGGGTCATTTTAGCAGAGAAGAAGATAAACCGAAGGAGAAGAGGAATTCTACAGTACTAGTCAGTATCAGTGTGCAAAGGTTGAGGAATAAATCACCCCAAATGTTGGGTAGTTTACATGCTATGTTTGCGATACCTAAAAATATTACTTTAGATGTTTACATTTTAGAATGGGGTGCCTCGAGATTGTGCATTATAAAGGGTGCATTGGCTGAAAAAAGGTTGAGAAACACTGCATTAGATTAATTTTAGGGAAGTATTATATTTCGGTGTGTTCAGCCTCTTGTACTTTGGCTCACCATACAAACTCCTGGCAAGCTGTGGGTATAGTTACACTATTGTTTATACATTCTATAGCATGCATACAGATTAAAAAATAAGTCATGGTATATATTACTATGAATTTAGGTGAAAGGTGTGCTGTTTTAGGTATGTTTATACAGATCTCTCATGAGTCTAGTTTTTGTAAACCATTACATAATGTTTTTGACTTTTTTTCAATACATGTGGGCAAGGCTTTCCTAGATTGTAAAATATATAAATGCATACCAAAAGGGTATTCTCCATTACTTCAGCTGAAGACTGAGAACAAGGACTGCAATACAATCCTAATGTAAAAGGTAAGAAATTGATCAGGTCTGTATGGTTCTAAAATCATTTATCTAAGTTGCACAATTCTTGGGTAGAGCTTCTGAAATTTACAGAGCTTTTAAACAAATATGGCTAATACATACAGCTAATACTTGCAAATATTTCATACATTTGCATGTCACGGGGAATTCAGTACAAATGGGACTGCAGTCGGTGACCACCTTCTAAAAAATGTGTTTTCTGTCACTTGGGCTTCAATCAGTCCCTGATAAAATAAAATATAATGTCAAAGTGAAGTTAGATCTCCTGAAAGTATAGAAACCACTGGACCAATATGACAGCCAGGCAACTATCATGTTCACATGGAGAGGTCGGCAACTGCAACTTCTACATTTTTATATATAGGTTTTATTTAACAGGTTTTAACTAGTTTTTTTTTTTTTTTTAAGCACACTTTACCCTGGGTCTTGGAGTGCTAAATAGAGATCTTGATGGGAATGTTAGATGTAGCTTTAAACAAGATTTAAGCAGGCTATATATGCTTCAGTATTGCTTGAAGCTTACATTTTGAGATGAACAGCTCAGCCTACGTGTTTCCTCAGTATAGGCTCTATTTAACACACTTTTACAGCATTTCTGAAGCCCCTAAAGTCCCCTTCGGCTCAATTCCTGGAGTTCTGAGTAGAGCTGTTCATAAATTAAGTCTGTGATTTTTACCATTTTTCAGTTTGGCTTGAAAATGACTGAAGCATGTTTGAAGCTCCTCTATAGCACTACCAAAATGATCTGTATTTTTAAAGGGGGGTACACACTATAAGAGATTTGGATGAACGATCGTCTGGCTTTCCTAGCAAGTCGGAACTAAGGATGGAAATAATGTATGAAAACTCTCGTACGACAAAGGCTTTTTTGTTCTGGTTTATTGTTTCTTATCATGCACAGTCTTTCCTGTCTAATTTTTGTCATACGAAAACAGTACACATTAAAGAAAATCACTTGTTCTGTTCACGTAAGAGGAAAAAAAATTGGAGTTTGTCCCTGCAGAAATTTTCATTTGAAAAGTCTGAATCAGAATCAAAATTGAATGATCACGCCTTGTACGGAATTTTTCTTCTTATTTTCTCATAGTGTGTACCCAGCTTTATAGTGGAACGTGAGGATGCTTTAAGGGCTTCCAGTCTCTCAGAGCTTGTTAAATGCTTGCTGATGTTGATATAATTTAGATAAAATTTTACAGGATAAACTTAAAGTACACTCATTATAACAAGTGTAGCACTAACCCCCGAAGGGGCTGCTGGTTAGATTGGGCTTACCGTTACCTTCCTTTTCCTCACTTCACGTCTAGGGGTGTCCCATGGTAGATGGCCCAGTAACTTGAGAGACTGACAACAGATCCACTTAAATGGATTTTATTTGCAAAAACGTAGACAATGAACAGTCTCTTAAAATGGGATCAGAGGGTTGGAAAGGAAATTCAGGTACTTTTAATGTCAAAGTCAATACTGAAGAACTTGCTTACTTTGACTGCATCCAGAGAATAGCCATTCGCAACTGGATGTTCACTCAATTTGAATAGTCCCTCTCTCACAAGGCCTAGCAGCCAACAAGGTGCTTACTCAGGAACAAGACTCTGCCACAGATGTTGTAGAACGTACAAGATAAGTCTCTGCCACAGATGTTGTTGTAGAACACGTAGGAAACTAAACTTGTAGAACACTCGTGTGATACCTGGATCATTCAGCCAGCTTGGTGATATCCACAAGACCGGATTCTCTTGGGCACTTCAGCTCCTCCAGGCTATTTCTAAGAAACCAACCCATACGTGGCCTTCTTCTGAGGAGTCCTCCCCTGGATATTGTGAAGTCACTGGGTCTCTCCCAAACCGGAGACGGCACCCAAACACCTCAGAATCCTCCTTTATTTTCCTGGCCTCGGGCTAGCCAGCCCCGAGACAACAAGATCAGGTGGATCCACACCCCAGGCCATAGCCTTCCAGGGGGCTGGTCAGGAGGACCATGAAATCAGTATATCCTTCTGGACCAGATCCCCGAACCACGTGACATCCGGGTCTTAAATACCCTCTCCCAGAAGGCACAGCAAAAGAGCCATTCCCACTGGGCGGGCTCTGAGAGAGATTAACGTAAGCACCCAACCAGACCATAGTTCCATGCCTGCCACAAGAGACAGTGCCCCCTGTGGTCAGGCTGAACATCTCATAGTCCAGTCAGACTGATGCTGAAGTCCAAATTTAGACAATTGTACCCAAACCAAACTGCAGTTCAGGTGTAACCTTATATTTGAAAAACATAGCACGTGCTCTTCAGGAGCCACCGCTGCACAAGAATACATAGCCTGCCATTGCTGACCTCCTTATAAAATTTCTACTTGCTTGATGTGCCTGGCTTATACTGTATACTTCTAAAAAATTTTCTATCTAACAGCAAACAAAAGACAGAGGAAGAACATAAAACCTCAATCCTATACAGCTAGACAGCTGGTAAACTAGCATTTACAGGAATAGGTTAGTAAAATCAGTTCATAAAAGTATTTTATGGTGGCTGTATTTGAAGTAAACATGTGCCTATGCTATGGATTTAATTATTTACATATTTTTAACAAGTAAATATGCTTACTGGTTGTTAATAATACATCAGTATTTGAACATTCATAGCTTGGCCCGGGTTTACTTTAAGCAATGGCTGAATGTTTAGTGTTTCAGTCCTTACAGCACTTTTCCCACAGTAGGAAAGAGAACTTATAAAAGATGTAAGGCTTGTTTACCCTGAAGTCATGGTAAATAACTTCTACATATCATATTAAACCACCTTGTGATATCTCAGCCCCCTTACTTAGCTGTAATGTTACAGGCCTGTTTCTTTGTCGGTATGAGGGGTCTATGTGAGGCCAAAAACAATGCACTTAGGTGCTGGGTGGGAGAACAAGGCATGGGCAAGATCAAACCCAGAATAGTCTTTATAAAAGGAATTTGGTGATGTTGTAGTGCTAGTTCTACTGTGTTTGCATACCTAATTTGGGGTTTCTAGCTATAAGTGTCCCCAAGATATGTGGCCCCAAACTCGGGTCGCAAAATGTCATTCTCTGCCTCAGAAAAGTACTTGGCATATTGCCCATATCAGGGGTCACTTGGTGGCAGGTGACGTGGCAAGTGGACAATCCACAACTTAGTCACATGGCACTCGTGGCCGGTCACGTGGCACTCATGCCGGATTACGTGGCACTCGTGGCAGGTCACGTGGCACTCGTGGCAGGTCACGTGGCACTCGTGGCAGGTGTCATGGCAAGTAGACAATACACAACTTGTGGCAGGTGACGTGGCAAGTGGACAATACACAACTTGTGGCAGGTGACGAGGTAAGTGGACAAATACAATACACAACTTGTGGCAAGTGGACAATGACATACAGCATATGCACTTGCCTTGCGATCGACATCCGTGACTTCTTCAATCAGGCATGCTGACAACTTCATTGATACCATAAATATAAATGAAATAAGATGTGTGTGTGTTTTTTGCACTGGTACACTGCAAGTATGAAAAGTTGATGTGACAGATATATATAAGTAAGTATAAGTAACTAACAATCTTCCAAAATTTCTAATTCAAATAGAAAAGATTACAACAGAATAGAAAAAAAATATAATTTAATAGAATAAAATAGAAAGAATATACAATCTTCTGAAATTCGAATTTGAATAGAATAAATTTGAATTTTGAATAGTATGAATTAAAATTTTTAAATGAATTAATTTTAAATTTGGATAGAAAAGATTATAATAAAATGGAAAATAGACTTGAAAAACGATAGAACAGAACAGAATAGAATATATTATATTTTATTCTGTTCTGTTCTATTATTTTTCTAGTCTATTCTTTTATATTCTATTAAAATCAAAATCATTATATACTAAATTAGAAGTTCGGAAGATGGTGGTTTTATAATATATATATATTTCTTTCCGACATTCGAATTTTGTATAGAATGAATTCGAATTTGAATATAAAAGATTAGAATAGAAATAGAATAAAATAGTATGTCATTGTCCACTTGCCACAAGTTGTGTATTGTATTTGTCCACTTGCCACGTCACCTGCCACAAGTTGTGTATTGTCCACTTGCCACGACACCTGCCACGAGTGCCACGTCACCTGCCACGAGTGCCACGTGACCTGACACGAGTGCCTTGTGACCGGCCACGAGTACCACGTGACCAAGTTGTGGATTGTCCACTTGCCACCAAGTGACCCCTGATATGGGCAATATGTCAAGTACTTTTCTGCAGCAGAGAATGACATTTTGCGATCCGACCTAGGGGCCACGTATCTCGGGGCCACTTATAGCTAGAAACCCCAAATTAGGTATGCAAACACAGTGGACCTAGCATTACAACATCTCCAAATTTGGGGTTTCTCGGACCAAGTGACCCCGAGATACGTGGCCCCAAATTCGGGACACAAAATGTCAAGCACTTTTCTGCAGCAGAGAATTACATTTTGCAACCCGACTTTGGGGCCACATATCTCGGGATCGCTTATAGCTAGAAACACCAAATTTGGTATGCAAACACAATCTATCATTTTTCTAGTCTATTTTCTATTTTATTATAGTCTTTTCTATCCAAATTTAAAATTAATTAAAAAAATGTAATTCATACTATTCGAAATTCTAATTTATTCTATTTGAAATTTGAATTTCAGAAGATGGTTGTATATTCTTTATATTTTATTCTATTAAATTACATTTCTTTTCTATTTGAATTAGAAATTTTGGAAGATGGTTAGTTACTTACTTATATACATCTGTCACATCAACTTCTCATACTTGCAGTGTACAGTGCAAAAAAAACACACACATCTTATTTCATTTATATTTATCACATCAATGAAGTTGTTAGCATGCCTGATTGAAGAAGTCACGGATGTCGATCGCAAGGCAAGTATATATGCTGTATGTCATTGTCCACTGGCCACGTCACCTGCCACAAGTTGTGTATTGTCCACTTGCCACATCACCTGCCACAAGTTGTGTATTGTCCACTTGCCATGACACCTGCCACGAGTGCCACGTGACCTGCCACGAGTGCCACATGACCAAGTTGTGGATTGTCCACCTGCCACAAGTTGTGGGGTTCCTAGCACCAAGTGACCCCAACATATGGACAATATGTCAAGTACTTTTCTGCAGAAGAGAATGACATTTTGCGACCCGACTTTGGGGCCACGTATCTCGAGGCCACTTGTAGCTAGGAACCCCAAATTTGGTATGCAAACAAAGTAGAACGAGCACTACAAAATCAAATTGGGACATTCTTTACAGCACTCCTCACCAATGCCATCAGCCAACAGCCATTGTGCCTTAAAGGGGCCAAATCTAAGATCCCTCCATTAGTACAGTAGCTACAAAAAACTCTTTCCTACAAGATGCAACACTACCTCACACATCCACAAAAACAAAGCTACATAATGGGGACATTTCCCCAAGGTATGTCAATGATGACACAGAGAGAGTTATGGAGAAAGTGTAATGTCTGTGTCATCCATGGACTTTTTTCAAGAATGACACTTGTGATTGCATGTGAGCCAAGGAACACACCTACTGTTAGGCCCCTTTCACATTGGGCAGAATGTTGCCAAGCAGATCTGCCTGCTCAATGTGTGATACCTCCCCTCTCCACAGGTGGATGACAGGTCCATGTCCTCTCTGCTATGCAGAACAGACACAGCCCACTTTTCTCTATGGGGCGGTTGGATGGAAACTGACTGCATGTACTTTTTCAATTTTATTGTCATCCAATCTGCCAGACGGATGGCAAACGTAACCCCATCTGTTCGCTGTTTTTAACAGACCGGATCAGATCAGTTACTGGCGGGTGACAACGGACACATGTCCGCTGACATCCGCCGCCCCATAGAGAACTATGGGTGGTCCGATCGGACCCACCTGAAAAACGGACAGGGAGACACAAACAGTCCGCTGGTGTGAAAGGGGCCTTATAACTAATGCAAAGCTCATCTCCCCAGCTTCTCTTAGTTCTTTCTTGGCTTTATTTTTGTTTAGTTCATTTTCTGAATGTAATTTCTATTTTTGCTTCCAGGTTTTGCTGCAGACATGTATTTAACTGATCCAATCACAATTGTCCTCACCATTGTCACCTGTGTTTTTTTGGCAATTTTTTTATTTGGTCAGAAGAAA
Organism: Lithobates pipiens; assembly: GCF_037356315.1. Classification (NCBI taxonomy): domain Eukaryota; kingdom Metazoa; phylum Chordata; class Amphibia; order Anura; family Ranidae; genus Lithobates; species Lithobates pipiens. The sequence continues at coordinate 560,055,436 of NW_027507758.1, read as the reverse complement.
AAAATTCATCCAAATTATCCTCCTGGACCACCACGTTTGCCTTTTATTGGAAATTTGCACATTATAAATATCAATAAACCTTATCTAACATTTCATAAGGTAAGATTTTAGACTTTAAAATGTGTAGTTGAAGTGCATGTAAATACAGTAGATTCCTAGTCACAAATAACATTTTTATAATCAGGAATACATGAAAAAATAAATGTAGTGTAAAAATAAATCTAGTATAAGTCTGGCAATAATTTAATATACGTTTTTTGTTTAGCCTATAGGCTGAATGAAAAAAATCTAACAAGTTCCTCCAACCATTCTAGCAGCCTGGATGAGCAAATTCCCCTACTGGGCTATTGTTTTCTGACAGCCACTACACCATACAGGGAAAGTAAAGTTTATGTACTTTGGGATCCATTGTGAACTAGAGAGGGCCAGGGATACTGTATGTACTACATAGCCTGTTCCTGGGGCTGAGCCACAGTCTCCACATCTGCAACATTGTTCTTACCTACCTATTCCAGAAAGGAGAGTTGACAGGTCATCAGTCATATGCAGAACTATAACCATAGTAGGGTCTGAGTGGCAGTGTCCATAAGACTAATCATCTTCCTATCCATCCCTTGGAGCCAGCCACCATCTCTACTATAGATAATTCCTGGCTGTATGACTCCTGTCCCGAAGGTGCCCACATAGTTCCAGTACATTTTAATGGCAAAGTCAGTGCTGGGAAATTTTCTTCTTTCTCTCAAAAAAGCAACCACCAGCATTTTTTCTCCCACTGACTATTAATGCAAGATGGCCTTTTATCTCCCACTGACCACCAACTCAAAATATCACTGATCCCCTTAGGTAAGGGAGTATTGCTCCACTGACTTACATTATTACATTACCTTACAAGGAAGCACTACCACATTGATCACCAATGTAAAGTGTTATTTACATTGGCCACTAATGTAATGAATGTGTTTGTATTAACTACTATTTTGAAAAGCGGTGCTATCAGGGAGTGTTGTCCCGTCCCCTGGTGTACATGAGGTATTATGAATGGGTCTATCCACTGACCATCAGTGTAAAAGAGATATAGAAATAGAAGGGGTGCGTAGACCATCACAGAACATCTGCATATAGGAAATAAAAATATTTGGCAAATGTCAGGTGCTTGAAAGATTTAATTGGAAGGGGAATTTTGAATTTTTGCTATGCAGACCCATGATTTGTAGCTATGTCCCTGGCACTGCTGCTTCTGATCTCAACTTGCTCCATAGTCTGGCTACAACAACATTGCAGCAGTATAGCTACACTCAGGTTTTCGTTAATTATACAGTGAAAAAAATTGCTGGCTGCTGGAGTTAGGCTTTAAATATTAGATTTTTTAGTGAACAAGCAGCTTATAAGCATTGTCTTTTTTTCAGCTGGCTGAGAAATTTGGCTCAATATACAGCCTACAGATAGGACCTCAGAAGATGGTTGTGCTGTGTGGCTATGAGACAGTGAAAGACGCGCTGGTCAACCATGCTGAGGAGTTTTCTGCAAGACCCTATGTGCCGGTGTTTTTTGATATGTTCAAGGAACATGGTAAATATGCATATACATTTTATTGTGTTTTATTGTATGACCAAATCAACATACAGAGAATTATATAGCACTAATGCACTGGCCATGTGAACAGATTGTAGGGTGAGTTGACAAGGTTTCAGATCAAAAAGTCAGACCCTCATTTTTCATAGCGTAGTTCCGGTGCAGTAATAAAACATCCTAGGAGGACAATAATCATTTTAACATATATCAAGTCCACCAGGACTGCTACATGCAGAAGTCTGAACACACCACAGCTCCTTATTTGAGTTGGGAATAGCTCTATTGTTAAGACAACAGCAATTCTAAGCCCTTGTACACACGGATGGAGATTCTGACGGAATGTGTCATATCGGACCGTTTTGTCGGATAATCCGACTGTGTGTGGTCTCCATCGGACTGTTTCCGTTGGAGTATCCGACGGACCAAGTTTTCCAACTTGTCTGTAAAATTTTCCGACAAAATGCTCCGATCGGACATACTCCGATCATGTGTAGCTTACTCCGTCGGACAAAGTGCCACGCATGCTCTGATCAAATTCCTAGACCAAAGCTATTGGCTACTAGCCTGAACGTAGTCCAGTTGTAACGAAATAACATCATCACATTAAGTACAATCGGATTTTCTGACAACTTTGTCCGACCGTGTGTATGCAACAGTTTCGGACAAAATCCGTCGGACAAAATCCAACGGATTTGGTTGTCTGAATGTCTGACCGTGTGTACAAGGGCTTAGATATACTATATGCAATCCATATGGCATCGTCCCTTTCCAGGTAGAACTCCAAATAACATGTGAATAGATCTGCAAATTCAGGCTGCAATAGATTGTACAAAGCACAAATCAAGGTGAACTGGGAAGTTAACGGCCAACTTAAAACCTAAGTGTAGTTAAATAAAAGAAAACAGGACAAAGAGCATTAATTACTTTCAGTAAGATGTGTCCCTTGTGCTACTGTGTTGTCGTTTGCATGAAATATTCCTCCTCTGATGCCCCCCACCCCTCACACTGCTGCAATAATTTTCCAGTGCGGCTGTGGTTAATACAGCTAAAGGGGCTGACACAGGCATTCATCAAGAGAGCCAAAATATGCCCACCTTTTCCAACCAGCTGTTCCATTCACAAAAGCCATACTACAGCTTCTATGAATGAAATGTGATCTATGGATGGAGAGGCAGACTTATCAATTATCTGCTTGTCCTACATTCATAGATCCCGTTTCATTCATAGAAACTGTAGTACAGCTCTTATGAATGAAGGAGCAGGACAGAAAGGATGGGCATAGTTGGGCTCTTGGTGAGAGCCTGGGGCGGCCCCTTACCTGAATAAGCCCCTGCCACACTGGAAGATTCCAGCAGTGCGTGTGTGGGGGGGCATCGAAGGAGGAGAATTTAATTTAGGAGGACACAGCAGCATAAGGGACATATCCTGCTGAAGGTAAGTAACGTCCCTTGTGCTATTTTTTTTTGTCTTGCATACACATGGTCACACATAGTTGGTCGGAAATTGCGAACGTCAAGAATGTGGTGACATAAAACATGTATGACGAGCCGAGAAAAGTGAAGTTCAATAGCCAGCACGGCTCATCTGCTTGATTCCGAGCATGCATGGAACTTTGTGTGTTGGAATTGTGTACATACAATCTGAATTTCCGACAACGGATTTTGTTGTCAGAAAATTTGAAATCCAGAGCTCAAATTTCGTGTGACGGAAATCTCGATGCAAATGTGCGATGAAGCCTACACATGGTTGGAAAAGCTCCCATCGAACATTTTCCGTCGGACAATCCGACCGTGTGTTACGGGGCATTTGACTGATAAAATGTATGTGTTATTTTATTTTTTCTTTAGGTCTTATATTTTCTAATGGTAACAACTGGAAAGCCATGAGACGATTCACCCTTTCTACACTGCGAGATTTCGGGATGGGGAAGAGAACAATAGAAGATACGATCACTAAAGAATCCCAATGTTTGATAAATGTTATAAAAGCCTACAAAGGTCAGTAATAGTGTAGCCTGGTTGACAGTTATAAGACTGCAGAATATCATTTACTTCAAATCAATTGTTCTCACTATCTGTACAGATTTTTACATCTGTGCCCAGGAGATGTAGCCACTCTACACCTATTATTAGTAACACCTAGGGTTATAAGGCAGACCCCAGCTCCTTATTAGAATCTTGTGTTATTATCTGGTGTTTAGTTCCTGGTAGCAAGTAGTCACAGTCCAACATTAGGCTATTGAAGATTGAAAAACTGAATATGAAAATTCTAATTCAAGTTGTTCGTTTAATTACTGACTAGCAGGGCATCTCTATATGCAACAATCTAATTTTGCAATGGTTCCTTGATTGTGGCACAAATATCCAGCGGCACCTTATGCTCTGATGGTACCTCCATGTCCCTCCTGTGCCCAGACAACCCCTTGCTAGGAGGGGGGTGTACATGTACATAGGTGTTATTGCAAGGATCCTGGGAAAATCTGACTACTCACAAAGCCCTCCCCAACCCAACAAAACACTTTAACCATTAGAAGTTCCTCTTATCAACTTTAGCCCTTTTGCAAACGTTTGGTTGACTGGCAGAAGTTTGCTGCACACAGAACTGACCACCCAAGTACATTCCCCAATGTGTGGCAAGCCACAATATGTTTCCAAAACTCTCCAGAGACATTCTGATTTTGCAAAACAAAAACTATGTTAATCCCTTGCACTCCTTGTTCCTCTTTGATCCTTGTTGCTTAGATTTATGTTTATTATTACTAAACTATGAGTTTTTAATAATATCTTTGCTTGTATTGCAGGAAAACCATTTGAAAACACCATGATCATGAATGCTGCTGTGGCCAATATCATTGTGTCCATATTGCTTGGTCATCGCTTTGACTATGATGATCCAAAACTTTTAAGGCTTTTAACAATAGTCAATGATAATGCCAGAAATGTTGGTACACCAATGGTTTTGGTAAATTTATTTTTACTGCAACATTTTTACATTTTTGATGCTGTTGACTTACCTTGCCTTGTGAAGCCCAAAAAGCAGGTTGCTCCAGGTGTCTTTTTACAAGCTCAGGTTTTCTTCAAACCACCAGGGGATGCCCAAAACTCCAACAATAAATTTAAGCTGATTCAAGCAGATTTACAGAAAAAATCCCTTGCAGGGCCCCTAACCCCAGAAAATAAGTTAATCTAAACATGTCAAGCAATGGTCTTCAGATCTTCAAGGTTGACTATAATATCATAATGTAGGGATTGCATATAAAATCTGCCAATTTGAAGATTTCATTTATGGCTGTCAGAGGAGTAAGGCATGGTTTAGTCTGTTAAGCGAACAATATAACCATAAATGGCCATAAACTTTAATTTGGTTCTGGTTATTTGATAGTTTCAGTACCTTATACCATGCTTGCAGAATAAACTCTTGGGTAATAAAGGAAACATGGAGGAAAGTACATATATTAGACACTGCTGCAAACAATATGGCTAGCATCCTCGAAGGCAGCATGTGTCCTTAGGTTTTCCAGGTCAACTCACCAGGAGGAGGAGAGTCTATATCCAACCTGCTGTGGAGGATCATAAAATTAGATCACCTAAAAACTTCAAACAATGGTCTTGAGGTCTTCCTGGTCTACTTACTTACATGAAGAAGGACATCTCTATTGTAGGCATTGCACCTAAATTCTACCTGATAGTTGCAGATCAGCATGATAACATTCTCATGTTTATAGAAGCGCTGCACAACCCTGCCCAATGACATCCATCCGGAACAATTAAGATCTATATCTTAGATCTAGAGGGCTAGGGAAGCTGCCTTGATTCTTCCATTGCTTAGCTGGCATCACCTTTTGGCATCCATATGGCATTGCGCCTTTCCAGGTAGAACTCCAGCCAAAAATAACAGGTTACAATGAAATGCCCATTTAAAGATAAAATAAAAAAAACAGCTTTTGCTGCAATATGCATATTCAACCCAGATATTTCCCTGGCAGTACTTTTGTCTGCAGCTAGATGTCTTCAGTATGATGGCCAGCTACGTTTGGTCCACTTCTTCTTAGCACAGGTCGTTCTGGATCCACCCAGCCTATGACTGAACAGTGAAAAGAGAAGCACCACTGTCTCAAGCTCATCTCATTGTGAGTCTGCTTTCTCTTCCTATCATCATGCTTTTTGTCAGCACAGGAACTGATTGGCTCATTGTACTGCTTATTCTTTTCACACTCCAATACTGTTGTACATGGGGTGCAAGAGGCTGGTACTAAGGCAAATTCAGGTACTTACGTTGCTTGCAATTAAAAAATGTATTTGTCATAAACCTATAATTTGTGTTTATTCTGTTTACAGAATATGATTACTTATCATTATCAGGAATCAAACTGCATGTTTCTTCTTTTAGTTGTACAATGCATTTCCATCTATGGTCCGATGGCTGCCCGGGAATCACAGAACGATCATTCCAAGCATGGAGGAATTGCACAATTTTATCAGAGAAACCTTCACCAATCAGAGGAATCATCTTGATGTCAATGATCAGAGGAATTTCATTGATGTTTTCCTTGTCAAACAAAAGGAGGTATATGTCATGTCTAAGCAACCTACTTGCTTCTACCTGCTCATTTTTGTTAAAGGTATAAGGGAGACAGGCCCAATTAGTTGTGGCAGCAGTAAACCTTTCACAAAACAGACACTTCCAGGAATTGTCCATGCACTCCTGAACTTTTATTCAACAAGGTTGTAAACCTTGTAGAATACAATGTACTCAAGACTTGAAATTGGTCACCCTTATGAAAGATTGGGTGGTAAGGGCTGGTTTCATGGCACAGATCCAAAGCTAAAATAGGCTGCCATCCCAAAGAAAATTCAACGCTGATAACTTTATTCATCCAAACAACATGAAGACAATCCCCACGACCAGGAACCTCCTCCTTTGACACGTTTCACCCTCAAGGCTGGACTTATGATTAAGCCCAGCCTTGTAGGTGAAATGTGTTGTGTCAGAGGAGGAGGGCTCAAGCAGGGACTCTCAGTATAAGTAGTGTTAACAGTGATTGAATTTTCTTCGAAGTGCAGCTGGTCTTTATTTTTGGATTTGTACATTTACAGTGCAGTGAGGCTTACTGACTAGAAAGGAGCTTTGATTCTGTCCAAACCAAGTTTTATGTTAACCCAGAAGTTAGCTGTTATTGCTGGGCATTGCACACAGGACATAACCCATCATACAGCTGCACATATACAAAGGGGAGGGGATTCTTGTAACATATTTGACCTAATATGGCCATGTGTCCATATTAGGCATTAGGCCAACGATGTCAAGAACATCCCCGTCAGCTGCAGGGAGGAAGATCTTCTGCTTGAACCCATTGGCCAGGCAATGACAGCTAACTTCTGTGTTTGGATCAATCCTGCTTCAAACTCAATCAAAGTTCATAATGTCGCATAATAGATTACCCAAAAGAAACAGGAAGCACATGTACCATCTTAGTCGTTTTTCAGGAGGGAGACAGAGAGAAAGAGAAAGAGAAAGAGAGACCCTTGAGCCTTTTTTGGCTCACATATAAAAAGGTCTGTGCACAGCAGAGAGTACTTAATGATGTTTGGCTAACAGGTAAGATGTGGAACACAGAATATAAGCTTTATCCCTACAGGTTCCAGACCCTTTGCCATTTGTGTCCTATTGCAGAGATTTCCCTTCACTTGCTGTCCCATAGCCAAACAGGAAGTAAGAGGAAATCCCTGCAAATTAAGGGAATTCCTTGGGGACCCTCAGGTCACCAGAACTAGTGTCCCCATTGAAAGATTTCCCCTCTATTGCTTTTCTGGGGACAACCCAAAATTTGTGATTTACTTTTAATTTCAACGATAATGATAAACAGGACAAATAGAGAGGGGGATCTCCCTAAAGGGGGCACAGACAGCAATAAAAACTGATATGTTCTAATGCCTTTGCACTTTATACAAAACGAAAAAAAAAAAAAAACATTTTGCCTTTAGTTATACTTTAATTGTGTCTGAGGAGTACACTGAAAACGTTATATTTTGTGATGTGCACAAGTGCCTTGGCCATCCGGTGACTCTCCCTCCTGATTGGCTGAGACACACTAATGGCACCATTAGCTTCTGCTGCTGTAAATCAAAGCCAGTTAGCCATTCAGGAGAGAGAGGGGGCAGGGCAGAACTACAGCTCAGTGTCTGAATGGACACACGGTGCTGCGGCTTCGATTGGGTGCGCCCATAGCAAGCCGCTTGCTGGGGCCAGGAGCACTGAAGAGGGACCCGAGAAGAGGAGGATCGGGACTGCTCTGTGCAAAACCATTTCACAGAGCAGGTAAGTATAATATTTTTTTATTTTTGAAGATTTTAATATCACTTTAAGCCTCATAGCTGTACATGCAGTGTAAGATCACCCAAGGTACTGCTGCCTCTGACTGCTACTGTGCTGGGTCACTGTTCTCCATGTTATTCTGAAATTATCAGACAGGCATCTCTTCTGCTTCATACATTCTGTGCATCTGTGCTTCTTATACCTCATCTGCTGCTTCATGAATGTTCCCCCACCAATCATCAGAGGAATAGCTCTGACTTGAGGAAGCAAATCTCTTTCTCTACCAATATGGTCCCTTCCACACAAAGGCATGGTGCAGAGAAAGACATGGTAAGCCATTAATGGGGAAAAGATCAGCTGTAGGGTAACCACAGGCAATACTTGTGACTGGCCTTTTTGACTCAGCTTCATTTTTAAGGCACAGCTTGCACAATTCAGGTTCTGTTTACCAAAATGAGTAGTTATTGGTCACATTATTTCTCATTAATAGCAAAAAATTGTCATCTCTTATAATTATATAGTCAGGCTTGGACCAGCAAACAAGAAAATGTTGTTTAAGAGGTGATCCTAGTACATTGATGTAAGGGGTAAAACTTGGAAATCACAATATAAAAATACAACCCTAGATAACAGAACTACATCAAATATAGTATACTCTGAATTGATTGATTTTCAGGAAAAGCCAAATCCAGAGTTATATTTCAATGATACAAATCTGACAATGCTGGTGACGGATTTGTTCGCTGCTGGAATGGAGACAACCTCGACCACTCTCCGATGGGGCCTCCTGCTGATGATGAAATACCCAGAAATACAAAGTAAGTGATATAATTTGTGTGCTGTTTTCTTTGGTATTATCCATTCATCTCAATCTTCCCATTTATGTGACAACTCCCTAATACCTGCTTAGACCATATAACTGTTTAAAGATCATTTGTCCATGAGGAATGCCACCTTATCATGAATATGGAACATTACCGTCATTGCTGACAGTTCTAGAGCTAACACTTCTAAACACAAATCAAAAGGCACAGCTTCCATGTTTTTATCTGGACAGGTAGCAACCACAGAAACAGAGGAATCCATTGATCAATACCTGTCCACCAAAATGTTCCTGAAATAGCTATCTTATCTTTTAATTAACAAGAAGATTGGGAATGACTGGATATATATCTTCGGAGAAAACAGAAATCCCTTTAAATAAGCTAGTATGCCTTTCCTTTAATGCTAGAAAATGTTCAGAAGGAAATTGAAAAAGTCATTGGTTCTGGAGAGCCTCGACCGATACATCGAAAACAAATGCCGTATACTGATGCTGTTATCCATGAAATCCAAAGGTTTGCCAATATCGTGCCAACAAATGTTCCACATGCCACTACTCAGGATGTGACTTTTAAAGGATTCTTTATACCTAAAGTAAGTGTTACATTTTACCTATCATTCATTATTAATATATAAATTATGAAATGCATTTGTTACCAATTCAAACAACTTCAATACTACATTCAAGTTTTGCTTGTATTATACAAAACAAAGTGAGGGGAAGTGAGCTCTAGATTCCAAGTACATGTGTTTAGAAGTTCTTAGGCGCCTTTCATACGGGCTTTCCGATCAGGTCTGTCTGTCAGTTTTTAAGGCGGACCTGATTGGAGCCTCCATTTACTTCTATGTAGTGCCGAATATCAGCACTGAGATGTCCACTGATACCCAGTGCTATCTGATCCGATCCTGTCCGTGAAATCCAGATGGATGGAGACCCTATCTTCCGTCCATCTGTCAGATCAGATGAAAACAGACAGGCGGTCCATTTTCATCTGATCTCCCCATAGAGGCTAGCGAGGCTCTGACAGGTCAGTCTCTGCACAGTGAGCGGATTTGGATTTGTCATTCGCTTGCTCAGCGGGGATCAGCAGATCCATCCCCTGCTGAGCAAAGCGAATTCCATCTTATGGACAAGACCATGTGAAAGGACCCTGAGAAGTGCTGCTGGACACTTCCTCTGGGGTAATGTCTGAGAAGGCAATTTAAATCCTGCTCAGTGCATTTGCGAATTGTCTGGGCAAAAACCTTTCCAAGTATCTGTTCCCAAGCTGTCATACCTGCGATCTCTGTTCCAGTTCCGATACTAATTTATAATCACTGTGCGTTTCTCAATGATCCGTGTTATTTGCTTGCCCTGACCATTTACTTGTTATACGACTACCTTGCTTGCCTGTAAGTGACCTAGATTGGACAGGTTAATATATAAAAAAAATTGATGCGGAATAGAGTGTATGTCCAATTTATCCAGGGATTGACTCAGGGTATCATCCCAGTATTGTATATATGGTATGGTATCTATACCATCCAAGAAGCAGGTGGGACCTGGATCATCATGGGACAAACCCCTGTCCAATTTATTAAAAGACATAATTTTATTAAATACTATTAAAAAACATATTTCAACCATCAATGTCTTTGAATACATCACATAAACAAGCGATCTGTATCCTTTAAAAAGGTCTACGCTTTCACGGATATACCGCTTCTTCAGGACTACAAGGATTTGTACATTCAGAAAGCTTATTCACAATCATAAAAACAAGTCTACAAGGAAGAATGAAAAAACAATGATTATAATAATGGAATATCACATTAACATAATAGGTACAGGTCTGAAATATTTTTACATGATTACATAGATACCGATCTAAGATCCATATAATTAATACATTCCTCATGTATGATATTGGCTATACAAACAAAAAAGGGAGGTAATATATATATATGGTGGTAGATGCATTTTTAGTGAGTTCACAGCCAACAGCAACTTCAGTTTAAGGGCATGGTAGCTCACTTTTATTAAAAGTAACAAAAATTAAAGTTCATACATGCATGGGTTGCCCACACAGGGGTTCTTCTCCCAAAAATTACAACAAAAACAAAAATGTCAATCCACCTGGCTCTCAAGGCTCACTCAGCCTTGGTTGCAGTACAAAGCTGCACAGGGCCACTCCTGGCCTCTTGGAGGGGGCTCTCCTGACACTCCAGGCTTTTATTCTCCTCCAAGACTCACTGTCCCCTCTGGTCCTCAAGACTTTCTCTTCCAGCTGTTTCAGCTATAGTCTTCCCGACTCTCTCAGCTGGCCCAACTCTCTCAGTCCACTGACCTGGAACCTCTCTCACATGGAGTGGTGTCTCAAGGGTATTGCCTGGGTTCTCAGCCTTTTGGCTGCGATCAGGAGGGGAAACTCTACTGTACACACGGTCGGAGAATCCGTCGGAATGTGTCATATCGGACCGTGTTGTCAGATAATCCGACTGTGTGTGGTATGCATCGGACTGATTCCGTCTGAATATCCGTCGGTCCCAATTTTCCAACTTGTTGGAAATATTTTCCGACCAACTGGTTCGATCGGACATACTCCGATCATGTGTAGAGAATTTTGATCGGACCAAGTGCCACGCATGCTCAGATAAAATTCATACATCAAAGCTATTGGCTACTAGCCTGAACGTAGTCCCATCGTAACGAAATTACATCATCACGTTCTGAATGATCGGATTTTTCGACAACTTAGTTCGACCGTGTGTATGCAACAGTTTTCGGACAAGTTCCGACGGACAAAATCCAACGGACAAAATCCGACGGATTTGGTTGTCGAAATCTCCGACCGTGTGTACAGGGGCTTAGACTGGTTGTGCAACCAGAAAAGAAGAAGGAATACCCTATGATCGAGGAGCTTCTGCTGAAAGAACTGAATATTGCGGTAGGTGATATTTATGCCATTCAGGATTTTCCTGCTACTGGAACTTACGATGTATCGTTTTTCTCGGAGGATACTTGCTTAAAAGTAGCGGATGACTATAACAAACGGAGTGGAAGTTTTTGAAAACATGGAAATTTACCCCCTGTTTGATTTGGAAAGATGCGATGTGGTAATTCATCTCTATAACCCCTTCCTGGAGAAAGAGGTAAGATTATTCTTGTTTAAATATTGCAAGGAAGTGGACCAGGGGGTTAAAGTGAAAAATGTATGGGGGATGTTTAGAAGTAAATACCGTTTTAAAGTGAAGTTTAAGAAGGGGCTTTTGGGTTATTACTTATCCCCTCCTTTCTTCACTGTGGATGGGGAGAGGTGCTCATTATTTTTAACTGGGCAGCCCACTTTCTGTAGGTCATGTTATGAATATGGTCACTCTAGTGGAGATTGTAATGATAAAATAAAGTGTAGGCTGTGTGGGTCTTCGGACCATATAGCCAGAGAGTGTAAGTTGCCCAGGAAGTGTGACTTGTGTGACCAGACTGGGCATCTTGCAAAGGATTGCCCTCAGAGAATGGGGACTGGCAGTGTCTATACTTTTGCTGAGGCTGTGAGGAGGGTGGATGTCCCCAGGACTCAGAGAGCTCCGGAGCTTGTTGGAAAGGTGTCTACGTCGGCTTGGTCTGAGGCTGATAAGTCCTTGGGCTTATCTTGGAGCATGGCGTGAGGTGTGAGGGGGAGGAGGAGATGGACAGAGTTGCAGATGGAGGAGTGGAAGATGGTGCCGGAGTCTCGGGAGTGGGCATGCCCAGGGGAAGTGTCGGTGTCCCTGCCTCTGTCAAAATGAATGGAGCTGAACCCGCGTGTGTCACGGAAGGAGGCGTGACGAAGGTAGAGGGCCGGAGTGTAGGCGGAGCTGAGAGTAAAGCAAGAGAGTCTAGGGGGCAGAGCCAGAAGCTGGGAATTTGAATATAGATGGGACAGTGGCCGTACTGCAGTCAAAAGACAAAAAACAGAAACAGAGGCTCTCCTGGGTGATATCTCATCATCTGATGATGGAGATCATTTGCAGACTCCTGTGCGGGCTGTGAGAAGAAGCAGAGAGATGGATACTTCTGCAGACAATTTTGTTAAAAGATCAGGATGATGGATTGGTTGTTTAAATTGGTTTTCTGTCTATTTTATTTAATGGTGATGTCAGTTGCATCCCTTAATATTCGTTCCATTGGCTCTGCTGTAAGAAGAGCTGTAATTTTGGATTTTCTGTTCAGTTTAAAAAATTAAATTTTTTGTTTACAGGAATGTGATTTACATTACATTCCTAAGCAGGATGAGTGGAGAGGAGAAGCTTTCTGGTCACCAGCATCTAGAAAATAGGAATGCTGGAGTTGGCATATTGATTAAAAATACTAAAATTAAAGTATTGGAATATAAAATTATTTCATCAGGTAGGTGTATTATGATTTTTGTGGATTTTTCTGGTTTTAAGTTTAAACTTTTTAACGTGTATGCTCCTGCTGATAGGAGAGATAGAATAGTTTTTTTCCAGGATTTACAGTTTTATTTAACTGGGCGGGGCACCTATTATTGTGGCTGGAGATTTCAACACAATCAGGGATGCAGCTGACAGAGTGGGTGGAAGCGGAAGTGGGATGGATGGATCTGGAACCATCCTTAACAATATGATCAATTATTTAGGTTCGATTGGCATAGGCAAGAACGTCAATTTAGGTGAGGATCGTTTTACTCCTTTTTTGGAGGCCGGAAAGGTGAAATCCAGGACAGATTTGTTCCAGGAGCCTGAAGACGGAAGATTTTTCAAATTTTTTGTTTTTTCTCAGATCACAGGGGAATCAATGAATTGAATTGAATTGAAATGAATCAGGTGAATTTTAACTTCATCTTTGGTCCTGGGGTATGGAAACGTAATACCTCAATTTTGGAAGATGAAAAGGTGAAAGAGGATTTTAAGTTTATATTTGGTTGTTTGGTCAAAAGAAAAGTATCCTTTAGAGACTGCTTGGTGTGGTGGGATTGGTCCAAAAGAGAAATTAAAAGATTTTTCCAAGGGTGGGGGAGGAGGAAAGCTCTGGAGAAGAGGGAGGAGTTTGCCTGTCTTAATGAGAGATTGAGAACCCTCTTTATCTTCAGAGAGTTTGGGAAGGAGGTGGAGGAGGAGATTAGGATGGTCAAGGAAGATACCTGGGGGTTTGTCCAGGAAAAAGGCAGAAAAATTGTCTTCCAGGCTAAAACAAAGTATGCGGAAGAAAATGAGAAGTATTCCCGTTATTTTTTTTAAAAGGTATGCAGGAATAAAGATGTGTTGGTGTCGGTGGAGGTAGATGGGAGGCAGGTGGAAGGTGATCAGGTGGTAGTGGAGGTCGAAAATTTCTATAAGAAACTATTTGCTGGGTATAAGATGTGTACATAACCAGGTTATCCAAAAGTCCAGACTGTATAGGCAAAGGTAAGAATAAAGCCACTATGAGAAGAGTATATGGGTAATAGAATTAGTTGAAGCTAGCACAATCTTTGTATACACTGCTCTTTTCATAGTTGTCATAGTGGCTTAATTCTTATCTTTGCCTATACAGTCTGGACTTTTGGATAACCTTGCAATATACATATCTTATACCCATGGGTCATCCTCCCATGGGCCAGCAGGTATAGAAAATCAATGACTCCACCATGTATATCTTTGCACCTCACCCTTATTTTTTTAGGGTAAGGGATGTATGCATATACTGTATATACAGTATCTCACAAAAGTGAGTGCACCCCTCACATTTTTGTAAATATTTTATTATATCTTTTCATGTGACAACACTGAAGAAATTGCACTTTGCTACAAAGTAGCAGTGTACAGCTTGTATAACAGTGTAAATTTGCTGTCCCCTCAAAATAACTTAACACAGCCATTAATATCTAAATCACTGGCAACAAAGGTGAGTACACCCCTAAGTGATATGTATATCTATATATATATATATATAGATATATATATATCTATATATATATAGATATATATATAATTGTAACATTGGGGGTTGTTTTAGCTTAAGGGTAGAGCTTACCAGTGAGCCGAGTCCATGCCAGTTATGCCATTTTAAGGGCTTGTAGGCCCACTTTTATTAAAGAAAGAAAAGTCCAATAACAGAAGAGTTGCCCACACAGGGGTTTCAGCTTTCCACAGCAACAATGTACGTAAAGCCAAAAATACCAAGCCACCTGGCTCTCTTTAGCAGCACTGCTGCTCAGACTTATGCTTCAGCCTTCTCGGCTCTATAACAGAGATCCTGTACACCCAGTACCTCAGCACTCTTTTCCAGCTTCCTTTTTCAGCCCGTATGCTGGTGGATCTCAAAACCTGGACTCAGGACTGGGGATTTCATCCCACCCAGATCGCTACGAAATCCCCAGGCTCCAGATCCCAAAATGGATTTTAGTAAACAATGAGTAACCTGAAAAGTTTCCTCCCAAATAAGCAAATAAACTGGAGCCCCTCAACATGCCTGGTTGAGAATCCTCTGTCCAAACACTGCTGGGGTACCTTACTACCACAATATATATATATATATATATATATATATATATATATATATATATATATATATATTTATTA
This sequence comes from Lithobates pipiens, assembly GCF_037356315.1. Lineage (NCBI taxonomy): Eukaryota > Metazoa > Chordata > Amphibia > Anura > Ranidae > Lithobates > Lithobates pipiens. Next base: position 560,040,184 of record NW_027507758.1, on the reverse strand, counting down.
TTATTTTTTTTCTTGTTCAATATTTTTATTGAAAATTTTTTCATCAATATAACAACACATTGTAATAACAAATATCCCCAACCGGGAGCCAACATGGCCCTTCGGTAGGGTTTATCAAAAACAAAATTTAAGAGGATAACAGTATTAATGTAACAACAAATATATAACACATATCGATGATACCTAATCCTCTGAAGAATTGTTATAAACCATTGATCAGAGCAAATGAGTGACAATAAATTCTTTGTTTGCCATAGGATAATAAGATTGAGCAGGGGTCGGCAGAGTATCAATATCTGATTTTGTTCCAGACAGTTCAAGGGAGAACACGCAAGCCACCCCAACAGGGATCTAGCTGTGAACTGTACATGTCCCCCTGCTCCTCCTGGATATTTCGGTTCTGCCCCTCCGCCCAGTCCCTGCCCCTGCATTTTAATTAATTAAATAAATGTATGGGCTGCCTAGGTACATTACTCCAAGTGATGTAGTTAGTAATAGATGACTATTGATCAAAGGGCATGCAAAATAAGATAACCAAAAAAAAAAAAAAACAAGGTGCATAAGAAAGAAAACTAAGTGAACTTCACTTTTTTTTTTAAATAAAAAAGCATAGTCGTTCGGGGGATAGGAACGTTGGGCTCCACAGAGTAGGCCCTGGGGAGTCATCTTGTTGTTATAATAAGTAATAAGAGAAGAGAGTAATAGAAAAGAAGAAAAAAGAGAAAGAAAAAGTGCATCTGTGATGTGATTATTGAAGAGGAGCGGAGGAGGGAACCCATTACTTGAATCAATCGTTGGGGGAAGTTAAGGTAAGTGGCCCGGATATAGGGGAACCTTGATGTAGCGAGCCCAAGGATCCCAAGTCGCTTCAAACTTGGGCACCCTGTCTAATAATTTTGCAGTGATTTGTTCTTGGGTCATAATCAAAGTAATTTTCCGCTTGGTGACTATCAAAGAAATCTTGTTTGTTTTCCACGCCCTTGCAACAGTAAGTTTTGCTCCTAGGAGCATAAAAAAATAAGATTATTGGTGTGTTTGGGAACACCTTCTATTCCGAGGTTCAGTAGTCCAATAGTGGGAGTTTGTGGAATTCCAATGCCTGTAACTTTCCGTGCCAGGTGGAAAAATCTCTTCCAGAAGCCTCTTAAACGTGGGCAAGTCCACCAAATATGGTGCATAGTAGCCACCTGCTTACAATCCCGAAAACAAAGAGGTGAGGCATCAGGAAAAATATTAGCAAGCCTGGAGGGGACATAATACCAACATGTGAAAACTTTAATATTTGCCTCTATTAGGTTTATGTTGAGAATACCCTTATAAGATTTCTGGAGGAGACTGTGCCATTTATTCAGCTCCCATGACAAACCCAAGTCAGCCTCCCATGCCTGAGCATATGGAGGCAAGCTGTGTTTACTCACCAATAAGGCGTAGATCAGTGAGATACTACCCCTCTGATCCGTGAGTGTACCACACCACTGTTCATAAGCTGTTGGTTTTGGGGGAATGGATTTATCTGTCCATAAAGTGTTTAAAAATGTCTTAATTTGGTTAAATCTAGAATTCTCGGAATTTGACATTTCCAATTTGTTAACACAGTCAGTCGGCGTGAGAGGGCCTGATGCCGTTAAGAAATGTCCTATTCTAAACATGCCCTTATTTAACCACCACTGGAAAGCTGTTGTGTTGAATCCTGGAACAAAGTCTTGATTATGAAAGATATGGGCCAATGGTCTCAGGGAAGAAACCAATGAATTATTTTTATGGAGTGTGTCGCAAAGTACCATCGAGTGTGAAAGTGTCGGGGCCATTATTGGGGGTCTCCGTTTCCGGGGGCACCATATCAAAAAATCTATTGTGTGGAGTGGTACTGCCTGACTCTCCATGGATATCCAGTCTGGTTTTGGTCCCTTAGAATATATTGAGGAAATTTGTGCCAATTGGGCTGCCTGGTAGTACCACCATAGATTTGGAAGACCTAATCCTCCTTGCATTTTGGGGCGAAAAAGGACCTCCCTTGATAAACGGTGTCCCTTCTTTCCCCAAAGTGGATAATGCGTGATTGGAATTTGTTCAGGAAATGTTTGGGTATAGGGATGGGCAGTGAATGGAAAAGGTATAAAATACGAGGCATCAGGGTCATCTTAATCGCATTGAATCTACCCAGCCAGGATAGACCACACTTAGACCAAGCCCCGAGGTCCTCCTCCAGTTTTTTGAAAATTTGGGGGTAGTTTGCAGCAAAGAGTTTGTCTACCCTACTGGGAAGTGTGATTCCCAGATAAGGTATAGAATCCGTGGCCCAAGTAAAGGGAAAATGTTGTTTAAGTTGATCTAGCTGGTGTTCTGGGACTCAAATGTTGAGAGCCATAGATTTACATAGATTAACCTTGAGACTTGAGAGGGCACCAAAGTCCTTGAGCGTACTTAATAAATTGGGTGTGGATATTAATGGGGATGTAACAAAGAGGAGCATGTCACCCACAAACAGAGCACACTTATGTTCCTGGGATCCGCATAGAACTTAATTTTAACTGCCTCAAGGGTTTGTAGAGAGATAGGTGTAGGGTTGCTTTGTTCAATTCTTGAAATTCCCTATTCAGTCTAACTATTTCCGCTTTGCGTTCTCTTTTTAATCGAGATGATAATTGGATAAATGTGCCCCTCATAACAGATTTGTGTGCTGCCCAGAGTGCGGACAGAGAGATATTGTCAGTGTCGTTATCCATAAAATAGTCAAGTAGTGATTTTTCAAGCATGGAGCAGTGAGCGGGATTGTTCATGATTGATTCGTTGAGACGCCACTTAAAGGGTCTTTCGGGATCCCCTGCATATTGCATGGATAGAGACATCATGGAGTGGTCCAAAAGTGGGATGTCTTTGATCTTAGAGGAGATCGTTAAGGGGATTGAAGAGGCCCTTACAAACATGTGGTCTATCCTGGCATAGGTCAAAAGGTAAATTGGTGTCTCCCCCCATGATGATAGTCCCCTGTAAGTGTGGTTCAAGCTTAGATAACATATTATTGAAAACATTCCCTGGCCTTTATTTGGGGCATAATATGATACAAAAGTATATGTGCTTCCATTAGTCCCTTCAAGTAGGAGAAATCTCCCTTCCGGATCTCTAATTATCTTTGTCAAGGTAAAGCCAAGGTTATGCGAGAAACAGATAGCTACCCCTTTAGTCTTATTTTCGGCGTTAACCAGGTAAAATTGTGGGAACCGGTGGTGAAGGAAGGTGGGAGTATATGATGCGGGAAAGTGTGTTTCCTGAAGGAGGATAATGTCCGCCCTCATGGAGTGGTACTCTTGAAATAATTTTCTCCATTTAACCGGGGAGTTCAACCCTTGGACATTATGGGAAATTATAGAAAGAGATGAGTTGTGTAGTGGTGGGTCAGTCATGGATCAGAGGGTTGGAAAAGCGCTATGGTGGAAAACATCTTACCCCAGCCAGGAGGGTGTCCTGGCAATTTATTACATGGTAGTGGATCCCTGAAGTTCGGGTCCTTGCCTCCATGAAGGTAGGGCGCCTCAAGAGGGACAGTATTCAGATGCTTAGAGAATAGAGTAGAGGGAAAAAGAAAAGAATATATAACCGGTAGTCTCTGTAAGCAGAATCTCATCCTTGCAGTGACTATGAGAGGCGCATTGTAACCGTTCCGGCCAATTAGCCATAAAATGCGTATTGAGTGTAGGGCAACACAGAGCCCCATAGGTAAACCTTATATTTGAGTAAAAAAAAAAAAATTGTTTAAAAAAAATAAATAAGGGGAGGTACCCTCTCCCCTAGGAATCCGTAGTTACAATGGGGGGGGTCTCTGAAACGTGGAACCCCCATCTTGTAAGCTCCCACTTCCCTGAGGTCCAAACAGGGATTATCTGCATAAGTTCATCATTGTTTTCCTGTGGAACTCTATGAGAAAAAAAGAGAAGAAAAAAATAAATAAATACATAAAAAAAACAAAAAGAAAAACAAAACAAAAAAAGAATAAAGAAAAAAATTGGGGGGGGGGTGAATTTTTAAATATCTGTTACTGTGTGGGTTCAAGCTTCCTGTGAATCTGGACTTCAAAGTTGAAAAAGGAATGTAAAATGCATTTTCAAACGCGTATAGAGAAAGCGGGGATAGTAATCATGTCATATATATTCCTAAAGGGGTAAAAAAAAAAAAAGGAGGGTAGGTAATCAATGGGAGCATGTCCAACTCCTCTACAGGATAGAAAGTATTAAGGGAGACAGAGCTATTAAGTTAGGTTAAGCCCCATACACACCATCAGATTATCTGCTGAGTTTTTCCTTCAGATTTACCAAAACCATGTAGTAGAAGGGCCTGCCTGATTGCATACACATTGAAACTCCTAAGGTTTGTCCTCATATTATATAGTTTTGGTAAATCTGAAGGAAAAACTCAGCAGATAATCTGATAGTGTGTATGGGTCTTTAGACTACCCGCAGTGGGGTATGCTTTGCAGACCTGGGGAGTCATGAAAGTGAGTGCTAGGATTCAATCTGGTGGTGTCAGTAGACAAAATAATTTGTAACAGGAGGAGAGTTTTCATCTTAGACTCGGAGAATCTTCCGATTGTTTGGACTGTTGTTTTTTCCAGGTTGGGAGCGTTGGACTGGATGATGAGGGGCAGGTTGTGTGAACTCCTGTGTGATGATACCCAGGCAAGTCAGCAGATGTTCCCCTTCATCAAACATAGAGAAACCATAGGATTTATTCTGGAAAGAGAAGGTTAGGCGCAGAGGAAATGCTCATCTGTACCTGATATTTCTTTGTATAAGAGCCTGGAGCAGAGGTTTTAGCGCCCGCCGTTTCTGGATTGTGTAAGGTGACAGGTCAGCAAAGATCTGGATTGGTTGGCCCTGCAATAGGATTTTTTCTGCTGCCCTGTAAGCTTTCATGACTCGATCCTTTACCGCATAAAAATGGGGCTTCGCAATGATATCTCTGTGCAGACCATCTTTGAGGAGCGGTTGTAGGGCCCTGTGAGCTCTGTCTAGTTCCATCCTGTGTTCCAAAATATCAGGTAACAGATCTTTAAGTAGGGACCTGACTGCTGCGGGGACATCTGTAACTGTTTCTGGGAGTCCCCGGATTCTAAAATTAGACCTTCTGGACCTATTCTCGAGGTCGTCAATTTTATATAGGGCCTGATTCCAATTGATCCCGGAGGTCCTGGATTCTGGCAGTGTTCTGTTTAATTCTGCCAGTTGTCTGGTCTGACTTTTTTTCAATTACCTCAATCCTTGCTCCCAACTGTTGTAGATCAGCTTGTATGGATGAGGTAATTTGAGTTGCTGTCTGGGCTAAACCTGTGGAGAGCATAGCAGAAAAAGCAGACATTAGGGCTGGTAAATCTATTGCAGTGTGAGGAGAAAATTGTGGCATTATAGAGCCTGTGTCAGGGGGTGATGATAGGAAGTCTCTCATGGGGGTCCTGTGTAAGTCACTCAGGGCTATTTCTGTGTATGACTCTGTGGGATACTGGTTACTTGAGAACAGGAGTTTATTACTCACTGTTCCCGGGTCTGGTCTCTGCTCCTTTAATGGTGCTGGTCCTGTGTTCTGGTCAGCAATTGACTCCTCTTCTTCCCCCTGTGCAGAATGAGAGGATAGCGCGGTATCCATCCTGAGTAACTGAGGTGGCTGTGTGGCGGCTCCCAGCTGACTGAAAGAAGTTTCTCCTCACTGGCTCCCAGCTGACTGAAAGAATTTCTCCTGACTGAAACAATGTCTAATATTGTATATTAAAATGTTCCCCGTTATGTCCCAGACCATTGGGTGTTACCGGTCCATTCGGGGTACTCTGTCGGCTGTGGCTGAGGGTTACCGCCCGTAATGGCATGGAGCTCTCGGGCTATGCAGCCATCCTAGAGAGCCTCGCGCATGCGCCTCTCTATATATCTTTTTTTATTCCCTTCTTTGTTTGCATAGCCAATATCATATATGAAGAATGTATTAATTATATGGATCTTAGATCGGTATCTACCGGTATGTATTTATGTATCATGTAAAATGATTTCCGACCTGTACCTATTATGTTAATGTGATATTCCATTATTATCATTCTTCCTTGTAGACTTGTTTTTACAGTATGATTGTGAAAAAGCTTTCTGAATGTACAAATACTTGTGGGTCCTGAAGAAACCGTATAGCTGTTAAACGCATAGACCTTTTTGAAGGACACAGCTTGCTTGTTTCTGTGATGTATTCAAAGACATTGATGGTTGCTATATGTTTTTAAATTGTATTTATTTAAATTAAAAAAAATTCTATACAACATATGTTTTGTTTGATTATAAGAAATAAGTGACAATAGGGGTATATTTAAAGTCCCAGATCCTCTCTCATTCCTCTTTTACTAAATTGGACAGGGGTTTGTCCCATGATGGTCCAGGTCCCACCTGCTTCTTCTTGGATGGGATAGATACTTACCTGTTGTTTTGGAGATACTCTGTCATTTTTTGCCACACTCTCCTGGCCCGTGGCCGGGCCACTCACATATTTCCAGCCCCAGGCCTGTTAACCAGAATAAAGAATGTCCAGCCCAAAAGCATTTTCAAAGCTTTACTGCACACTGGTCAAATAACTCTGGAATAATGATATTTCTTCTTCACCATCCCAACACAACAGTCATTATCACGACCTCCTGACAGTAGTCTCTAATACTGAGCACTATAACTCCATTTTATGACTTCCTGTCACAGTACCATTGCAGCCATCTTCCCAGATGTTATCAGACTCTTTCCACACGTAGCTTACTCTTATGCCGTGTACACACGACTGGACTTTTCCATGGACTGAATTCCATCTGACTTTTGACAGACTTTCAACGGACTTCCGTCGAATCAGACTTGTCTACACACAATCACACCAAAGTCCGATGGATTCAACCGTGATGACGTACGACTGGACTAGAATAAGGACGTTTATAGCCAATAGCTGCCCTAGTGTTGGTTCTCGTCTGTCGGACTAGCATACAGATGAACGGATTTTCAGACCGGACTCGAGTGCTTCGGAAAGATTTGAAACATGTTCTAAATCTGAATGGTGTTGCGCTCCAGTTAAATAAATGTGATAAACTAAAATAAACTAGCTAGTACCTAGGTAGCAGCAGGAAGGTGAGAGATAAATGTTAAACTACGTGCTTAAATAAACTCAGACAATGTGCATAACCACTTGTGTGCAATACATCAAATAATGCACTTGACAAAAAAAAAAAAAAAAAAACAATCCCAGATCAAGTGCTATATAGAATCCAAAATATCAGTGAAACAGTGTGCAATACACATAAATTGATAAATTGTATATTACAAATATAGACAGAAAAAATTAGAATAACCTATATTAATAAAATTGATACTAAAAATATCAAAGGAGGTAAAACTAATAAACGCTAAATGGTGCAACTTTAAGAGGTGCGATAAACAGTGATGATTAATCAAAAATGCACATAGTGCTAGTAATGATATTCGAACTCCAAGCACAATGGAGATGTGCTCTAAAAGCCAAAAAAAGTGCTCAAACGTGACTCTTAAAATAAAGTTCACTATAATCATGCAAAAAGTAAGTCCATTCAGTGATAGGCAAAACAATATCCTGCGTGCCCAGAAAAAAAAGGGAGGGTAATTCCACCAGTGTTCCTGTGCGTCTTGTGTCCTCACAATAGGTGCAGTAATTACCTTACCTTACTGCTGTAAGGTAAACAGCATTCCCAAAGAACCACTTGTTATCCGCTGGTGTGGGTTCAATAAGTAGTATTACTCTGGACTAGGGATGAGCTTCGTGTTCGAGTCGAACGTACGTTCGACTTGAACATTGGCTGTTCGTCCGTTCGACGAAATCCGAACTCTTGGTCCGTTCGCGTCAAAATTCGTGTGGCGCGCGCGGACCACAATGCACTGCGGTGGCGCAGTGCATTGCTGGCTCATGATTGGCCAAGCATGCACTGTGACCCCGCATGCTTGGCCAATCGCAGCGCCAGCAGCGAGGAGAGCCATGATTGGCCACAGGCAGGATGCCTGTGGCCAATCATAGCTCAGGCTGTGTAGTGCACTCCCCACACTATATAAGGCCGCCTTTGAGGCGGCCTCGTGTAGTGTGTTGGCATCTGAAGCAGTGGGTGTTCTGTGTACCTTCAACACAGTTATACACCAATCGTTTTTGGCTGATTTCCTATCTTGCTCTTGTGTAGTGGTTATTGTCTGTGCCCTGACCGCAGTATACACCACTACACTATATTCACCTCACCTATATAGCTAGCTAGTGATCTATCTTTAACCACTTAACAACCGCCCATTGCCGATTAACGGCTTCAGGGCGGTTGTTTAACTCTGAGAGGCCGTTAATTAACGGCCTCCCAGAATTCTGCTCTCGCGTGCCCCTTGGGGCGCGCACTCGAGAGCATCCTGTGGACCGAGAGCATCCTGTGGACCCGGCGCATCACGGATCACGGTAAACGGCCGCTCGTCGCGGCCGTTTACCACGTGATCGCTCCGTCAAATGACAGAGTGATCACTTGTAAACAAACCGCGTCATGTTATGACGCCGGTTCCTCCCTCCCCTCTCTGTACCGATCGGTACAGCGGAGGGGAAAGAGATCGGTGTCAGCAGCGATGTGGGCTGCATCAGCAGTGCCCACATCACTGCTCACCGAATTTAACCCCTCAATTCCCTGCCAATACTCTGCAATACCAGTGCATACTCTGCAGTACCCCGCCATTACTCTGCAGTACCCTGCCATTACTCTGCAGTACCCTGCCATTACTCTGCAGTAACCCCCATTACTCTGCAGTAACCCCCATTACTCTGCAGTAACCCCCATTACTCTGCAGTACCCCGCCATTACTCTGCAGTACCCCGCCATTACTCTGCAGTGCAGTACCCTGCCATTACTCTGCAGTACCCTGCCATTACTCTGCAGTGCAGTACCCTGCCATTACTCTGCAGTACCCCCCATTACTCTGCAGTACCCTGCCATTACTCTGCAGTACCCCGCCATTACTCTGCAGTGCAGTACCCTGCCATTACTCTGCAGTACCCTGCCATTACTCTGCAGTACCCCGCCATTACTCTGCAGTGCAGTACCCTGCCATTACTCTGCAGTACCCTGCCATTACTCTGTAGTACTCCCCAATACTCTGCAGTACCCTGCTATTACTCTGTAGTACCCCGCCAATACCCTGCCATAAATTGCCATACCCCCAATACTCTGCAGTACCCGCCATTACTCTGCAGTACCCCGCCATTACTCTGCAGTACCCCGCCATTACTCTGCAGTGCAGTACCCTGCCATTACTCTGCAGTACCCGCCATTACTCTGCAGTGCAGTACCCTGCCATTACTCTACAGTACCCCCCATTACTCTGCAGTACCCTGCCATTACTCTGTAGTACTCCCCAATACTCTGCAGTACCCTGCTATTACTCTGTAGTACCCTGCCAATACCCTGCCATAAATTGCCATACCCAGCCATACTCGGAGATACCCAGCCATACTCGGTGATACCCTGAAATACCCAGCCATAGACGCCCCCCACCCCTCACCGCCCTCCGGTGCTTCTACCAACTCGCCAGTACGATCAAAGCAGGAATCTTTTTTTTATTTTTTATTTCAGGCTTCCCAGCCTAGAGGTGAGATGTGGGGTCATATTGACCCCCAGATTTCACTGTAAAGAGGACCTGTCACCCCATATTCCTATTACAAGGGATGTTTACATTCCTTGTAATAGGAATAAAAGTGATCAAAAATATATTTTTGGGGAAAAAAATGTCAAACTAAAATAAATAAAGTAAAATGAACAATAAAAAAAAAAAAAAAATTTAAAGCGCCCATGTCCCCATGTGCTCGCATGCAGAAGCGAACGCATGCGTAAGCCCCGCCCACATATGAAAACGGTGTTCAAACCACACATGTGAGGTATCGCCGAGAACGTTAGAGCGAGAGCAATAATTCTAGTCCTAGACCTCCTCTGCAACTCAAAACATGTAACCAGTAAAAAAAAAATTATGAAGAAAAAATTACTAATCTGCTAAATTTTATAACAGAAACAAAGAAAAATTCATTTTTTCGCAGAATTTACGGTCTTTTTTCTTTTATAGCACAAAAAATAAAAAACTGAGAGGTGATTAAATACCACCAAAAGAAAGCTCTATTTGTGTGAAAAAAAGGACAAACATTTCATATAGGTCCAGTGTTGCATGACTGAGTAATTGTCACTCAAAATGTGAGAGCACCAAAAGCTGAAAATTGGTCTGGTTATTAGGGGTGTTTAAGTGCCCAGTGGTCAAGTGGTTAATAATAGAGCTTGCAGTCAGTAGTGTTAGGAGATAGTGCGTGCTGTCTGCGTGCTCTGTACCCAGTACATACCGCTATAATATAGGGCAGGCCCCTACTTTCAAACATCCAACTTACAAACATCTCCTACTTGCAAACGCAAGGAGACAGCAGCAAGTGAGATGAAAAAAGACGGACGACAAAACAAATTATACAGGGGTGATAACCCTTTCCTATGTTTTCCAAAAAGCTTAAAAATAGATTTTTTGACTGGAGCTACACTTTAAAAATGTACCAGTTGAAAATTACAAACAGATTCAACTTAACACAACAAACCTACACAGTCCCTGTCTTGTTTGCACCGCCTGTATACTGCTGTTCTGAGTATATAGGGCCTGGGGGCCACACGCATTTCCTTTTTTTAATATGGGTACAGGGTTCCCCTTAATATGCGTACAAGACCCAAATAGGCTGGTAATGGGCAGGGAGGGCTACCCATGCCATTTTTCTGAATGATTTTCAACCATATTGCAGGAACCAGATATAACATTAAAACCGCAAGCAGTTTTAAATGGTGTTATTTCAGTTTAATGTCATTTGGTGCAGGGACTGTTCTAAACACGGGAAACACGTGGCACTTCACAGGCATACTACAGACACCCCCAGGCACCATATTTAAAGGAATATTTCACCTTTTTTTTTCACTTTAATAGTCATTAAAATCAGTGCTCCCGCCAAAACGGCCGTTTTTAAAACTTTTTTTTGCATTGACCCATGTCCCCTGAGGCAGGAGGCAGGTCCCCAAACCCTTTTTAGGACAGTATCTTGCATATTAGCCGTTAAAATTAGCACTTTCCATTTCGAACGTTCGAGTCCCATAGACTTCAATGGGGTTCTAACGTTCGTAACGAACATGGGGGCCGTTCGCAAGTTCTGGTGCGAACCGAACCGGGGGGTGTTCGGCTCATCCCTACTCTGGACACTCATTCAACGTAGGCACGTTGTATCATACAGAGAAAACAAGGGGAACACTCCAATAGTGAAGTATGTATTCACAGTTTATTTAGATAAGAAACGAAGCTTGGGTACTCACATTTAAAACGAATAAAAATTGCACAATAACAAAACGAACGAGCGCCACGTTCGTACTTCCGGACGTCACTTCCGGTGTCCTCACTAGCCAATTGCGAACGCAATTGGCTAGTGAGGACACCGGAAGTGACGTCCGGAAGTACGAAAAGTGGCGCTCGTTCGTTTTGTTATTGTGCAATTTTTATTCATTTTAAATGTGAGTACCCAAGCTTCGTTTCTTATCTAAATAAACTGTGAATACATACTTCACTATTGGAGTGTTCCCCTTGTTTTCTCTGTATGATACAACGTGCCTACGGTGAATGAGTGTCCAGAGTAATACTACTTATTGAACCCACACCAGCGGATAACAAGTGGTTCTTTGGGAGTGCTGTTTACCTTACAGCAGTAAGGTAAGGTAATTACTGCACCTATTGTGAGGACACAAGACGCACAGGAACACTGGTGGAATTACCCTCCCTTTTTTTTCTGGGCACGCAGGATATTGTTTTGCCTATCACTGAATGGACTTGCTTTTTGCATGATTATAGTGAACTTTATTTTAAGAGTCACGTTTGAGCACTTTTTTTGGCTTTTAGAGCACATCTCCATTGTGCTTGGAGTTCGAATATCATTACTAGCACTATGTGCATTTTTGATTAATCATCACTGTTTATCGCACCTCTTAAAGTTGCACCATTTAGCGTTTATTAGTTTTACCTCCTTTGATATTTTTAGTATCAATTTTATTAATATAGGTTATTCTAATTTTTTCTGTCTATATTTGTAATATACAATTTATCAATTTATGTGTATTGCACGCTGTTTCACTGATATTTTGGATTCTATATAGCACTTGATCTGGGATTTTTTTTTTTTTTTTTTTTTGTCAAGTGCATTATTTGATGTATTGCACACAAGTGGTTATGCACATTGTCTGAGTTTATTTAAGCACGTAGTTTAACATTTATCTCTCACCTTCCTGCTGCTACCTAGGTACTAGCTAGTTTATTTTAGTTTATCACATTTATTTAACTGGAGCGCAACACCATTCTTATCTACTATCACTTACTCTGGGGAGGGTTAGTACCCCTGCCGGTGTTTTGCTGCAACCACAATTTTTATTTTCATTTTTATTTTTAGGGCACGTAGATTGGGGCGAGAATACCTTTACTTCCATGTTCTAAATCTAAAGTCCATGTGATTTTTCGACAGCAAAAGGTCCAATGAAGCCCACACGGTCGAATTGTCCAACGGATTCGTTCCGTTTGACCTTTGTTGTTGAAAAGTCCGGCCATGTGTACACTGCATTAGGGTGTTCCCTCCTCACACCATGGGGAGCTTCTCCTAAGAGGCTTCGAGGCCATCCTATACCTTTCCCCCATGTGTCCTTTTTTGGTCTCCTTGGTGACAAGCCCAGCAGCAAAGGGCTCTTTCTGTGGCCTCAAAGCACAGCACTATATTTGCTGATCAGGGGTGCCATGCTCCCATACTCCAACTCCACTGGGTCCACTCACAGCTGGCATGCCAAGGGGAACTAACTCCACCTATTACATTAAACACAGCAGGGGCTTGAAATAAAGATGCAGTAACACCTGCCAATATACCAATTTTGTGCCATGCTTCATTTCTGCCTACTAGCAGCTGTTGTCAGTCTGAGTGTAACCAAGAGATGCAACCTGGAGTCATCTTCACCAAAGCCTATCATCCTTTATGAGGTGCACTTGTAAACACTTGGTCATTGCTTAGACCATGTTACTCAATCCTTTTAAGGGCCTACATTCTCCAGACAGCACAGTGGGTCCAGTACCTTCATGACAGTTCTCTGAAATCCAGTGTTCACAGGGATTCTCATAAGGGGCTTTTATTACCATGTTATGGGTGGCTTCCTCACTTTCTGTATGCTGTGTCACGAATTATACTTCTTCTAAACTTCCAAGGCAGGTTAATTATTGGCATTGGTGACTGTCAGTAATATCTTTGTATTGATTCTTTAATACAACAGACATTCTCTATGTGAGAGACAGCTAGGTGTCTATAGTGGATGTACCGGGAAATAGATCTCTTGCATTACAGGTGAGAAAAAAGGTTTCCCAGATCTCCAGATTGCCCACAAAAGGGAGTGGGTGGACTGGGTGTTGATGACGGCAGACCAGATCTCATTGCTGCTTCCAGAATGAGACAGCAGCAGTCTCAGTTACTGCCACTGCAGAGGTTTTCTAGCTCAGGAGACAACAATTTAAGCAGAAAAAGCCTAGTGCCCTGTACACACGGTTGGACATTCCGACCACAGAATCCATCGGATTTTTTCCGACAGATTTTGGCCGAAACTTGTGTTGCATATACACAGTGGCACAAAGTCGTCGTAAAATCCAATTGTTCAGAATGAGGTGACTTAAATCACGTACGACAGGACTATAAAGAGGCCAGTAGCTTTCGTCTCATAATTTATTCTGAGCATGCGTTGCACTTTGTACGTCAGAATTTTCTACACATGATCGGAAAAAGTCCTTTCCAACAACATAATCCGATCGGACCTTTTCCGTCTGAATTTCCGACCGTGTGTATGGGGCATTAGAGTGATCTTCACTTAAATCAATTATCTCCTCAGTTAAACCTTTACATTTACACACATAAAACGTAGCCACCACGTGTTTTAAGAGAAACAAGCTCCGTTCACTGTACCTTCTGTAGTGTTTCTGAAATTTAAGAAATGGCTGCTAACAACTGCTGCCACGTCCAGACAGGAATGTAGAGAAATTAACATATAATAGCCCCTTTAGAGGTAAAAATTATTTAATTTCTGGTTAGAGAATGTAGAGATTCAGTTTATTGATTGGTTTATTTCGTAATGAATAAAAAGTAAAAAAAATGTGCAAGAAAAGTATTTACAAAAAAGATATTACAAAATAGACAATAACAATAGTAAAATAAATAGAATAAACATAAAATGTATCTAGCAAGGTTTGACTTTTTGTGCAGAATCAAGTACATTCAATAGAAAGTTAAATTCTCACAGACACTGGTCCTCAGAAATTACCAGTAGTATTCTGGCATTATTTTGGTAAAAAGTAAAAGCCCCAAACTGCAGGTGCAGCCATCTATTCTGGTCCCTGAACATGGTATTTTCAGATATGACATAACCAATCAAAAGGGTCTGAGGAGTGTGTTGAGGGATGTTGAAGTGTTTTATGATATGTCAGCAAACAGTCACTTAATGTCAGGTATTCAAAAGACACCAAACATCATATGGATATGCATTGTCCTTAGGAAATGCATTGTGGCTGCTGTACATTATAACATAGGCATGCTTGGTATCAAACTGATTCTTCTTCTTTTATACATTGGTGTAGCCATGTTTTAAAATTTTATTTCCATTGCATTATAAATTACTAAATATTTCTAGAGTTGAGTGCTGGATATGTATGAAAGGGTGGTTTTAGATCATGTCACTCCAAACTCACCAATTTGTATTTTGGGTAGACTATTTTACTACCAGGCTGCATTCAACTTTTCTGGTTTTCCAGGTCCATTTGGGAACTGTTTACAACAGCTATCTGTGACCTTGGGATAAGCAGAAATGATGGTGCTCTGCTTATGTTAGAGGTATGCTTAGGTTGGCCCGTGTTCAAGGGTGGGCATGTTTTGTCTGTTCTGTTTAAAATTTGTAACTTCTGCAGCACGACATAAGGTTAAAATCTAAATGTTTTGTCGCAGATTTGTGCATTTTGGAGAAATTAATATTGCACTGTGTGCAACTTGTCCTCTCCCACTCCCCACTAAAGCAATGTCTGGATAAAAAGATTGAAGGACTGAGTTGGTAATCTGTGCTTTTTGAATGCATTGAATTTTTTGTTTTGACCGGAGTGCACCTTAAACAGATCCATCATCAAATAACAAATAACAACTGTTACTTATGTCTCCAAATTTTTCTCATGTAATCTTTGCAGGGCACTCAAGTGATTCCATTACTGTATTCTGTCCTACGAGACAAGAAGCATTTTAAGAAGCCAGAAGAGTTTTACCCTCAGCATTTTCTGGACCCTGAGGGAAATCTTGTTAACAATGAAGCCTTTATACCATTTTCTGCAGGTGAGTAAACCAAAGAAGGGAATGATGGCCATAAATGTATCAAGGCTTCCTCTGTGGCTGTGACCAAAACAGGGTCAGCAGAAATCAGCAATGCAAAATTACAAATGGTGCCACAGTTAGTCATTTCATACAGCCCACAGATACATACAGCTTTTTCTCAGATAAAAAGATAGACCAAAATGTGATAGGTCAGTGTAACCAAAAGTTATATTTTGCTATCTCATATATCACATCTAAATAAAAAAAATAAAAAAAAATACGAGGTAGTGCTGTGGAAAAAAATTATACACCATTCACCTTAAAGAGGAAGTAAACCCTGATGAGTTTACTTCCTCTTTTTTTCCCTGCAAAGGTAAAGCATAATGGACTACTATGCATTGCATAGTAGCCCATTATGTGTCACTTACCTGACACAGGAGCCAGTGAAGTCGCCGCTGTCCCCTGTAGTCCGCCGCATCCATCTTGCTGGTGGCGTCTCGCAGCTCCGCCGCTGTCATTCGGCGAAGCCGTGATGACGTCAGTCCCGCGCATGCGCACGGGAGTCGACAAATGCGGCAGCTCCATTCTTGGAACTGCCGCGCTCAGTGCGCCTGCGCGCCGCTGTCTACGGCGCATGCGCCGTAGACAGCGGTGCCCGTTCTCGGGCAAATATCTCCTAAACCATATAGGTTTAGGAGATATTGCTTGGACCTACAGGTAAGCCTTAATCTAGGCTTACCTGTAGGTCAAAGTGGTTTGTAAGGGTTTACAACCACTTTAAGAGCCCTTTCACATTGGAGGCATTTTTCAGGCGCTTTAGCGCTAAAAATAGCACCTGTAAAGTGCCTGAAAAAAGCCTGTGCTTTCACACTAGGGCGCTGCACTGGCAGGGCGTCACAAAAATTCTGCAAGTAGCTTCTTTCTTTGCAGTGCTGTAGGAGTGGTGAATACGCCACTCCTAAAGCACCCCTGCCTATTGAAATCAATGGGCAGCATTGCATTTTGCATGCAATTTTAACCCTTTTTTAGCCGCTTAAAACTGAAAAGCGCCGCTAAAAATAGCCGCGCTTTACTGCCGACACCCGGGTGCTTTCAGTGTGAAAGGTCTCTAAATATAAAGTATCTTACAAGAGTGAGTACACCCCTCCCATTTTTGAAAACATTTTATTATATCTGTTGCACTAACCCCGAAGGAGCTGCTGGTTAAATTTGGGCTTACGGTTACCTTCTGTTCTCCTCATTTCACGTCTAGGGGTGTCCCGTGGTAAATGGCCCAGTAACTCGAGAGACTGACCACAGATCCACTTGAATGGATTTTATTTGCAAAACGTAGACAATGAACATTCTCTTAAATTGGGATCAGAGGGTTGGAAAGGAAGTTCAGGTACTCTTATGCCACGTACACACATTCGGAATTCTTTCCGGAAAAAGCTCTGATGGTTTTCCTGACGGAATTCCGCTCAAGCTGTCTTGCCTACACACGGTCACGCTAAATTCCGATAGTTTAGAACACGGTGACATACAACACGTACGACGGGACTAGAAAAAGGAAGTTCAATAGCCAGTAGCCAATAGCTTCCTTCTCGTAGTTGAATCCGATCATGTGTGATTTTTGGCGTGTTGAATTGCATACACACGATCGGAATCCGATAGAAAGTTTTTCCATTGGGAAAATTGAGAACATGCTATCAATTTTTGGCTGCCGGAAATTCGGACAGCTAAATTCCAATGGAGCATGCACACGGTCACATTTTTCAGATGAAAAGCTCTCATCTGTCTTTTTCTGGCCGGAATTCCGATCGTGTGTACGTGGCATAAGTGTCAAAGTCAAAGTGTTGAAGAACTTGCTTACTTTCACTGCATCCAAAGAACAGCCATTCGCAACTGGATGTTCACTCAAGTTGGACAGTCCTTCTCTCACAAGGCCTAGCAGCCAACAAGGTGCTTACTCAGGAACAAGTCTCTGCCACAGACGTTGTAGAACGTACAAGATAATGTCTCTGCCACAGACGTTGTTGTAGAACACGTAGGGAAACTAAACTTGAAGAACACTTGTAGGATACCTGGATCTTTCAGCCAGCTTGGCGATATCCACGAGACCGGATTCTCTTGG
The DNA here is from genome assembly GCF_037356315.1 of Lithobates pipiens. Lineage (NCBI taxonomy): Eukaryota > Metazoa > Chordata > Amphibia > Anura > Ranidae > Lithobates > Lithobates pipiens. The sequence continues at coordinate 560,022,645 of NW_027507758.1, read as the reverse complement.
GTACTTCAGCCCTTCCAGGCTCTTACTAAGAAACCAACCCGTACGTGGTCTTCTTCTGAAGAGTCCTCCCCTGGAATGCTTGAAGTCACTGGGTCTCTCCCAAACCAGAGACGGCACCCAACTCAGAATCCTCCTTTAGTTTCCTTGCCTCGGGCTAGCCAGCCCCGAGACATTAAAATCGGGTGGATCCCCACCCCAGGCCATAGTCTTCTTAGGGGCTGGTCAGGAGGACCAGGACCATGAAGTCAGTACATAATTCTGGACTGGAACCCCAAACCACGTGACGTCTGCATCTTAAATACCCTCTCCCAGAAAGGACTCAGAGAGAGAGTAACTTAAAGCGGGGTTCCACCCTAAAGTGGAACTTCCGCTGATCGGAACCCTCCCCCCCCCCTCCGGTGTCACAATTGGCACCTTTCAGAGGGGGTGCAGATACCTGTCAAAGACAAGTATTTACACCCACTTCCGGGCATAGACTCCCACGGGAGGTTATGCCTCTTCCTGTCCCTGCGCGCTGTCTGCTGGGACACAGCAGAGACAGAGACAGCGTGGACAATTCCTATTGCGCTGCGCGACTCGTGCATGCGCAGTAGGGAACCGGGAAGTGAAGCCGCTTCACTTCCTGATTCCCACACCTAGAATGGTGGCGGCAGCAGCCGAGAGCCAAGCGATCGATCGGCCTTGGCTGCCGGCATCGCTGGACCCCGGGACAGGTGAATGTCCATTTATTAAAAGTCAGCAGCTGCAGTATTTGTAGCTGCTGGCTTTTAATATTTTTTTCCGCAGTGCAGTCCCACTTTAAGCACTTAACCAGACCATAGTTCCATGCCTGCGAGAAGAGACAGTGCCCCCTGTGGCCAGGCTGAACATCTCACAGTCCAGTCAGACTGATGCTGAAGTCTAAATTTAGACAATTGTACCCAAATCAAACTGCAGTTCAGGCATAACTTTGAAAAATGCATAGCGCGTGCTCTTCAGGAGCCGCCACTACATATCTTTTCATGTGTTAACACTGAAGAAATGACACTTTGCTACAATGTAAAGTAGTGAATGTACAGCTTGTATAACAGTTTAAATTTGCTGTCCCCTCAAAATAAGTCAACACACAGCCATTGACTAAACCGCTGGCAACAAAAGTGAGCACACCCCATAGGCTACTTTCACACTGAGCCACTTTGCGGGCACTATTTTTTAGCACTATAGCGCCTACAAAGCGCCTCGAAAGAGCCACTCAATTCAATCCAATGTGAAAGCCCTGAGGGCTTTCACACTGGAGTGGTGCGCTTGTAGGACAATCAAAAAAGTCTATTATCTACTCCTCTGTATTAACCACTCCTAACGCACCCCTTTCCACTGCTGTAGTGCAGTTGCTACTACTTTTCTGATGGTGTACACATCAGACAATACAGTGCCGCTGTAGTGCAGTTGCTACTACTTTTCTAGTGGTGTACACAGCAGACAATACAGTGCAACTGTAGTGCAGTTGCTACTATTTTTCTGGTGGTGTACACATTACACAATACAGTGCTACTGTAGTGCAGCTGCTACAAATTTTCTGGTGGGGTACAGATTACACAATACAGTGCAGCTGTAGAGCAGTTGCTACTACTTTTCTGGTGGTGTAAACATTACACAATACAATGCAGCCGTAGTGCAGTTGCTACTCTTTTCTGGTGGTGCACAAATTACACAATACAGTGCAGCTGTAGTGCAGTTGCTACTACTTTTCTGTTGGTGTACAAATTACACAATACAGTGCAGCCGTAGTGCAGTTGCTACTACTTTTCTGGTGGTGTACACAGCAGACAATATAGTGCAACTGTAGTGTAGTTGCTACAAATTTTCTGGTGGCGTACACATTACACAATACAGTGCAACCGTAGTGCAGTTGCTACTACTTTTCTGTTGGTGTACACATTATATAATACAGTGCAGCCGTAGTGCAGCTGCTACTACTTTTCTGGTGGTGTAGTCATTACACAATACAGTGCTACTGTAGTGCAGTTGCTACAAATTTTTTGGTGGGGTACAGATTACACAATACAGTGCAACTGTAGTGCAGTTGCTACTACTTTTCTGGTGGTGTACACATTACACAATACAGTGCAGCCGTAGTGCAGTTGCTACTACTTTTATGGTGGTGTACACAGAAGACAATATAGTGCAACTGTAGTGCAGTTGCTACAACTTTTCTGGTGGTGTACACATTACACAATACAGTGCAAATGTAGTGCAGTTGCTACTACTTTTCTGTTGGTGTACACATTACACAATACAATGCAGCCGTAGTGCAGTTGCTACTAATTTTCTGTTGATGTACACATTACACAATACAGTGCAGCCGTAGTGCAGTTGCTTCTACTTTTCTGGTGGTGTACACATTACACAATACAGTGCAACCATAGTGCAGCTGCTACTACTTTTCTGTTGGTGTACACAGCACACAATACAGTGCTACTGTAGTGCAGTTGCTACTAATTTTCTGGTGGGGTACAGATTGCACAATACAGTGCAGCTGTAGAGCAGCTGCTACTACTTTTCTGGTGGTGTACAAATTACACAATACAGTGCAGCCGTAGTGCAGTTGCTACTACTTTTATGGTGGTGTACACAGCAGACAATATAGTGCAACTGTAGTGTAGTTGCTACAACTTTTCTGGTGGCGTACACATTACACAATACAGTGCAGCCGTAGTGCAGCTGCTACTACTTTTCTGGTGGTGTACACATTACACAATACAGTGCTACTGTAGTGCAGTTGCTACAAATTTTCTGGTGGGGTACAGATTACACAATACAGTGCAACCGTAGTGCAGTTGCTACTACTTTTCTGGTGGTGTACACAGCACACAATACAGTGTAACTGTAGTGCAGTTGCTACAACTTTTCTGGTGGTGTACAAATTACACAATACAGTGCAGCCGTAGTGCAGCTGCTACAACTTTTCTGGTGGCGTACACATTACACAATACAGTGCAGCCGTAGTGCAGTTGCTACTACTTTTCTGGTGGTGTACACATTACACAATACAGTGCAGCTTCTACTACTTTTCTGGTGATGTATACAGTGCAGCCGTAGTGCAGTTTCTACTACTTTTCTGGTGGTGTACACAGCACAAAATACAGTGCAGCCATGGTGCAGTCGCTACTTTTCTGGTGGTATACACAGCACACAATACAGTGCAACCATAGTGCAGTTGCTACTACTTTTCTGGTGATGTGCACATTACACAATGCAGTGCAACCATAGTGCAGTTGCTACTACTTTTCTGGTGGTATACACAGTACACAATACAGTGCAGTGTGGTGTTTCCAAACAAAATATACATCATGTTCCGGAAGGCCACCAAGGAGAGGCAGATGCTAACGGCCACTGAAAGAGGGCAAGCAGGCTCTCTGTCTACAGTCAACAGTGCTGGTCGTGGACATGGTGCATCCTCTGCAGGTGGCCGTGGGGCACACTTGTCCTTTTTTTCTGCTGCTGGCCATGTTATTGAGCCAGAATATGCAGAAGAGTTAGTTAAGTGGATAACAAGGCCGTTCTCATCCTCCTCATCCTCTGTCACCCAGGCTTAGAGTAGTTTGCCTTCCAATGCAGCTGCCAAAGTGGCCTATTCCACCGGCTCCTTGTCCACAGTCACTCCTTCCATAGCCCCAACATCATGCACGGAGGAGTCCCCCGAAATATTCAACCACAGTGTCGGTACATGCTGATGGAGGATGCGCAGCAATTAGAAGGCTCCGATGTTGGTTCCCAGGTTGAGGAAGGGAGTAATGTGAGCCTAGGGAGGGGGGGTGCCAGAGAAGGACAAGGACAGGAAACTGGCAGTCATGTTAGCCCAGCCGCAGCATACTGCCAAGTTTGCTCCAGTGACGAGGAGGGGAATGAGGTCACTGACTGTACTTAAGCCTGATAGAAGAGAGGAGGAGTAGGCACAACTCCAATGAGGCAGGATGTCCTCTAGGGGACAGCTTAAGGGCAGCCACCCTACTGCTTCACATGACAGAGCTCCACAGGTGCAGGGCACTGCTGACTCCCCGCTGATTTTGAAAAGTTTTTTTTGACACGTGTGCAGAAGATCACACCATTGCTGTTTGCAACCTATGTCTGAAGTGGATCAATCGTGGCCAGAACAGCAGCTGCTTGGGGACCACATGCTTGACCAGATATATGATGACCTCCCATGCAGTCTGTTGGCAACAGAACTTGAAAGACCCACATAAAAGAAAAAGGCGAACTTCTCTTTGCTCCTCATCTGGGATCTGCAACCCCACTATACCTCCAGTCCTCTCAAAAATCTGCACTGAGAGGAATGAAGGTATAGCAATAGGTGTCCCAAGTACTTGCAGCCAATTTGCTATCAGTACCCCTCCATCTGAATGCTAGCTTGGCCAAATTGATAGCATTGCAAATGCTACCTTTTCAGCTGGCTGTCTGCCTCCTTTCGTGAATTTGTGGAATGTGCTGTACCTCAGTAGCAGGTTCCAAACACTATTTATTTTCACAGAAGGCCATTCCACCTCTCTAACGGCATGTGGAAGGCAATGTTTTGGCCTCGTTGGGCAGGGCGTTCAGCAGTAAGGTGCATATTACTGCTCATGGTCTAGCAGGCATGGGCAGGGACGTTACCTTTCCTTCCCGTTGCACTGGGTAACTCTGCTGGCAGCTGACAAGGATGCAGGACAAGGTTCAGTACTTGTTGGAGTTTGTTCCGCCACCACTCCTCTAAAATGCTAGTGGTCATTCTGCCACAGCTCTCTCCTCCACCCCTCCTCCTCTTCTTCTATGGCCTCTTCGTCAGATTTTTCCTCTGAACCAGCGGTGCTCCATAAACGGTCAAGGGCCTACGGAAGCACTCAGGCAAAAAGATGCCATTAGGTGCTTGTGTTGGTCTGCTTAGGGGACAGGAGCCACACTGGGGCAGAGATTCTGTCAGCTCTGCAGGGGCAGGCTCAGAGGTGTTAACGCCACGCCAGCTTCAGCCAGGAAAGGTTGTATGCGACAATGGCACCAACCTTCTCTCCGCTCTCCGACAGGGACACTTGACCCATGTCCCATGTTTGGCACACGTCCTGAATTTGGTGGTGCAGCAGTTCTTGAGCAGGTACCCAGGCTTTCAGGATCTCCTGAGGCAGGCCAGAAAAGTCTGTGGTCATTTCTGCCGGTCATACAATGCCAGTGCTTGGCTGGCTGACATTCAAAGGGAATGCAACCTGCCCACCAACCGCCTTTGTGACATGCCCGCCAGGTGGAACTCAACATTGGCAATGCTGCAGTGGATGCACTCACAGCAGAGGGCCATCAATGAGTACCTGGGTGAGTATGGCATCAGGACAGGGTCAGGGGAACTTGGCTTTTTTTCGCCACAGCAGTGGCTACTGATCAAGGATGCATGCAATGTCCTGTCACCATTTGTGGAGGCCAAGAGGATGGTGAGCAGTGACAATGCATGCATCAGTGATACTGTCCCTCTTGTCTTCCTGTTGTAGCACATGCTTTGTGGAATAATGGACGGGGCTCTTGAGGTAGAACAGCGGGAGGAAGAGGAGGACTTCCTTAACCCCCTTTATCCAGATAGCATTCCTGTGGGCCCCCCCAAACACACAGGAAGAAGAGGAGGAGGTGGATTGTGTCAGCATGAATGTAGAGGATAACACTAAGCAGCAGTCTTCAAGGGATGGTTTTCAGTCCCCAGAAACCCAAGGAGTTGTACGTGGTTGTGAGGAGGTAGTTTCTGATAACGTCATCCTCAGTGACCCAGAGGACTCACAATCGAATGCGACTGAAAACTTACTCTGCATGGCCTCCCTGATTCTGCAAAGCCTATGAAAGGACCCTAGGATTCGTGGTATCAAGGAGAGGGATCATTACTGGCTGGGAACCCTTCTTGATCCACGTTACAAGAGTAAGGTTGCAGAACTCATCCTGCCTTCACCGAGGGAGTAGAGGATGAAACATCTTCAGGAGGCCATGAAGAAAGGTTTGTGCAATGTGTTTCCAGACCCTGGGAGGTTACAATTTCGTGGTGCTGGACATCGTGTTGCTGAGGCTTCTTTTAGTCAAAGGAAGAGTAGTGGAGAAGGTGGCCTGCTGACCAATGCCTTTAGACAATTTTTCAGTCCTCAGCGCCAAGGTCTGATCGGTTCAAGCAACCATCGCCAGCATCTGCATTACATGGTGCAGAAATATCTTGGGGCAAAACCAGACTTGGAGACCTTTCCAACAGACCATCCATTGAGTTACTGGGTCTTGAGGATGGACCACTGGCCAGAACTTGCTCAATATGCAATTGAGCTACTGGCCTGTCCTGCACCCAGTGTTCTTTCTGAATGCACATTCAGTGCTGCTGGAGGGTTTTAACGGATCATGGAGTGCGCCTGTCCACAGACTCCATTGATAGGCTCACATTCATAAAAATTAATCAGTCTTGGATCAGCAGCAGCTATTAAGCACCTGATGCTGATGTAACTGATTGATTTTTCTATGGATGTGGGATGCCTTGAAGACTGCCTATGCTGAGTGACTATCCTATTCCTTCTCAATCTTGATGATGCTAGCTTCCAACAATATTTTTGGTTTAGGGCACCACCACCACTGCCTAAGGCCCAATTTGTCTGCCCCTGTTGAACAAGGGCATGTAATTACAATTTTTGATCAAATATTTCACAGCAGAGCCCATTCCTGCGCCCAACAAGAGTATCTGTGAGGGCTTACATTGTTGTGGCACTACCACTGCCTAAGTCCCAATTTTTCTGCCCTTGTTTAACAGGGGCATGTAATTACATTTCTTGATATAATATTTCATAGCAGGGCCCGGTCCTGTGCCCAACAAAAGTATCTGTGAGGGGTTACAGTGTTGTGGCCCCACCACTGCCTAAGGCTCAATTTTTCTGTAATTGTAATTACAATTTTTTATCAAATATTTCACAGCAGGGCCCATTCCTGCGCCCAACAAGAGTATCAGTGGTGCCACAACACTGTAAGCCCTCACAACCACCACTGCCTAAGGCCCAATTTTTCTGCCCCTGTTTAACAGGGGCATGTAATTACAATTCTTGATATAATATTTAACAGCAGGACCCGTTCCTGCGCCCAACAAGCGTAACTGTGAGGGGTTAAAGTGTTGTGGCACCGCCACTGCCCAAGGCCCAATTTTTCTGCCCCTGTTTAACAGGAGCATGTAATTACAATTTTTGATATAATATTTAACAGCAGGGCCCGTTCCTGCGCCCACCAAGGGTAACAGAGTTTACAGTGTTGTGGCACCACCACCCAAGGCCAAGTTTTTCTGCCCCTGTTTAACAGGAGCATGTAATTACAATTTTTGAAATAATATTTAACAGCAGGGCCTATTCCTGCGCAAAACAAGAGTAACTGAGGGGTTAAAGTGTTCTGGCACCACCTACAGCTAAGGCTCAGTTTTCTGCAGAGTATTTAGGGCAGAGCCTGGTAATGGGCTGGGGGGGGGGCGAAAGCAGTGTTAAATTACTTTTTTACTTTAGAAATTTCATTTTGGTGTGGTATTTTTCTAAATATGGGAAAACTGCATCACTTTACAGGCACACTATAGACACCCCCCCCCCCCCCCCACACACACACACACACACACGGTATGATATTTAAAGGAATATTTTTTTCTTATTGTTTCACTTTAAGCATTCTTAAAATCACTGCTTCCGAAAAAACTGCCATTTTTAAAACTTTTTTTTCCATTGATACATGTCCCCTGGGGCAGGACCTGGGTCCCCAAACACTTTATGGCAACAACTTGCATATAAGCCTTTAAAATGAGCACTTTTTATTTTTTTAACGTTTGTGTCCCATAGGCTTTAGCAGTGTTAGCGTATTCAAACAAACTTTTTTGCAAGTTATGATGTTCTGGTGCATACCGAACCGGGGGGGGGCCTTTACTTCTGTGTGCATTACTGCCAGTTTAACGCTATTTACTTCTGTGTACGTTACTGCCACTTTAACGCCATTTACTTTTGTGTGCATTACTGCCAGTTTAATGCCATATAGTTCTGTGTGTCACTGCTGAGCAAAATAAAGGCAGCTTGCAGGGAAATTGTGATTTTTTTGGCTTTATACATGCAATTATTGCTGCAGCAGATTCTAGACATTGTACAGATCTGCCACTTGTACAGGTAGACCAAGGGGACCCCCAGGCACTATACTGGAAGGATTTTTTCATTTTTAGGCTTTCACTTTAAAAATCAAAAAATCACTGCTCATTTAAAAATGAGGTTTTTCACAAACTTTTGTTTTATTGATACACGTCCCCAGGGCAGCACCCGGACCCCTATAACCATTGTATGCCAAATTACTTGAATATAAGCCTTCAAAATGGGCACTATTGATTTCTGATGTTCGGGTCCCATTGACTTTAATGGGGTTCATTATTCAGGTCCAAAATTTTGTGGAAGTTCTGGTGCGAACTGAACGGGTCCATTCAGCCGATCTCTACTCACCAGATCATATTGCCTCTCATATTAAATGATCGGCAAATACAGCTCAGAAAATGTCACTTCCACTTAGTAATGAGCTTTCAAGGATCCATTCCCCTCGAAGGAGTCCACATCAAAAAGAAAGAAGACTTGGATAGTGTAATACCATGACGCAATAAAATTTTGTTCATGCCCATTTAAAAACATGTTCACAAGCAATGTAAAATATAGCGTCCATCAATCACCCACAACATAAGTGTTACTTTGTTAAGTCAGGCTCTCATTCCCACCATAGTGCCATAAACTCGCTGTCTCACCCGGACCCCTGACTTCGAGAGCTCTGGTATGTCACTTCCAGGATGGGGTCTGATGTCACTTCCAGTTGCTGTGTGGTCTAACCCTTTAGGTTTTGTTTGGTCTGTGGCTTGGTAGTTTTGGGACATTATATAATTAGTCATGCCATGCGTCTTGACTATTCCACCAATGAGATCCCCCCTGACATAATTCCCCTATTTTATGGGTGATCCCAATTTCTATTTTGTTGGGCATTCATCTTAACTGTACCTTACGCTCACATCGTCTTGTCTATGGCCAACATGACATAAAAGATTGTTCTACTAGTTATATAGACTACATATTAATTTGTATAAGGTTTTGGAGACTGTGGAACCACAAAGATGTATGGCAACAGAAAAAGCTCCATAAATATCAACTGGGGAGCTCAAACCCTATTGGGCGCTAACAAAGTGACACACAAACCCCCACAACGCACCTACATTGCAAATGGTAAAAAGATGTCTTATGCAGGGTTGCATAACAAACTAAATGTGTCGCAATGGGACCTAGATGGACAGATATCTATCCAACAGCTGTAAAACGCAATATTATTCCTTAATCGTTAGTTTTATACTTTATCTCTTTTTCAAGGTAAGAGAAGTTGTGCTGGAGAGACTCTGGCTAGAATGGAACTGTTCCTCTTCTTTACAACACTGCTGCAAAACTTCATCTTTCAGGCTCCACCTGGAGCAAAACTGGACCTCACAGGCGCTGTTGGCTTCACAACCCCTCCACTGAAGCATGAGATCTGTGCAATTCCTCGTAATTAAAATTAAATGGCAGTAAATACAGTATATGAATAATAATTGTGGACTGGGTTTAATCTTTTCTGAAAGATAACCTGTTTATGATTTGTACAAATGTAGTTGAAAGTTTCTATATGAAGACAAAAGGTCCTTCTAGATTTGTAATAAATGCATCTTTATAAGTAAAATGAAAGATGAAATAAATGAACAAAGAAGGCGAATGATTACATAATATGCTAAAGGATGATAAGTATTAGTAGAGAAACTGGATCATAAACAGTAAATCATTGATGGCCACCTGTGTACATGTCAATTATGACCTTCCGGGAATGTATCTGCAGACTTGCAAAGCTACTAATAGGACTGCTGTAACAGAGGAGTCCAGTCAGGTAAACAAAAACCAGCACAATAGTTTTGTGGTTTGCACTAGCTTTGTTGGCATCCCAGGTTATTAGTGTGGTTTCCTCATATTCGCTTGAGTTTCCTCCATGTGTTAAAATCTTCTACCACAACAAGGTTAAAGGAAAGCAAAACAGGTATCACAAGGAGCCAGGGTATACTACCAATATAACCCCATTTTACCTCTGCACACAATCTTTGAAAGCTCAATTCCCTAATAAGCAACCCCTAATACAGGTATGCACACCCACCTCCTACATAGCAACATCTACAGTAGGCCCAGTATTAGAGACAGGTGAATTTATGAAAACTTTAAGCAATTGGGGTTTTAGCGCAACTTCCAAAAATTCTGAACTTTTAGACGAAAAGTCAATGGAAATGGTCTAGAGTCAATGGAAATCCAGACCTGTCTCCATAATGTGTGTATCACAGAACATAAAATGATTTTAAGTCATGCTGAATAGCAGGGGAAGCTCTTGGCAGTCCTGGTTATTGAGATGATTGAGTAAAAAAAAACAGTATGAGTCACTTCCAAAACTTTCTACAAAGCAAACTAAGATAGAAGGGAGCTGGTGGCATTGACAGTAAAGCTAAAGGGACTCGCGCAAGAGTAGAAGCACATGAGGCAGAAACAACCCTTGGGGCAGCCTTTGGTGCCTTTCTTTGGGAAGGCTTTTGAAAATCTGAGCCCCCAAAATAACACTAAAGATTTCGATTTTGTTAATCCTAATCTGTAAAATTCCATCAAAGTTTCACATGATCTAAAATTCATCAATGAATCAACACTAATTCATGTAATGAAGTTGCTTATACAATAAAGACGTTCTTCATATTCTGATAGTAAAACCATCTTTTGTCCAGTTTCATTTACAGTCCCTTTTTTGGAAAATTATTAAGGAAAATATTCTATTGACTTTACATATTTTGTACTTTATGTTATTGTATACTAATAACTAGATCCCCTTTAACCACTTAAGGACCGCCGCATGCCATTGTACGTCATTACAATGGCATGTACAGGCACAAGCATGTACATGTACGTGCTTGCCTTCCAGCGGGTGGGGGGTCCGATCGGACCCCTTCCCGCTGGATGCGGTGGTCCGGTTCGCTTCAGGAGTGATTCGGGATGAGGGGATGGCCGTTGTTTTCTGGCCATCCCCTCTCGATCGCTCCTGGCGAATGAGAAGCTTCCTCCCACTGTGTATTGTATACACAGGCAGGGAGGAAGTGATGTCATTCTCCTCGGGGCGGTCTTATTGACCGGACTACGAGGAGAGGACACAGTAAGTCTGCACCAAACACTACACTGACACTAACACATAGGCACACAAACCCCCCCCGATCACCCCCCGATGTCCCCCCCCCCCAGTCACAGTGTCACTGATTGCAGTGATCATTTATTTACTGATCCCTGCATTCAGTGTCAGTTGTAAAAGTAAAAACTGTCAGGGCAGTTAGTGTTAGGTCCAGGGTAGCCCCCTACCACCCCCCAATAAAGATTTAACCCCCTGATTGCCCTTAGAGTTAACCCTTTCACCCCCTTTTGCCAGTGTCACTAAGCAATCATTTTTCTGATCGCTGCATTAGTGTCGCTAGGTAGCTAATTATTTTTTTAGGTTCACCGCCAGGTTTTTATAGCGCTAGGTACCCCGATATACTATCCAATAATGGTTTTAACCCCCTGATTGCCCCTAGTTAACCCTTTCACCCCCTTTTGCCAGTGTCACTAAGCAATCATTTTTCTGATCGCTGCATTAAGCCGCGTACACACGGGCGGACTGTATGGCCTACTTAGTCCGTTGAAACACATTTCAGCGGACAGTCCGCTCGTGTGTGGGCTTCAGCGGACTTTTTCAGCGTGCAGTCTGGCGTACTAAGTATTTCGGAATTTTCGAAATTCTGTCCGTCATACTTTGGTTTCAGCGGACAATCTGCTCGTCAGTAGGCTAGTTCGACGGACTAAGAATGGCGCATGCTCAGAAAGGATTTACACGGCGGAAAGGTGCATTGCTGTGTATTGGACTTCCTATTTCTAGTCCCGTCGTACGTGCTGTACACGTCATCGCGCAAGCTTTCGACAGACTGTTTGTTCATCCGTGTGTGGTCAAGTCCGTTCATTCGAAAGTATGACGGACTGTCCGTCGGATTGTATGACGGACTAAGTAGGCCATACAGTCCGCCCGTGTGTACGCGGCTTTAGTGTCGCTAGGTAGCTAGTTATTTTTTTAGGTTCGCCGCCAGGTTTTTATAGCGCTAGGTACCCCGATATACTACCCAATAACGGTTTTAACCCCCTGATTGCCCCTAGTTAACCTTTTCACCCCCTTTTGCCAGTGTCACTAAGCAATCATTTTTCTGAGCGCTGCATTAGTGTCGCTAGTGTCGCTAAGTAGCTAGTTATTTTTTTAGGTTCACCGCTAGGTACCCTCATATATTACCCAATAATGGTTTTAACCCCCTGATTGCCCCTAGTTAACCCTTTCACCAGCGATCACAGTATAAGTGTCACTGGTGACGCTGGTTAGCCAGTTAGTTATTTAGGTTCCCCGTCAGGTTTTTATATAGCACCAGGGACCCCCATATACTACTTAATAAAAATTTGAACCCCCTGATAGCCTCTAGTTAACCCTTTCACCAGTGATCACCGTATAAGTGTTACGGGTGACTCTGGTTATTTAGTTTGCTTTTTATAGCATCAGGGCACCCACCATTTATTACCCAATAAAGGTTTAACCCCCTGATCACCCGGCGGGTGATATCAATTAGGATTTAGGGTCAGGGTCTGCATCGCCCCAGGCAGCGCTAGGTTAGTGCCAGTACCGCTAACACCCACACGCAAAGCATAAACCTCCCGTAGTGGTATAGTATCTGAACAGATCAATATCTGATCAGATCTATACTAGCGTCCCCAGCAGTTTAGGGTTCCAAAAAAACGCATTGTTAGCGGGATCAGCCCAGATACCTGCTAGCACCTGCGTTTTGCCCCTCCGCCCAGCCCACCCAAGTGCAGTATCGATCGATCACTGTCACTTACAAAACACTAAACACATAACTACAGCGATCGCAGAGTCAGGCCTGATCCCTGCGATCGCTAACAGTTTTTTTTGGTAGCATTTTATATTTAAATCCGGAAGGCAGTGCTTGGTTTTCGGGGTCCAGTACGTGGCTAGGCTCCCAAAAAGTCCCCCACATGTGGTATCCCCGTACTCGGGAGAAGCAGCGGAATTTATTTTGGGGTGTAATTTGACTTATGCCCATAGCATGTGTGAGCAATATATCATTTAGTGACAACTTTGTGCAAAAAAAAAAAAAAAAATGTAATATTGCTGCAACTTGTGGCAAAATATAAAATATTTCATGGACTCAACATGCCTCTCAGTAAATAGCTTGGGGTGTCTACTTTCCAAAATGGGGTCATTTGGGGGGGTTTTGTGTTATTTTGGCATTTTATGGCCTTCGAAACTGTGATAGGTAGTGAGGAGTGAAATCAAAAATTTGCACCCTTAGAAATCCTGAAGGCAGTGATTGGTTTTCGGGGTGCCGTACGCGGCTAGACTCCCAAAACGTCCCACATATGTGGTATCCCCGTACTCAGGAGAAGCAGCAGAATATATTTTGGGGTGCAATTCCACATATAACTATGGCATGTGTGAGCAATATATCATTTAGTGACAACTTTTTGTAAACTTTTTTTTTGTGTCATTATTCAATCACTTGGGACAAAAAAATATATTCAATGAGCTCAACATGCCTCTCAGAATGTTCCTTGGGGTGTCTACTTTCCAAAATGGGGTCATTTGGGGGGGGGGGGGGTTGTACTGCCCTGCCATTTTAGCACCTCAAGAAATGAGATAGGCAGTCATAAATTAAAAGCTGTGTAAATTCCAGAAAATGTACTCTAGTTTGTAGACGCTATAACTTTTGCGCAAACCAAAAAATATACGCTTATTGACATTTTTTTACTAAAGACATGTGGCTGAATACATTTTGCCCTAAATGTATGACTAAAATTTAGTTTATTCGATTTTTCTTATAACAAAAAGTAGAAAATATCTTTTTTTCTCAAAATTTTCGGTCTTTTTCCATTTATATCGCAAAAAATAAAAATCGCAGAGGCAATCAAATACCACCAAAAGAAAGCTCTATTTGTGGGAAGAAAAGGACGCAAATTTCGTTTGGGTACAACATTGCATGACCGCGCAATTACCAGTTAAAGCAGTGTGAAATTGTAAAAAGACCTCTGGTCCTTAGGCTGTTAATTGGTCCGGGGCTGAAGTGGTTAAAGTATCAATTCCCTGAAAAGTGATATTTTAGTTTTAAATAGAGCCTGGTGGACTGAGTCAGCCCCTGGTATTTATATGAACAAGCGCAACAATATTCTCCTTACGCATTGGTGTGATGGGAGAGGATATAACAGTCACAAGTGGATATTGCTGTATAGCCTTGATGCCCTCTATGACTGGGGTTGTCCTCAGAACACTGGGGAAAATAAAAACAGAGGGTGCACTAGCCTAATGCATTATCCAACATACAGTAAATGTACTAAAGATGATTTAAATAAAATAAAACTACTTACAAGTGTAGGTAGTAAGCTCGCACATCAAGCCACTACAAGTGGTTGAAAATTCCCAATTTTGGCAAAACCTCTAGTTCAAGAAGGGACCTCACCAGGGCCCCTGCTGGCTGACGTGTTTTAAAGGTAACCCTTCTTCATCAGAGGCCCGAGCTTTACAGAAAGCACCAACTGTTGGAATCCTTGATGCCTTGTTGCTACTGTATAACCCTGCCTGGAGTTAGCCTTCTTCAGTAGTGGTGACACCCTCTCTCACTTTGCTTGATCCACCCTCTTATTACCTTTGCTACTGTTAACCCTCCCTTTGAGATGAATGAAAGACTCGTGCATTTAATCCTTTGCTCGCACCTTCTCCTGCAGCAAGCCAGAGATTTTGGCACTTGAATAATTAGTCAGGTGCCTAGATAAAGCTTTGGTGTGTTCTGAACTCTGCCGAGTTCCACTCTCTAGTTCATAAGAGTGGGAGTTGTTGTCCAGGCTTCCAGATGTTTGTGGCTGTGTAGTAGGGCTAGATGCATCGTCCCAAGTAAGCCAACAGATGTCCATGGGATGAAATGTCAACATTTGGCAAATTTTGGTTTGTTACAGTGCCTGCAGCATTTGCCTTGTGCAGGACACACTCGTAGCAGTTACCTCCACAGTTAAAACAATGTGCATCTTCTGTGCTGTCAGTGAGTTTTTATACTTGAACAGGATCTTCATTGCTATTCATGGGGCTCATTACTGGTTTCCTGGACAGCCATTTCCATCTGACACCCCAAATACACAGCTCTTAGTAAAGTGTATCTGGCTCCATAGACACTTCTATCAGTATTTCATCATGCAAGGGTTCAAATCTGCAGGGTGCTATTAAGGCTTCATGTACACTACAGCTCCTATACTTGTTATAATGAAACGTCCTACACTCCGCTTGAGTGCTTTCATCATATAACACTTCCCAATATAGATATCAGTTATTCCAACCACTGACAACCAATAACTAGGCAGTACTCATTGTGGCTGCTCAACATGAACTGTTTATTTGAACACAGGCACACAGAGATATTCAAACTTCTCATCAGTAGACTGTCCAATCAGCAGGGAGAGCTGTTGGAGGAATTCCCCTTTCCCTATTCACGGAAAATACACATAGACATATACATCCCATAATAGGTTGCTCCCAAGGCAGACAGACACAATAGAACAATGGGATACAGCCACACCTAACACAAACATACCAACCAGCACCTCACCTCAAAACCATCTGGCAATGGTCTCTGATGAATGGGGGACTTTATCTTCATATATTCTTGAGGTCAGACTGGGGTTCTCGGTCACCCTGTGCCCCTAATATACACAGGGTACCTTACACATAGGAGGGGCTGGGGGAGCTGGACAAGGAGCTTCCAGTGCTCTCCAAGGTAACCTGGGTTCCCCAAGCCCCCCACCCCAAGTGACTCCCATCACACTTGTGTTTAGGAGCTTCTGGCTCCTAAACTCAACTCAATACAAGCCTATGTGTCAATGCACACAGCTGCTGGGGTTAGGGGAGCTTCAACCTCCCTCTCCTGAACATGGAAGAATTGCATTCAGGATAGCAACGTTTGACCATCTGCAGCAAAACTAATCGTGGCGTGATTTTGTAGAATTTTGCATTTTCTCACATTCGGCGGTCAAAGTAGGCTATGTGTACAAGAAGCGTAATGGTTTCTGCTCAGCAACATAGTGGTGAATAGATTCTCTGTCACACTGACAGCATCTGCAAAAATGGACTCTGGCCACTAAAGCATTTGCGACTGGTTTAATCACTTGCTGACTGCGCTATAGCCAAAAGATGGCTACAGCGAGGTCGTCCAGTTCTGCAAGGGTGTCTATTGACGTCCTTCCAGAACCCCACCCCCCTGCATACCCCTTGGGTGCACTCGGTGATTGCTGTGCCCTTTGGAAACAGCTGATCCCAGATCGAGGTAAAGGGCCAATTACAGTGGCCCTTTACCATGTGATCAGCTGTGTCCAATCACAGCTGATCCTATGTAAACAAATGCCAATTATCGGCATTTCCTTTCCTCATCGCTGTCATTGTGTGAGGAAAGGAAAGCTGTTAACCGGCAATCCTGTGACAACACACTGATCATTAGTGCCCTGTTTATCAGTGCAGCCCCATCAGTGTCTCCTCATCAGTGCAGCTTATCAATGTCTATCATTGTCGACTCATTAGTGCTCATCGTTGCTCATCAGTGCTGCCCTCATTGGTGCCCATCAGCGCAGCCTCATCAATGCCCATCAGCGCAGCCTTTCAGTGCACATCAGTGAAGAAGAAAAATTACTTATTTGCAGAAACAAAGAAAAAGTTTTTTTTTTTTTCAAAATTTTTGGTCTTTAGTTTGTTTAGCAAAAAATAAAAACCCCAGTGGTGATTTCATATAGGGTTTCATATGTGTAAAATGCTGCATGGCTGTGCAATTGTGATTCAAAGTGTGACAGCATTGAAAGCTGAAAATGGGCCTGGGCAGGAAGGGGGTGAAAGTGCCCAATAGGCAAGTGGTTACAATAATGTTCCAGGGCTTGTACTGTAGCTGCATACTGTGAGGAGGAAATCCTACAGCTTTCTGAACTTAATGAGTTAAGCAAGGCCCTCTCAGGTGAGACCCCATCCAGGCCAGATGCTAGTAAGTAGATTGAAGACTGTTTATACCAGGGGTGTCCAAACTTTTTTCAAAGAGGGCCAGATTTGATGAAGTGAACATTTGTGAGGGCCGACCATTTTCCCTAACATTCATTGAACCATTAAAATTTGTTCATCCGAGCACGAATACACTACCCAACAAGAATTATCTTGCCTTTGTGGCTGTGTGTGGTGAAGAGATGAGCTTGGGCGTGTTATTTGGATATATAATTGTAGCAACACCCCCGAAGGAGCTGCTTTTATTGGTTCAGTTTGTTACTCTGCCACTCAACCGTCTGAGCCCCTCTGGCACACCTAACAAGATGGTTAATGGAATAACCTAATACACAACACAGTTCTGTTCTTCAAGTTTACTGGGAGCAGAATAAAGGTTAGATTAACATTAGCCAGCCAAGGCCTGTGTAAGTACCCAGGACTTGGTTTAAACGATTAAAAAAAAACAGTCAGTAACACTATGCAACAAATGAAGGGGTAAATAACAATGTGCACAGATTAAATAGGCTCCCCCAAACACGCTATTATTATGTAGAATGCTATGGCTAAAGGGGAATCCATAATACTTCCAATACACACAATTAAGTAATTTAAATACCCATGGCGTGTCCCCTTTAAGAGCCACCACGGTAATGTTCTATGAGCAAAGCTTTGCTTTTATTCCCCTCACCTTCATGTAGGAGCTCTGTGGATAAAGGTCCCTCAATATAAAAGAGTGATGAGGAGGAATGTACGTAGACGATGCTGTGATGTAGCACTCCTCTATGTGATCCAGATAATAGGTGTCTGTACACAGCATTCACATGTGGTATCTTATGGCAGGGCTCAAAATTTCAAGTCCTGAGCTACTAGCCAGACCTCAAGGGTTACTCGCCACCAGTTGCGCCACACAACCCCTACCCTGCCCACTCCTAAACCCACCCTCATAAATTATCTCATGAAATTACACTTTAATGTTTTATGCAATTACGTTATAAAAATATTAACAACTTTATCCATGCCCATCAATGCAACCAGCCTGTGCCAACCATGTGCAGCCTGTGTCCCATGTGCATCCTGTGCGCCATGTGCAGCCTGTGCCCCATGTGCAGCCTACCTGTGGAGGGGAAGAGAGGAGAGCCACCACTGGATGATCAAAGCAGGGAACATCACAGATTTCGTTTCAATAGCTGTGTGTTCCCCCGCCGCATTCCGTCACATACAGCCCCTCCCCTTGTCAGGGGAACTTTGATACATGTCGCCCTTCCTAGGATTGGACGGGTAATCTGTCTATCAAAGTCCCGGAAAAAGAGGAGGGGCTCATGTGATGGGGCACGGCGGGAGAACACATAGCTAATGAAACGAAAGCTGTGATGTTCCCTCCTCTGATCATCCAGTGGCGGCTCTCTTCTCTTCCCCTCTGATTAGTGATGCCCCCCCACCCCGGCTCCCAGGCAGCCCTTCTCGCCAGCCCTCAAAATCCACTTGCAAAATCCAAGCGTGCAAGTGGAATTTTTGAGGGCTGTCTTATGGAATGCAATAAGGTTCCTGGGCAAAGCCTTCTCACCATTCCTGTACGCAATCAGCGGTCCTCCACAGAGCGATTGACCGACTCTCCTGGCTGCAGGTGTGCCGCGATGGCATTCTGTCTCTGAGCTGTTGAAACAGCCTCTTCCATGAATGTTCCGTGCTGCTGCAGAGCGTCCTGCTGGCGCATGCAGGTTCTGTTCCTCTGGGCTGGGCTGAAGACTGTGTGCCTCTTGTTAGGCCGCAATCCTCCTCACACACAGCAACAGAGGGGTTGTTCTCCTGATGGGATCCAGGAACAAGGCTTTTTGGCCTAGTCCGCTCAGTCTCTTTTATAGTCTCTCCCACAATCCTCCTGACTCTGAGCAGTGCAGTCCTGGATTTGCAGTCCTGCCACTTACACAGTCAATCAGGCTGCCTTGTGTTTAGACTTTATATCCCACACTTCTCTGCTGCTGTTCCCTGGTGATTGGCTCTCAGTCTTTTCCAATAGGGACGCTACAAAGCACGCAGTGTGTGTCTCTGTGCGTGTGAGAAGAGAGGAAGGGCAGTGAAAAAGCCAGCAGGCAACTCTCTCCCTCATGGATTCAATCAGCCTGGAGAGGTACCTGCTACATAATATATCAGTGGGAGTGCCGGGGCCCGCTGAGGAGTCTGGGAAGGGGGTACTTAAAGAGGAGCTGCACCTAAAAAAAAAAAATTAAAAGCCAGCAGCTACTAATATTGCAGCTGCTGACTTTTAATAATATCACACTTACCTGTCCCAGGTTCCAGCGATGTCGGCGGCAGATGACGAGCGATCGCTCGTCTCGCTGCAGCCACCGCCGCCATCCTCTGTCAGGGAATCGGGAAGTGAAGCATGAGGGCTTCACTGCCCGGTTCCCTACTGCGCATGCGCGAATCGCGCTGCGCTGGTTCCCCGCTGTGTCTCTGGGAACTGTGTGTTTCCCAGAACACAACGGGGGGCGGAGCGATGCGGGGGTCTGCGGCGGTCTGGCCGGAAGTGGG
Organism: Lithobates pipiens; assembly: GCF_037356315.1. Taxonomy (NCBI): domain Eukaryota; kingdom Metazoa; phylum Chordata; class Amphibia; order Anura; family Ranidae; genus Lithobates; species Lithobates pipiens. The sequence continues at coordinate 560,002,974 of NW_027507758.1, read as the reverse complement.
TGCAGTTACCTGGATTATCCAGGTAACTGCACCCCCCTCCCCCCCCGAAAGGTGCCGATTGTGGCACCGGAGGGGGGGAGGGATAATACTAGCGGAACTTCCCCTTTAGGGTGAAGAACCGCTTTAAGCAGTGTGGGTCACGTGGTAGAGGAGAGGTGTTTGTGAGACCCGTGGGGTGGGGTCTGGTCTGTTTCCAGGACCAGGGTAGCCCCGTGAGGGGTCCCGGTCATGGGGTGTTCGACATCCTACAACATCTTCCTGTTAATGGCCCCTGGTAGACCCGTCTGGTCTGGGGTAGGGATCTGTCTGTTCCCGAGTCTCGGACCCGGCTGGTCCGAAGCGCAGTAACTGAGGGAGGATTCAAAGTGTCTAGGTGTGCTCTCGGCTTGGAAGGACACCACAGCTCGTGGAAGTGACCGGGGGAGGACTCTTCAGAGGAGGGCCGGCAAGTGGCATCCTGAGAAGTGCCTGGTTACTGAGTTGGGAAGGCAAATTCACACTTTTCCAGTACCATTGAGGAGACGGGAAACGTTCCAGGTACGACGGAAAAAGGTTCCTGTTCACCCTTCGTTGATTAATCAAGTTTGAGTCAACATGCTGACTGCCATGATCTCTAGCTAGAGATCTGTTCAGCCTCGAAGTACCCAGCTGCGAGTGGCTACTCTCTGGGAGGAAATAGAGACTTTGCTAAACCTGCAGTTCAAGGTGCCTGAGTTCTTCACCTGTGCCCTCTGTTCCCTAAGAGACTGTTATTTGAAGGTTTTTGATGCAAAATAAAACCCTTTAAAGAGGACTTTATATGTGTCAGTGCTCAAGTCTTTGGGTATCAACCCTGGGAACCCCTAGACGTGGAAGAGTAGGCCACGAGAAGGTAACTGGTAAGCCCAATAATTCAAGGCTGCCCTGCAACAGGTTGTGGCCGCTGCGCATATATATATATATATATATATATATATATATATATATATATATATATGCCCCAATGAATCCCTGAGCATCACTCAGGAATAAGGATGAGCTTGGGCATGTTATTTAGATATACCATATTTATCAGCGTATAACACGCACCTTCAATTTAAGAGGGAAGTTTCAGGAAAAAAATAAAATTTTAAATAAAGAACTGTGAAGCAAAATAAGGGTCAGTGCCCATCAATGCAACCTAATCAGTGACTATCTGAAGCCTCACCATTGCCATGACTGCAGCCTCACATTGCCATGAATGCAGCCTCACCATTGGCAGGAATGCAGCCTTACCATTGCCATCAATGCAGCCTTACCAGTGCCACGAATGCAGCTTCACCATTGCAATCAATGCAGCCATACCATTGCAATCAATGCAGCCTCACATGTGCCATGAGTGCAGACTTACCATTGCAATCGATGCAGCCTTACCATTGCAATCGATGCAGCCTTACCATTGCAATCGATGCAGCCTTACCATTGCAATCGATGCAGCCTTACCATTGCAATCAATGCAGCCTTACCATTGCAATCAATGCAGCCTTACCATTGCAATCAATGCAGCCTTACCATCGCAATCAATGCAGCCTTACCATTGCCATGAATGCAGCCTCACATGTGCCATGAATGCAGCCTCACATGTGCCATGAATGCAACCTCACCAATGCCATCAATGCAGCCTGATTGATGCCCATCTGCAGCCTTGGAGGAGACAGGGAGGGGGCCGGGACGACATATTACATACAGAAGAAACTTCTGTTTACTTGGTGGCCTCTTCAATACAAAGTCCTCCTATGATAGACAGGACAGTCGTCCAATGGCAGCCCACGAGACGGGACTTCCTATTACAGACGCCACCGAGTGAAGAGAAGATTCTCCTGTATGTAATCTGATGGCGCTGGTCCCGCCCCCTCCCTGTACCCTCTGAGGCAGCACCACTAAATACGGTATATATCTTTTGTGGCCCTGGGGGCCACAAAAGATATATATATCCAAATCACCAGGAGAGTCGTATTAAACCAGAATGCGGGGCAGACTTTGGCCATGCCTGGTTTATACCAAAGCTACCAGTGCATTTCAGGCTCTCCGGGATGCTGTAGAAACATATCTGGAGGTTGCACACAGGGTTCATGTGTCCTTGTTGTTATTGTTATGTCTCATCTTTATTATTCACACACAATTACTACCCCCATCTGTTGGGCGCAGAAACTAGCCCATCTGTGAAATATTGTATCAAATATTGTAATTATATGGCACTGTTAAACAGACAGAAAAATTGGGCCTTTGGTTTTGGTGGCGCCAGCACACTAACTAGGGTTGCCACTTTTTCTTCAAGTCAAACCTGAACATTTTAGCGGCTCACAGCAATTTTTTATTATAGTATAAATTATAAATATATTTTGCTATTATAACATTCCTTATCATATGATGTTAATAACAAGAGTCCCTCTTTACATCCACAGATTTCCCCTTTTACATCTGAAGCCATAGAGTTCCCCTTTTACATCTGAAGCCATATGCCGCGTACACACGAGCGGACTTTTCAACATCCAAAGTCCGAAGGACTGAGTCCGTCAGACTATCCGATCGTGTGTGGGGTGCAACGGACTTTTGACTCGCCAAAGTCCGAAGGACTTTAGAATATGGAACATGCTTCAAATTTTTCCGAAGGAACTCGCCGGACCCGGTCCCTTCGAAAAATCAGCTCGTGTGTATGCTACTCCGACGGACTAAAACCGACGCTAGGGCAGCTATTGGCTACTGGCTATGAACTTCCTTATTCGAATCCAGTCGTACGTCATCACGTTCGAATCCGTCGGAGTTTAGTGTGATCGTGTGTGGCCAAGTCCGCTCAGCCGAAAAGTCTGTCAGAACTCCGTCGGAATTCCAGCAGAACTCCGACGGAACTCCTTCGGAAGTCTGTCGGACATAAGTCCTCTCGTGTGTACGGGGCTATAGAGTTCCCCTTTTACATCTGAATCCGCAGAGTTCCCTTTCACAGTAAGGGCAGACTCTGCAGATGCTCTCTGATGTAAGGGAGAACTCTGGGGACGCTAACATAAGGGATGCTCTGGGAACCCTTTAAGGGGGAACACTGAGAATAGAGAAAAAAAAGGGGAGGAGGGGAAAAAAAGAGCAGCTGCTCATAATTAATACATCCATACAGCCCGTAATTAATATAAAGGGGGGGGGATGCATATATTATCATCCATGTCCCAAAAAAAAGGTACAATATATGAATAATTGTGGCATATATCTCTATTTCTCTATATCAGCTTGGTAACTAAATGGGCAATGCATGCCTTATGTTATTTTTGGTGCGACTTGCACCACATTGGTTTGTTCATATGCCTGCAAACTCCCATCTCCCTGCCTTGCTCCTGGGTCCCCGGAAGTCTGTTGGGATCTGTGTTTCTATCCCTCTGCTCCTTCATCCCCTCTCGTGTTTGGGTAGGTACGGTTTGGCAACCCGTGGGCATCAGCATGCGTTTATGTGTTTTAACACCATAGCTGGTGTTTTTCTATCTTGTTTTTTGTGTTTTTATCGATTACTTATGTATTTAAAAAATTGTTTTAATTGTTTACTGATTTGTATATGTATATATTTTATAGCGCGAATCGCTCCTGAAGAAGCGTTAAACTAGCGCGGAACATGTCGAGCTATCTTGCTAACTAAAAATATGGAATTTGTGTAATCTGTTAGGGGTATAGTACCATCTAGTCAGGATCTTGTAGTTAAGTTCTTGTGTCTTTGTGCAAATGGATGTTTTCATAGAAAATCTGATAATCGTTTGCTTTTGGGTGTTGGTAAACTGACGTTGTAGGTAATTTTCCCATTTTTGTATAAACGTCAGGTCAGGTTGTTCTGGGGGAGAGCATAGGTTTTAGAGAGCACCTGGGGTAAGGACCCCCCCCCCCCCATCTCTGCAGTGTTCTTCAAAAGTCGTCAGGTCTTGGGATTAAATGTAGAAAATGGTGCAGTTGTAGCACGTCCCAAAATGACAACTGGGATTGACCATTTTCGGCCGTGAGGGCTGGTATGGAAGGCCAGGAACTATCTATCAGAAAATGTGTGGTTCTATCTCTGTTGGTTAGAACAAATCTCTCATATTTAGTTTTTTTCAGGCCTGGGGGAAAGGCAGGATTTCCTAATATAGGATATAGAGGAGAGTTCTTAGTAGAGAGGGAGTTTGCTTCTATGATGAACGCACCTACCCGGAGAGTGGTGCCAATAACCAGGTGCGTCTTCAGCGTAGAAAATAGCTGGTCATAGCACCAAACTGCTCCTCTAAGCGTGGCCTCTGATTGTGCCTGTTCCTACTGTGTCCATAATTTATTTTTGCTATGCCGGTTCCAGTCTATTATCCTGCCCAAATGAACGGCCAGATAATAATTTTGTAATAAGTCTGGGAGGGCTAATCCTCCATAGTGTTTGGGTAGGGTTAAGTAGCGTCTACGTAGCCTAGGTCTTGCTTTTGCCCAAATAAAACAAATAAAGAGGGAATGTATTTGATTAAAATATTGGTGTGGAATTTGGATCGGCAAGGCCCGAAATAAGTAAAGGAATTTCGTAAGTATGGACATTTTAAGCAGGTTGCACCTGCCGAACCAGGAGTGGAGTCCTTTGCTCCAATCTTCCAGTATTAGTCTGGTCTTAGTCAATCGGGGTGGAAAATAGATTTTTAAATTGGCGAGATTTCCATATCTATCAAATTCTTTGAGGAGAGTAGTGACACAGTCAGATTGGTTAAGGAGAACATGAGGTCATCTGCATAGGCAAAGATTTTGGGTTGTGATCCTTCAACTGTCACCCCGAAATGTCAGGATTGGAACGCACCGTACACAAAAAAGGTTCTAAGCTTAAGGCAACACAACACAAACAAATTAAAACTATTGTTAACAGACATTGGGAGGTTCTTAAAAACAACACCCTTCTTGGCACACTATTACCGTAACGAGCTAAAATTATTTTTAAGGGAGTACCTTCTCTGCAAAACCGTATAGCACCAAATATTGTGAACCCGCCTGTCCGCCCTTCTTTCTTTCATGATTTAATAGATTATTTTCTGTGCAGGAAACACAACACTTCAGGGAGACGCAAAACTTTGGAGTTTACATCAACAGTAACAAAGAATAAGTACAAGATTAAACAATTTTGTACATGCAGTACTAAGTATGTAGCTTACCTGATAACTTGCCCTTGCGGCAAACAATACGTAGGCCGTACAATCAGGATGTTTTTGGTGAGAGTTGGTGAACACATTGCTCTCATTAAAAGTAGGGATTCCAAACATACTGTCCCCAGGCATTAAAAGGAGTTTCATAATAGCAATCCTGCTGGCTCACAATTCCTTGTCATAGACAAGTACGTCCCTCCCTGGTGGGGGGGGGGGGGGGGGGCTATGACCAGAGGCGTTTCTCGTTTAGAGACGTTCTGGATCTATGAGCTCCAGTCCCACTCCCCTTTCGTGAATGAATGTGGAGTGGGACATTAACGCCTTTATTAATGAATCTTAGGTATATATTTTTATTACAAACCATCATCAGTAATTTCATTATTTTTTACAGTTTATATTATTTATATGTTTATAGGCTATCAGATAGCATATGGACTCTGGTGGGTGTTTACACAGTGGAGCAATGTATATTGCATATAAATTTACTCAATTTTTTCCATTCATTTTTTTTTGTCTTTTGTTTTGTTTATGCATTCAATTTCTAAGTTTTTACATATGTGACTATTGTGGTAGGTGTTGGGCCACTCTAGGAGAATCCATTTTGGACTGGTGTCTAATGGGATTTTAGAAACAAGTTGTTTTCAATATGTACACTATGGTAGGGTCTTTAAGAGAACCCATCCTGCAAATTTGTTTAAAATACTATGCGGCTCCTTCGAGAGAATCAATTTACACCTCGCAGTTTTGGATCACAATCAATGGTCCATTATTATTAACACTGCTTTATTTTATTTATATTTTTCAATTTAATTAAATTTTAGTCTAGTAAAGTTTAATATACAGGCCTCGATATGGACATGCCGTCGGAACGCAAGCCAGGTTTCATATTAAGGCTTGGTATACGGTCGGACTGCTCTTCCCATAGAAACCGAAATTCTCCACATTGAGGCTTGGTATGCAGCTTGATGGCCTTCCTTATTGAAACCGGATGGCGAGTTGAACGCATCCCGATTGGATGTTACATCATACCGTTCGGACGCTACAGAGGCGTGGAACGCATAACGACCGGATGTTCCCGTGCATTCCGGATGTAACATGATATTGAGGCGTGGAACGCACGCCGTTCGGCCATTTTGGCGTTACCCGGAAGCAGGCGGCACAATCAAATGGTGACACCATCAGCTGGTTTCTCATTAGAGGGGTCTAAGACCCCATTCACACCTGAGCGTTTTGTAGCCCTACACCTGAAGCTACAAAACGCTGGAGGGGAAAAAATACATTATTCTCAATGAAGATGGTTCACATCTCCACTCCAAGTCGCCTGAAGCCCTACGCCTGAAGCTCAAACAAGTTCCGGACCCTTTTTTGTCGCGCAAATCGGGCTGATTTGGGCGTTTTCCTTCCCATAGAAACTAATGGAAACGCTCGATTCGAGCGTTTAGCGTGACAACGAGCGTTTCTATGGGCGTTTTGACGCTGTATCTGCTCAATGCTTAACATTGGTGACCTTTTGCCCTGCACAATATCGCGTCAAAACGCGACAAAAAACGCCGCAAATCGCGGTAAAAAACGCTGCAAAAGACGCTTGAAAAAGCTACGCTCAGGTGTGAATGCAGCCTAATACTTCTATAAATGTGAGTAAGGCTGCAGTGGAGGGACACCCCAGACGAAGTCTACTGAAGTGAAATGCGTCAGAAGTAATCCACTGCCACCAAAATTCTTTTACAAGCGCTTGAAATACTTTTAAAATGTAAGTGTATTACTTTTTAATAAACTTTTCGTTGTCATATGGAATTACGCTATATGGTCTTCTCTATCCTTTTCCATTATACCGGTTGAAATTTGACCCCTGTGTGGAGACGGACCTTTTTGAAAGGTTTGGGGATGCAGTTCCAGATATCGCATATATATATATATATATATATATATATATATATATATATATATATATATGTTGCCAGCTGACACTTCCAAGCTCTATTGACTCATAGAACGTAGGTTCTTTTGGGTCTGAGCTATTCGGTAAGCTCACATACATCTTTTGGGGTCCCCGCGGAACGCCCAAATCAAACCACGTGGGATTTTTGCATGTTGGACTTTTTCACATAAAGACTTTTCTGCACGTTTTATACTCATTTATGTTGTAATAATTTAGTTTTCTGTGAAAGTTCACTACCAGCCTATTTTCAGGTTTATACATGTGAGATGTTAATACCTGCATGGGTTACAATTTTGTATTTTTTAAATTTAATTTTTTTCACTGATCATATTCTTTGTGCTTTTGAATTTGATATTATAATATTTTTTGTAATTTTATTTGATATCACTCTAGTACAGGTCACTAGTTTATTATATCAATATTTTTTTGCACTTTTGCAAGTTAGGTAGTCCTGGCACATTCTAACCAGACTATCACATTTAGCACTACACTTTATATACCAATTTACTTTTAGAAACAAATTTATCTGTTGTGTTAGCTGCTCGACTTTACTCATTTGAAATCTTTTAGGCAGTGCAGTGTTCTTTTGAGTGTATATTTTTTAAAAAGGAGGGGTGAGGGTGGGCATCCCTGCCTCGTGCCGTTTTTTTCGAAAGGGTCTGACAGAATTCCATTGGCTTTGACTTGGGCTGTGGGTAAAGAGTAGATGCTAGAGATCCACTGTAGCATTTTGTGTCCTAGTCCGATCTGTTTGAGAACTGCTGTCATGAAACCCCAGTTGACGCGGTCAAACGCCTTCTCAGCGTCAGTGCTGAGAAAGGCAGATTGGGTTTTATTTTTGGTAGTTACATGGATGAGTTTAACTATTTTCATGGTATTATCCCTTGCCTCTTGGGTGGATTAGGTCGGCCATAAATTGGGTTAGTTTATTGGCCAATATTTTCATAAATAATTTAAGATTCACTTCAAGAGGGATATTGGTCTATAGCTGCCACAGGCCGCCGGGTCTTTGCCTCCCTTTGGTATGAGGGATATGTGTGCTCTCAGGGTGTCTCTAGGCTCAGGGACACCCCTACCTACACCGTTAAACATGCCCACCATGTGAGGGCCTAGGAGTGGAAGTAGGGTTTGGTAGTACTGTAGAGTAAGTCCATCTGGTCCCAGGGCTTTTCCTGTTTTCATCCCTCCCACTGCTCGTTGCAATTCCTCCAAAAAAATCGGTTCCTCTAGTTCAGCTCTGATTTCTGTTGGTAGTTGGGGAATCTGGGATGCTAACAGGTATTCTTGTATCGTTGTTTCGTTTGGAGGTCTAGTTGGGAGGTTATAGAGGGATGTGTAGTAGTCCCTGAATTCTTTCGCTATCTGGGTTGGTGTGGCCTTTTTTTGTCCTGAAGGGCCTATAATCTGGGCGATATAAGTGTTAAGTCGGTGGTCTTTAACTGCCCTGGCTAAGAGTTTCCCCACATTTATTTTCCGATTCGTAGGAAAGTTTCCGACAAATTTGTAGTGCTGCTTTGGCTCTATAATGTAGCACAGGGATATGCAATAAGCGGACCTCCAGCTGTTGTAGAACTACAAGTCCCATGAGGTATAGCAAGATTTTGACAGCCACAAGCATGACACCCAGAGGCAGAGGCATAATAGGACTTGTAGTTTTGCAACAGCTGGAGGTCCACTAATTGCATATCCCTGATGTAGCAGGTCCACTGTTTGTTTTCTAAGGGCCATCAGTTCCGTCTCTAAGGAGGTGGTCGGTGTAACTGTGTTTTGATTCTATATGCTGTATTTTTTGAAGGCATTTGAGTAACAGTTTCTCTTTTTCTCTTTTGATGCGAGCTCCATGTTTAATGAACACTCCCCTTATTACAGTTTTGTGAGCCTCCCATAAAATGCCTGGGTCACAGTTGTCAGTGTCGTTTGTTTGGAAGTAATGTTGTATTTCGGTCTTAATGTCTGTCATGACCTCTTGGTGTCTGAAGGAGGCTTTTGTTTAGTCTCCAGAATCTAGATCTGGTAGTCCTAGCATACGACAAGCAATAGCGCATGGTGATAGGAGCATGGTCCGACCAAGTGATATTACCTATCCCCACGTTGCTGACTGCTTCTAGCTGACCATGTGGGATAAAAAAGTAGTCTATTCTTGAATATACTTTATGAGGAGCGAAGAAAAAAACTATAGTCCCTCTCTTCAGAGTGGTGTTTTATCACTTTTATCACATAAAAGACCAAGTAATGTGCTACGCTATACAGCACCCTGCCTTCCCAGAACCTTTTGCTGGAATCGCATTGTATGCTGACCTGCCACAAGCTACGCTGATGGCCAGACATACTCTGGTCCCCATCACCAAAATACTACACAATCACAAAATCCTATATAAAAGGGGGTTCCCAGCTAAACTGTTGCTTGAAATGCACAACAAACCCCATGCAATTACCACCCTGGAAAAGGGTATGGAACTCCTCAGAAAGTGGCGTCTCCTCCCTGTGGATGGTGAAGCTGCAGACCCTGAACCTCTCCATGACAGACGCAACTACCACAGCCAGCACAGAAGAAATAGATGAGCGATTTCTATCTGCATATGTACCTGAATGATGACCTCTACATCTCTTCTACTGCTCTCAGTTTCATTTCTCCAGTGCCTTTAGCCCAACTGCCTAACTAGGCAATGGCTCAAATTAGCATCGGCTGTTCGGCTATTCCTGAAAACTTCTTTCCCCCTTCATTTACAGGATGTGCCCTGTAACCAGTTTTACACAACAGTTACATAAGTTTTCCCAGTTGTTATTCGACCAGGAATGGTCTTTTGTTCATGTTTGTTCTTTGTTAACTGATCAAACTAAATCACTTCAACCTTTACACATTTCCAGCAATATTTTCCAAAATAGCCCACTTCTAAATTTTACCACTGGATGGCAGCAGTTCACTCACCTATGTTGGAATGACCAAAGTGGTTGTAAACCCTTACCACTGGATGGCAGCAGTTCACTCACCTATGTTGGAATGACCAAAGTGGTTGTAAACCACTTTGACCTACAGGTAAACCTAGATTAAGGCTTACTTGTAGGTCCAATATTTCCTAAACCTATACAGTTTAGGAGATATTTACCTGAAGACAGCACCGCTGTCTATGGCGCATGCGCCGTAGAGAGTGGCGCACAGACGCACTGTGTAAGCTGCAGATCGCTGCGATATGCCGCGAGTGTCGGCTCCCGTGCACATACGCGGGAATGACGTCATTGCTGCTCCGGCGAATCACAGCGCCGGAGCAGCGAGACCCACCAAGAAGATGGATGCTCGGAACTACAGGGGACAGCGGTGACTTCACTGGCTCCTGTGTCAGGTAAGTGACACATAATGGACTACTCTGCGATGCATAGTAGTCCATTATGCTTTACCTTTGCAGGGAATCAAAGAGGAAGTAAACCCATCAGGGTTTACTTCCTTTTTAATGACTCACAATGTGAGGCCTAAATAGCCCTTATAAACGCAGGGCGCTTTGGAAATCAGCCATAAGTATGAAATTTGATGTTCTGTGTACACAAGAGACACATTTTACTAGCAGTAAGCCTCCAAAATGCACACATAGCAAATTCCCACATATCTTAAATGCAAATGACACTCTTAAGAAAAATGGAGTAATGATTGCCATCAAGGACACTGTAATCTTTTCTTTTTTACAGGAGCGCGCTGACTCGCACGAGTGCTTTATCATCTTGATAGCAGAAATGAACAAGACTATCTACACGCTGGTAAACCTTTATGTACCAAATGTAAAACCAATGAAATTTATTTGCAAAGTGGTAAAAATGGCTAGATCTATGCAAAAAGGTAATTTAATTATATGTGGAGATCAGGGGCGTAACTAGAAATCACAGGGCCCCATAGCAAAATGTTGTATGGGCCCCCCCCATCAAAAAAAAAAAAAAAATGAACTAATGCCATTGAACAACAGACTACCACACCCATGTGGCACAGTACCCAGGCAACAGCTTATATTAATTTTGAACAACAAAGTATGCACTATACTGTATGCAGCCCCTGAAGGGAACACATTGCAGACCTCCAGGCCTTCTAACCAATTTCTGTTCTGTTATATAAAATGAAATAGTTCAACTCACCATAATGCAAAATCAGTGGGATTCCTGAGCGTGTCACTTGCCATCATCGCCTGCCACCAGATGCAGATTGTAACTTGTCACAGGTTGCGGAATGTCACCTACCACATGTTGCAGATTGTCCACTTGCCACATCCCAGATTGTCACTTGCCAAGATAGATAAGTCACACATTATGCCACACATTATGGATTGTCACTTGCCACGTCCTGGATTGTCACTTGCCACGTCACTTGCTAAACATTATGGATTGTCACTTGCCACGTCCTGGATTGTCACTTGCCACATCACTTGCCACACATTATGGATTGTCACTTGCCACGTCCTGGATTGTCACTTGCCACGTCACTTGCCACACATTATGGATTGTCACTTGCCACGTCCTGGATTGTCACTTGCCACATCACTTGCCACACATTATGGATTGTCACTTGCCACGTCCTGGATTGTCACTTGCCACACATTAAGGATTGTCACTTGTCACATCACCTGCTACATGTTGCGGATTGTCCACTTGCCACATCGCCTGCCACCAGATGCAGATTGTCACTTGTCACACGTTGCAGAATGTCACCTGCCACATGTTGTGGATTGTCCACTTGCCACATCCCGGATTGTCACTTGCCACGTTACCTGCCACACATTACAGATTGTCACTTGCCACGTCCTAGATTGTCACTTGCCACGTCCCGGGTTGTCACTTGCCACGTCACCTGCCACACATTACGGATTGTCACTTGCCACATCACCTGCCACACATTACGGAATGTCACTTGCCACGTCACGGATTTTCACTTGCTACGTCCCCTGCCACATGTTACGGATTGTCACTTGCCACATCCAGGTTGTCACTTGCCACGTTACCTGCCACACATTACGGATTGTCACTTGCCACGTCATTACAGATTGTCACTTGCCACATCCTAGATTGTCACTTGCCATACATTATGGATTGTCACTTGCACGTCCCGGGTTGTCACTTGCCACGTCACCTGCCACACATTACGGATTGACACTTGTCACGTCACGGATTTTCACTTGCCACGTCACCTGCCACATGTTATGGATTGTCACTTGCCACATCCAGGTTGTCACTTGCCATGTCACCTGCCACACGTTATGGATTGTCACTTGCCACGTCCCGGGTTGTCACTTGCCACGTCGCCTGCCACACATTATGGATTGTCATTTGCCACGTCATGGATTTTCACTTGCCACGTCACCTGCCACACGTTACGGATTGTCACTTGCCACGTCGCCTGCCACACATTATGGATTGTCACTTGCTCTGCCACTTTCCTGCTGTGTCACTGAGTCAGGCAGCAGATTATCAGTCAGACAGCAGAGAGATAATGTCAGCTCTCTGCTTCCTGGCTGCCTGCCCAGTGAGGGGGGAACTGCACTGCAGGGATGCAGGGCGGCCAAAGATGATGTCATCTCTATGCTCCCCGCCTGTCAGCTCCCTGATTGGCCAGCCCACTCTCTCACCAGCGAACTGGCCACTCTCATCCGCCTCCCACGGATCCTCTGACCGCCCGCTCTCACTCACTGAGCCGCCTGTGGACCACCCGCGGAGCCGCGGACTACCCGCGGAGCCGCCCGCGGACCACCCGCGGAGCCGCCCGCGGACCACCCGCGGAGCCGCCCGCGGACCACCCGCGGAGCCGCGGACTACCCGCGGAGCCGCCCGCGGACCACCCGCGGAGCCGCGGACTACCCGCGGACCTCCCGCGGAGCCGCCGGCTATCTCCCGCGGAGCCGTGGCGCCTGTCCTCACCGGGCCCCACTTGACTGCGGGCCCCATAGCGCCCGCATGTGTTGCTATGGCGGTAGTTCCGCCACTGGTGGAGATTTTAATATTGTCCTTAATGCAGAACGTGACTCCTCCTCAGTGGCTCCTAGACAGAGACCATGCATAGGCCCATTCTGCCATGAAGAGAGGCTCTATGACCCTTGGCGTTGCTCTCGAGCCACTGAGAAGGACTATTCATACCACTCTGCAGTACATAATAGCTATTCCAGAATTGATTTTTCCTCACAGACATGCATACTTTACAAAATGTGATCAAATCTGATATCCATAATATCACATGGCCGGACCGTGCTCCAGTGACAATTGAGATTATGGATACCAAGAAATCTTCCTGCAAACCCCTATGGCATAACAACACATTCCTACTATCCCACCCCAAAACAGGGATGAGATAGAGAGGAAATTGAAGGAATACTTTGACTTTAATGCTAATGGGGAATGTTCCCCATCACTGACATGGTGTGCCACAAAGCGTTTGCTAGAGGAGTGCTTATCCAGATAGCCTCTAGGGAAAAAAAGAAAAAAATACGCCGCATAACACAGATCCACAAGACCATTGCTGAACTAGAGACCCAACGCAAGAACCCCAGCACCACCTCCCCTATCATCTTAAAACATCTTACTCAATGCCGTGAAGAATTACGATAAGAGCTTAAAACGAATTATGATGTGTATTTTAAGAAAATGAAGCTGTCTTTCTACTCTCAGAACAACAGGGCAAGTAAGCTTCTGGCCTGTGTCATGGTTATGCAGTGATCGTCCTCTGGTTGCTTACCTCCCCTCATGTGTTCTGACTAAGAGGCCAGCCAATTCCACCTGGTGGTTTTTATAACCTCTCCTCTAAGCATGGCTCCACCCCAGGCCCTATCAGGGAACCCTATATTAACCTGTGCACTGCAAGCCAACAGGGCTGATCAACCATTGTGTGTTTGGCTTCCTGTTTGCTCTTCGTTTGTCTCTGTTACCGGCCTTGGCGTGTTCTACGATTCCTGTCTGCTTGTGACTTTGACCTTTTGGCATGTCCCTGAACCTTTGGTGTGTACTCTGTAGTTCCTGTCTGCTAGTTACCCTGACCTCTGCTTTATCCCCTTACTATTCTTGTTGTTCCAGCCTGCTGCTTCCTTCTCCTGTAGTCTACTGTGAGTGTGAGCTGTGAGACCCTAGGGGCCGCGACCTGGAGCCAGACTGCAGCGAAGTCCATCCTCACCACTGGAGGCTCTGGTGAACACCTGCTGGCTCTTAGACTCCGCGCCCTGGGGAATCTATGCTCTAGCTCCTACTGAGATCTGTGTTAGTGATCCTGTAGATCTGTGTCCTGAATCACCCTGGGTACAATCCGCAGCAGTCAGTCCTAAGGTCCACTACCTAGCGGTGCACTTCTGACTCCTACGGAGTGCATCTGTCACCTGGTCTCAGGTGACCTGACAGTTTGATCAGCCATGGACCCAGCTGATGTGCCGCTATCCGCAGATGATCCATTGCAGAGCTTGGTTCGCAGACTTGAGACCCAAGAATCGCATAAGACCCAGGTGATGCAATTCCTTCAGGATTTGGCATCCCGTGTTGAACAGGTTCAGGCCTCATTAGGACCCCCGGTTCAACAATCTCATCCGCTATCTGCCGCCGCATCTATCGCATCAGTCGCAGCCACACATTCATTAAAACTACCAGCTCCGGCCCATTTCTCTGGGGACTGCAAGGCTTGCAAGGGGTTCCTTAGCCAGTGCACAATCCATTTTGAACTTCAGTCCCAAAACTGTGACACAATTGCAGCATGGTCATTCCTCATACATCAAAAACCCACTGATGTACCTATGTCTAAACTAAAGATTCCTCTGGCGACCTATCAATACCTAATCCCCAATATTTCGATCCAGGCCTGGAAAAAGATAGGTGAGCATTTTCTCATGCCTCCATGGAGGAGCAGGAACCACTAGACAGCTACAAGTTATTTCAGATAAAGCACTATACATCCACCAACACTCCCAGCCCAATAGAAATACCTCAAGCATTATGGGACTACTTACTCAACAAAAGCCCAGGAAAAAAGAAAGGGATCTCTTTATATTACAAACTCACTACCCCTCTATATATAAACTCCAAACTACCAAACATGGCAAAATGGGAGAAGGAACTACAAAAAGAATACTTGCTAAGTCAATGGCATTCAGCATTGAAATACAACAGTAAACCCTCAGCTTGTGTAGAC
Source organism: Lithobates pipiens (assembly GCF_037356315.1). NCBI lineage: Eukaryota > Metazoa > Chordata > Amphibia > Anura > Ranidae > Lithobates > Lithobates pipiens. The sequence continues at coordinate 559,987,760 of NW_027507758.1, read as the reverse complement.
CACTGGGATAATGCCCAAAAAATATTACACAGGTGGTACCTAACACCCCTACACCTTCATAAAATAGACCCAAACATACCCCCACTCTGTTGGAGGAACTGTCAAAGTACTGGCAGCTTACTTCACACACTGTGGAGCTGTGGGATAATTGAAAACTTCTGGAAAGAAGTAGAATCCTTGATCACAGACGTTACGCACACCACATTTACGCTAAACCCAGCATTGGCACTACTCAGCATTGGCACTGAACAATTTCCTCCTCCACTGAGGAAAATAGTAATACATATATTGTTTGCTGCCTGCATCTCTCTGGCAAAAGAATGGCGCTCGCCTACGCCTCCTCATATTAAGGTAGTAATATCTAGAGTTAACAACCAATATCTCATGGAAAAATGACTTGCATACAAAGAAAAAAGAGCTCCAGTTTTCCACAAATACTGGGAGAACTGGAGAACTTCAAAACATGCCTCTCCACACTTGTAATTACTGACTTCCTGTTGTATTATATTGATAACTACCGTGTATACCTGAACATCCAGTGGTCAGACCAATTGATAATAGGAGTGGTTGTAACAGCAGTATACCCTCAATTAATGCAATAATTACAACCACCCCTATACTGACATATGTGCACCACATAGTACTGATGTAATATCAATGTTTGTAAATTTAAAAGTTTACATTTTAACCATTTCTATGCAGGGAACTTACTTTGTACACTATCTCCAGAGATCCTCAACAAGGTCCAAGGAGAGCTACTTTTAAAACATATAAAAGCTGAGCCTGATCACAGTGTGTACCCAAATGGGGTGACAGGCTTTGCCTTTCAAGAGGCCACCTTCTGTTGTAATACAAGTAGCTCAAATGCGATCTACGTTTATTAGTTTGTAAGTTTATTAAATGATACTCCTAATTGTGTGCCCTTTTGATGTATACAATGCCTCACCTATCATATGTAAACTGTAAAACTCAATAAAAAAATGTATGGTTAAAAAAAAAGGTGGAGGAGCTTTTGTGAAATACTGTATAGTGATACACTGCCTGAAGTGTATTATATACTGTACACTGCTGAATGCACTAACATATATATATATATGTGTGTGTGTGGCGCCCACCCCATTTAGGTGGGTTCTTAGTGTGTTCCTGTGGTTAGTGATAGGTAAATTTAGCCAGGGCCTTGCACTTTTTCTAGGCCTGGTTGTTTATTTGGGAGATGGGATTGTTAGAATAGATGGGGGGGGGGGGGGGGCACCTACACTCGGGCTCAAGGAAGTCCCCTCATCCTTCTAGTGGAAATGTTCTGGGAGGCAGGATTTGGGACCTGAGTGGCAGACAGCTTATGTGGAGAGCACTGGACCAATCATTAAATTGTAGAGGCAGGGGCAGGACTCGCATATATGCTGGGGGTCACATGCTTCTGGGGAGAAGGAGAGAACCCAAGATGTAGAGAGTGCAGCAGAAGTGGGCTTGAAGGCCTGGGGTTTCAGAGACCCCAGCACTGGATAGTCTGAGCAGACGTCACCATGTAGACCAGAGGAGAAACCGTGTGTCCCAGCCGGGGATGCGCTGGACCATGCAGAGGAGGAAGTAGGAATAAAACGGATGGAGGAAACTGGGAATTGACCTTCTGTGGGAAACATGGACTGTCGATTGGGAGTGAGCAAAGGGAGTGCAACCCAGTAGTGCTGATCGGTAAACTTGCTATGTGTCCAAGGACCTAGTTGGAGACACTTTCCAGAACTGATATGGGCTGATTGCAAGAGTCAAGGAGTTAGGCGGTGTAGGCCTGGGACTTTGGAATCTGCACCCATGGTATTATTCAGAGTGATGCTGGTCAGTTCACAAAAGGAGAGTACGCAGGATCAGAGTTAGGAAACAGAATATATGAAGGTATCTCATATCTTCTATCTACTTGTTCCAATAAGACAAGTTCAAGAATAAAGATATGTCTGGTGTTTGTGAAACTTTGCATGGGAAGGAAGAACGGGGGGCTATTAACATAAAGGTAATGAACAACTTTGCAGCTCCCAAGGGAGTAGTGCATTACATATATATTAATACACTGCCTACACTGACTGAATATTGAATAAACACTATATTCTGCATTTAGCATAGAATATATATATACAGTGGTGTGAAAAAGTGTTTGCCCCCTTCCTCATTTCCTGTTCCTTTGCATGTTTGTCACACTTAAGTGTTTCGGAACATCAAACCAATTTAAACAATAGTCAAGGACAACACAAGTAAACACAAAATGCAATTTGTAAATGAAGGTGTTTATTATTAAAGGTGAAAAAAAATCCAAACCATCATGGCCCTGTGTGAAAAAGTGATTGCCCCCTAAACCTAATAACTGGTTGGGCCACCCTTAGCAGCAACAACTGCAACCAAGCGTTTGCGATAATGTGCAATGAGGCTTTTACAGCGTCCTGGAGGAATTTTGGCCCACTTATCTTTGCAGAATTGTCCTAATTCAGTTACATTAGAGGGTTTTCGAGCATGAACGGCCTTTTAAGGTCATACCACAACATCTCAATAGGATTCAGGTCAGGACTTTGGCTAGGCCACTCCAAAGTCTTCATTTTGTTTTTCTTCAGCCATTCGGTGGTGGACTTGCTGGTGTGTTTAGGATCATTGTCCTGCTGCAGAACCCAAGTTCGTTTCAGCTTGAGTACACGAACAGATGGTCGGACATTCTCCTTCAGGATCTCTTGGTAGACAGCAGAATTCATAGTTCCTTTTATCACAGGAAGTCTTCCAGGTCCTGAAGCAGCAAAACAGCCCCAGACCATCACACTACCACCACCATATTTTACTGTTGGTATAATGTTCTTTTTATGAAATGCAGTGTTCCTTCTACGCCAGATATACTTGGACACACACCTTCCAAAGAGTTCCACTTTTGTCTCATCGGTCCACAGAATGTTGTCCCAAAAGTCTTGGGGATCATCAAGATGTGTTGTGGAGAAATTGAGACGAGCTTTGATGTTCTTTTTGCTCAGCAGTGGTTTTCTCCTTGGAACTCTGCCATGCCGGCCATTTTTGCCCAGTCTTTTCCTGATGGTGGAGGCATGAACGCTGACCTTAACTGAGGCAAGTGAGGCCTGCAGTTCCTTGGACGTTGTTGTGGGGTCTTTTGTGACCTCTTGGATGAGTCGTCGCTGCGCTCTTGGGGTAATTTTGGGCGGCCGGCCACTCCTGGGAAGGTTCACCACTGTTCCATGTCTTCGCCATTTGTGGATAATGGCTCTCACTGTGGTTCACTGGATTCCCAAAGCTTTGGAAATGGCTTTATAACCCTTTCCAGACTGATAGATCTCAATTACTTTCTTTCTCAATTGTTCCTGAATTTCTTTGGGTCTCGGCATGATGTGTAGCTTTTAAGGATCTTCTGGTGGACCTTACTGTGTCAAGCAGCTCCTATTTAAGTGATGCCTTGATTGTGAACAGGTGTGGCAATAATCAGGCCTGGGTGTGGCTAGAGAAATTGAACTCAGGTGTGGACAACCACAGTTATAGTATGTTTTAACAAGGGGGGCAATCACTTTTTCACACAGGGCCATGATGGTTTGGATTTTTTTTCACCTTTAATAATAAACACCTTAATTTACAAATTGCATTTTGTGTTTACTTGTGTTGTCCTTGACTATTGTTTAAATTGGTTTGATGTTCCGAAACACTTTAGTGTGACAAACATGCAAAGGAACAGGAAATGAGGAAGGGGGCAAACACTTTTTCACACCACTGTATATATATATATATATATATATATATATATATATATATATACAGACATCCCAACCTGCAAAAACTAATTTCAGGGAGGTGACACTTTGTGCCAGTTGCAGCCTCCCCCCCCCCCCCCCCCCAATGAAATGCAGCCTTACCAGTGCCAATTAAATGCAGCTACACCAGTGCCCATGAAATACAGCCCTACCAGTGCCCATGAAATGCAGCCTGATCACACAGGGGCTTGGCTGCTGGTCCTGGGGTCTGGCTGCTAAGGGCAAGGGTCTGCAGCGGGGCTGGTAAGGCATCCCAGTCAGCGAATGTGGTGCAGATCCCCCTCCTGCAGTATAGACATCTCCCTCTCAGTACGGACCCCCCTCAGTATAGACATCCCTCTCCATCAGTACAGACACCCCTCACTATAGACATCCCCCCTCCATCAGTACAGACCCCCCTCAGTATAGACATCCCTCTCCATCAGTACTGACTCCCCTCAGTATGGACATCCCCCTCCATCAGTACAGAATCCCCTCAGTATAGACATCCCCCTCCATCAGTATAAATCCCCCTCAGTATAGATATCCCCCTCCATCAGTATAGACCCCCCCAGTGCAGACTCCCTCAGCATATACACCCCCTGCATCAGTATAGACCCCCCAGTGCAGACCCCCCTCCCCATTAGCATAAACCCCCCCCTCCACTAGCGCTAGTAGTCCCCCCTCCCATAGCGTCCCCAGTATTTGTCCATGTACAAATACAGTACACTATTCAGACCTCAGAACAGCATGGGATATACACAGTAGCGTGTCCCTCCACGGACTCCTGTAATGTGTACAGTAGTGTGGGAGGAGCTGCAGTGAAAAGGGCTCCCGGGAGACTTGAGATGTCTGTATACTAATGCCATATATATATATGAATGTTATACGCTGATAAATACGGTATATATCAAATACACTGCCACTAACTGAATAACCTGCCTGCTTAATCTAACTCAAGCTATTTCTCTGTCCATGCCAACAACACTACACACGGCCACCATGTAAGCAGCCTTATATAGTGTGGGGCGTGGACATAGTCTCCCTGAGCCATGATTGGCTAAAGGCACCCTGCCTTTGGCCAATTATTGCTCTCTCAGCAGAGCACGCTGTGACTGGCCAAAGCATGCAATCATCATACAGCAATGCACTGCAAACTCACAGTGCATTAACCACTTGCCGCCCGCCCTATTACAAATTGACGGCGGCAAAGTGGTTTCATAATCCTGATCGGCCGTCATATGAAGTCCTCAGGATTATGAGCCGCTGCGCACCCCCGGGGGCGCGCATCGCGGCGATCGTTGTTGCGGGGTGTCAGTCTGACACCCTGCAACTACGATCTCGGTAAAGAGTCTCCGACGGAGACTCTTTACCATGTGATCAGCTGTGTCCAATCACGGCTGATCGCAGTGTAAATAGGAAGAGCCGGTGATCGGCTTTTCCTCACTCGCGTCTGTCAGACGCGAGTAGAGGAGTGCTGATCGGCTGCTCCTCTGACGGGGGGGCCTGTGCTGATCGATTATCAGCACAGCCCCCCCGAGGATGCCCACACTGGACCACCAGGGACGCCACCAGACCACCAGGGATGCCCAGGATAAGGTATGCCACCCTAGACCACCAGGGATTCCAGTCAGTGCCACAATGGATGCCAATCAGTGCCCATAATGGATGCCAATCAGTGCCCACAATGGGCATCACTGATTGGCATGCATTATTGTTTGGCACTGATTGGCATCCATTAGTACAGTATATTATAATACAATGCCGCCTATCAGTTCCCATCCGTGCCGCCTATCAGTGCCCATCCATGCCACCTATCAGTGCCCATCCATGCCCACCTGTGCCGCCTACCCATGCCCAACTGTGCCACCTATCCATGCCCATCCATGCCAGCTATCAGTGCCAATTTGTGCCACCTATCAGTGCCCATCCGTGTCGCCCATCAGTGCCACCCATCAGTGCCGCCTATCAGTGCCCATCAGTGCCACATATCAGTGTCCATCAATGCCACCTCATCAGTGCCACTTCATTTGTGCCACCTCATCGGTGCCCATCAGTGCCGCCTTATCATTGCCCATCAGTGTATCCCCATCAGTGCCCATCAGTGAAGGAGAAAATTTACTTATTTACAAAGTTTTGAAACTGAAACAAAAAAAACATTATATTTTTCAAAATTTTCGGTATTTTTTTATTTGTTTAGCAAAAAATAAAAACCGCAGAGGTGATCAAATACCACCAAAAGAAAGCTCTATTTGTGGGAAAAAAATTATAAAAATTTCATTTGGGTACAGTATAGCATGACCGCGCAATTGTCATTCAAAGTGTGACAGCGCTGAAAGCTTAAAATTGGTCTGGGCAGGAAGGTGTTTAAGTGCCCGGTATTGAAGTGGTTAAGGGACATTCCATGGCGGTCTAATTTCCCGCAAACGCCCCATAATATTCGCTGTTTTGCATTGACAAAAAAAAATGTTTGTGTACAGTGCTGAACAACCGCGCAATTGTCAAAGTAATGCAGTATCCCAGAAAATGGCCTGGTCATGAAGAGGGTAAATCCTTCCAGAGCTGAAGTGGTTAAAATTCAACATCAAAACAGTGTCACGGATTTCAAAATACTGTATGTCACTATATAAGCTCAGTTTACTGATAAAAAATACGTGTAAAAAGATGTTCGCTGCCGCTGTCTTGTAAAATAGTGTCCTCCATCAGATAGTGTCCCCTGCGTACTGCGCATGCGCAGTACACAGGGACACAGATTCCGAAAATTGCAGAGGATGAACGGCGCCTGCGCCGTGAGTCCAGGTTCTATCCCCACTATCCAAGTGGACATAGAGTTAGAATAAAAAAGAGCCGAGTGGAGCGAGGCCGAGCCCGAAGCGTGGCGAGCGAAGCTCGCCCGCGAGGGGCCCTCTAAAATTCAAGACCCTATGTCCGCTTGGATGGTGGGGCTACCACCTCCACTCACGGCGCAGGCGCCGTTCAGCTTCAGAGTTTTTCCGAAGCTTCGTCTGCTCCGTACTGCGCATGCGCAGTACGGAGCGGACACCATTTGATGGCCGGACTCTATTAGGCAGAACACCACCTTCTGACTGCAGGCTTACTGCGCCCGAGTGTGGGGTGTACCAAGATGGCCACTGCGGCGTAGTGATAGAACATCACTTCCGTTACTTATTCTGATGGGACGCCAATTCCAATGGAACACCGGCTCATTTGCAATTAGTAAATAAATGCCGGGGATGCGCTGGACCATGCAGAGGAGGAAGTAGGAATAAAACGGATGGAGGAAACTGGGAATTGACCTTCTGTGGGAAACATGGACTGTCGATTGGGAGTGAGCAAAGGGAGTGCAACCCAGTAGTGCTGATCGGTAAACTTGCTATGTGTCCAAGGACCTAGTTGGAGACACTTTCCAGAACTGATATGGGCTGATTGCAAGAGTCAAGGAGTTAGGCGGTGTAGGCCTGGGACTTTGGAATCTGCACCCATGGTATTATTCAGAGTGATGCTGGTCAGTTCACAAAAGGAGAGTACGCAGGATCAGAGTTAGGAAACAGAATATATGAAGGTATCTCATATCTTCTATCTACTTGTTCCAATAAGACAAGTTCAAGAATAAAGATATGTCTGGTGTTTGTGAAACTTTGCATGGGAAGGAAGAACGGGGGGCTATTAACATAAAGGTAATGAACAACTTTGCAGCTCCCAAGGGAGTAGTGCATTACATATATATTAATACACTGCCTACACTGACTGAATATTGAATAAACACTATATTCTGCATTTAGCATAGAATATATATATATATATATATATATATATATATATATATATATATATATATATATATACAGACATCCCAACCTGCAAAAACTAATTTCAGGGAGGTGACACTTTGTGCCAGTTGCAGCCTCCCCCCCCCCCCCCCCCCCCCAATGAAATGCAGCCTTACCAGTGCCAATTAAATGCAGCTACACCAGTGCCCATGAAATACAGCCCTACCAGTGCCCATGAAATGCAGCCTGATCACACAGGGGCTTGGCTGCTGGTCCTGGGGTCTGGCTGCTAAGGCCAAGGGTCTGCAGCGGGGCTGGTAAGGCATCCCAGTCAGCGAATGTGGTGCAGATCCCCCTCCTGCAGTATAGACATCTCCCTCTCAGTACGGACCCCCCTCAGTATAGACATCCCTCTCCATCAGTACAGACACCCCTCACTATAGACATCCCCCCTCCATCAGTACAGACCCCCCTCAGTATAGACATCCCTCTCCATCAGTACTGACTCCCCTCAGTATGGACATCCCCCTCCATCAGTACAGAATCCCCTCAGTATAGACATCCCCCTCCATCAGTATAAATCCCCCTCAGTATAGATATCCCCCTCCATCAGTATAGACCCCCCCAGTGCAGACTCCCTCAGCATATACACCCCCTGCATCAGTATAGACCCCCCAGTGCAGACCCCCCTCACCATTAGCATAAACCCCCCCCTCCACTAGCGCTAGTAGTCCCCCCTCCCATAGCGTCCCCAGTATTTGTCCATGTACAAATACAGTACACTATTCAGACCTCAGAACAGCATGGGATATACACAGTAGCGTGTCCCTCCACGGATTCCTGTAATGTGTACAGTAGTGTGGGAGGAGCTGCAGTGAAAAGGGCTCCCGGGAGACTTGAGATGTCTGTATACTAATGCCATATATATATATGAATGTTATACGCTGATAAATACGGTATATATCAAATACACTGCCACTAACTGAATAACCTGCCTGCTTAATCTAACTCAAGCTATTTCTCTGTCCATGCCAACAACACTACACACGGCCACCATGTAAGCAGCCTTATATAGTGTGGGGCGTGGACATAGTCTCCCTGAGCCATGATTGGCTAAAGGCACCCTGCCTTTGGCCAATTATTGCTCTCTCAGCAGAGCACGCTGTGACTGGCCAAAGCATGCAATCATCATACAGCAATGCACTGCAAACTCACAGTGCATTAACCACTTGCCGCCCGCCCTATTACAAATTGACGGCGGCAAAGTGGTTTCATAATCCTGATCGGCCGTCATATGAAGTCCTCAGGATTATGAGCCGCTGCGCACCCCCGGGGGCGCGCATCGCGGCGATCGTTGTTGCGGGGTGTCAGTCTGACACCCTGCAACTACGATCTCGGTAAAGAGTCTCCGACGGAGACTCTTTACCATGTGATCAGCTGTGTCCAATCACGGCTGATCAAAGTGTAAATAGGAAGAGCCGGTGATCGGCTTTTCCTCACTCGCGTCTGTCAGACGCGAGTAGAGGAGTGCTGATCGGCTGCTCCTCTGACGGGGGGGCCTGTGCTGATCGATTATCAGCACAGCCCCCCCGAGGATGCCCACACTGGACCACCAGGGACGCCACCAGACCACCAGGGATGCCCAGGATAAGGTATGCCACCCTAGACCACCAGGGATTCCAGTCAGTGCCACAATGGATGCCAATCAGTGCCCATAATGGATGCCAATCAGTGCCCACAATGGGCATCACTGATTGGCATGCATTATTGTTTGGCACTGATTGGCATCCATTAGTACAGTATATTATAATACAATGCCGCCTATCAGTTCCCATCCGTGCCGCCTATCAGTGCCCATCCATGCCACCTATCAGTGCCCATCCATGCCCACCTGTGCCGCCTACCCATGCCCAACTGTGCCACCTATCCATGCCCATCCATGCCAGCTATCAGTGCCAATTTGTGCCACCTATCAGTGCCCATCCGTGTCGCCCATCAGTGCCACCCATCAGTGCCGCCTATCAGTGCCCATCAGTGCCACATATCAGTGTCCATCAATGCCACCTCATCAGTGCCACTTCACTTGTGCCACCTCATCGGTGCCCATCAGTGCCGCCTTATCATTGCCCATCAGTGTATCCCCATCAGTGCCCATCAGTGAAGGAGAAAATTTACTTATTTACAAAGTTTTGAAACTGAAACAAAAAAAACATTATATTTTTCAAAATTTTCGGTATTTTTTTATTTGTTTAGCAAAAAATAAAAACCGCAGAGGTGATCAAATACCACCAAAAGAAAGCTCTATTTGTGGGAAAAAAATTATAAAAATTTCATTTGGGTACAGTATAGCATGACCGCGCAATTGTCATTCAAAGTCTGACAGCGCTGAAAGCTTAAAATTGGTCTGGGCAGGAAGGTGTTTAAGTGCCCGGTATTGAAGTGGTTAAGGGACATTCCATGGCGGTCTAATTTCCCGCAAACGCCCCATAATATTCGCTGTTTTGCATTGACAAAAAAAAATGTTTGTGTACAGTGCTGAACAACCGCGCAATTGTCAAAGTAATGCAGTATCCCAGAAAATGGCCTGGTCATGAAGAGGGTAAATCCTTCCAGAGCTGAAGTGGTTAAAATTCAACATCAAAACAGTGTCACGGATTTCAAAATACTGTATGTCACTATATAAGCTCAGTTTACTGATAAAAAATAAGTGTAAAAAGATGTTCGCTGCCGCTGTCTTGTAAAATAGTGTCCTCCATCAGATAGTGTCCCCTGCGTACTGCGCATGCGCAGTACACAGGGACACAGATTCCGAAAATTGCAGAGGATGAACGGCGCCTGCGCCGTGAGTCCAGGTTCTATCCCCACTATCCAAGTGGACATAGAGTTAGAATAAAAAAGAGCCGAGTGGAGCGAGGCCGAGCCCGAAGCGTGGCGAGCGAAGCTCGCCCGCGAGGGGCCCTCTAAAATTCAAGACCCTATGTCCGCTTGGATGGTGGGGCTACCACCTCCACTCACGGCGCAGGCGCCGTTCAGCTTCAGAGTTTTTCCGAAGCTTCGTCTGCGAGCGGACACCATTTGATGGCCGGACTCTATTAGGCAGAACACCACCTTCTGACTGCAGGCTTACTGCGCCCGAGTGTGGGGTGTACCAAGATGGCCACTGCGGCGTAGTGATAGAACATCACTTCCGTTACTTATTCTGATGGGACGCCAATTCCAATGGAACACCGGCTCATTTGCAATTAGTAAATAAATGCACTTTTTTTTCTGCAACTATAAGGTGTGTAAATTCTCTTTAGCCTTTATTTACAGGAGTATTGAAATGGCAGCTTCAGAGCAGTTAGATCCACCATGAAAGGAATGAAATAAATGGTGGAACAAAGTGATCAGTATATAAGAGTTAATCATAAGATGATAATTAGGTATTTATAGAGATTTAAGCTTCTTCCAGATCCATTGTACCTCACAGACCTCAGCCTTCACACAATAACCGCTATTGATCCCCATCAGTATTATACGATCACTGTGTGTGGAGTCTGAGCTCATCATGAACTCTCACTTATTACACAGCCATACAAGGCAAAGGTGTACCACGTGACCCACCCACAGCACCGCTGACAGCTTGTTCTATCATGTGACACAACAATCCTTCCCGACAGCCAATAGCAGACTCAGCTTGTCGGGGGGGGGGGTGGTGCGCGTGGACTGGTCACCGGAAGTGCCTACAGAACAGAGCACGCTGGGAAGTGTAGTCCAGGCTGTGTTCCTGGCTGTCCAGACCTTGCAGGACATTGGAGCTAAGGTGAGTGAGCGTGTAGAAAGAGCAGAGCCAGCTGAGTGGTGTTATATAGGGGGTGGGGGAGTGCAATGCCTCTGTATTAGTAATGTAATGGCTCTAATACACACACAGGGGGCTGAGGGTGCAGGAGCAGTAAGTGTGGAAGGGGGGACATTGTGCTTTTATAGCTCCAGACTTTTATTTTCATTTATGGAGAATTCAGGTTTCTATCAGGTGTTTCTGACCCCTGTGGAGGTATTTTCTCTTACTTCCTGTTCTTTTGACACCATGATGAGAAATTGATACAACTTAATTCAAATGGGTTGATAATCGTAGTGCAGGCGTTTACAGGTTATCAGTTTAGTGATAATCCTATTTGCGTGTATAAGGGGGGGCATGTTAAAATTTGTTGGGGGGGTTAAGTTTGGTGTAACTTTAAATTTTTTTTTACACATTATTTTTTTTTTTAGTACAATTGGATCCAGTGACGTGCACCAGAGCAGCAGTGACTCCCACCGCTGTCTCTCTCCTCATTGGGCAGATTGATAGCAGCGGGAGCCATCCTGTCTATTAACTTTGGTGATGAGGGGGGAGGGGCAGAGTCCTGTTGTTTGTGTCCAATGGAGGCAGCAGTGGGGCCCACACGGGTGCCACCCACGGGAAGCGCTTTCCTATTGGGGGCACCATCAAGAGAGGAGAGCCAGCGGGGGACCCAAGAAGAGGAGGCGGATCGGGGCTGTTGTATGAAAGTCTGTTGCACAGAGCAGGTAAGTATAGAAATCTTTGTTATTAAAAATATATAGTAAAAGCCCCTTATATGATGGCAATTGCTTGCCACAGACTGGCATGCAAATGTGATAACACAGTACATTAGAGGTGCACCGAATGCAAATTTTTGTATCGAAAATTCAAGGCGTTGTAAAGGCAGAAGGTTTTTTTTAATCTTAATGCATTCTATGCATTATGATAAAAAAAAAAAACCTGTGTGCAGCAGCCCCCCCAATACTTACCTGAAGTTCCACTCTGTCCAGCGAGGTCCACGGGTTTTTCAGCCGTCCGAGATTCATCTTCCTGAATGGCTGAGACACAGAAGCTGCGCCATTGCCTCCAACTGCTGTCAATCAAAGTTAGCTAGCCAATTGGGGGAGAGAGATTGGGCAGAGCTCCGTGTGTGAATGGACACCGGGAGCTGTGGCTCGGGTGCCCCATAGCAAGCTGCTTACTGTGGGGGGGCACTCAACAGAAGAGACGGGCCAGGAACACAGAAGAGGAGGATCTGGCCTGCTCTGTGCAAAAACACTACACAGAGCAGGTAAGTATAACATGTTTGTTGTCTTTATAGGCAAAAAACAAGCCTTTAGGCCCCTTTTGCCATGATTTAGATGCATTTTCAGGGAATGCCTGTGTAAACTTCATCAAAGTCGGACCAAAGTAGCGTAGGGACTACTTTGAAGTCACACAGATATGAATGGTTAGTATTGGGAATCATGGGGTACGACTTGTCATGTGACTCTGTTAGGCCCCTTTCACACTTGTGCGACTTTTCCTGTGACTTTGGACATCAATCACTTCCAGGGTGCACTTAGCTGAAACCAAAAATTACAGTTTTTTTTTTTTTTTAATATTTATATATAGTTGTATTGTATTTGACATTTTAATTTAATGAATTTAAATGAATATGAATTTATTGTTTGAGCACAAGAGAAGCTCAAGAAAAATGCATCTTTTTATATTTTATGTATGTCTTCACACTGGTATGTTGTGCTTCCGTTGTGGGGTTAAAAATCTTGCTTGCTGCATTTTTTGGTCAGTTTAAAAAAACAAACAAGAAAAAAACCACACACACCTTCCTTCCGTTAAAATACATTGAAAATGGAGCAAGAACGCATCAATAACGCACCCATGTTACTTTTTTTTTTTTCTGAGTTACCTGACCTATGAAAAACACACAATAAGCACAGTTAAAGCGGAAGTCTGCCAATTTTTTTTTTTTTTTTTAAAGTCAGGAGCTACAAATACTGCAGCTGCTGACTTTTAAAATAAGGACACTTACCTGTCCAGGGCAACCTCGATGTCAGCACCCAAGGCCGAACCGTCCCTCGGATTCTGCCGCTGGCATCTTCCGTAAGGGAATCAGGAAATGAAGCCTTGTGGCTTCACAGCCTGGTCCCCTACTGCACGTGCGCAATCTGAATGGTCCCTGCTGTCTCTAGGACCCCTGTGTCTCCCAGCAGTCAGCGGGGGGCGGTAAGTGGCGTAGGTCACTGCGATCACCCAGAAGGTATCTGCACCCCGAAAAGTGGAAGTTCCATTTTTGTGTGGACCTCCGCTTTTATTCGCGGCAAAATTACATGCCATTTGGCACCTTTTAATTCTATCAGCAAAATGCTGATAACACCATTTTCGGCCACCGTAATTTCAGTGCATCTCTAATGTACATTTTCATGTTTTTTACACACATACTAGAGCCAATTACCCTACCTACCAGCATGTCCCTTGAGAGGGGGAGGAAGCTGGAAAACCCGGAGGAAACCCGCACAGGGAGAACATGCAAACTCCATGAAAGCTTGACTGGAATTCCACTTTTATATTCTTATTTTTTTAACCTTTGTCGTTCTTCCAGGTCTAACTGGTAGCCTCTCGATCATGTTGAGGGCGAAGGTGAAGCATCTGGTGCTGGGGAACATAAAGCCAATCCCTACAGCAAGCAGACTGCCATCCTTCCTCAGACTCGGCAGTTGCCCCTCCATACGAAACCATCAGACCTTACACCCAGAATGGGCGGCTTTAGCCAAGAAACAGCTAAAGGGGAAGGACCCAGAGAGTCTGAGGTGGCATACACCAGAGGGCATTGTGATAAAGCCTCTATACACCAAGAGAGACACAGTGGATACACCCGAGGAGCTGCCTGGAGTAAAACCCTTCACCCGTGGTCCATACCCCACTATGTACACACACAGACCCTGGACTATACGACAGTACGCCGGGTTCAGCACAGTGGAGGAGAGCAACAAGTTCTATAGGGACAACATCAAAGGTAAGCGTCAGACTCTTAAAGTGATATTAAAGGCAAGTTTTTTTTATTTTTTTAAATAAAATAACAAACATAATCTTCTTGCCTGCTTTGTGCAGTGATTTTTGCACAGAGCACCCCCGATCCTCTTCTCAGGTCCCCCAGCAGTGCTCCTGGCCCCTCCCTCCTGCCAAATGCCCCTAAAGCAAACCTTTTGCTGCGGGGGCACCGAGCAGAGCCACTGGTCTGCATATCCATTCAGGCACAGAACCACGGCTTGGCCCCGCCCCCTATCTCTTTTCATTGCCTCACAGGCTGTGATTGAGCCAATGGGTAGAGAGTCCTCAGAGAGCCGAGAAATCGTGTGCACATTGCTGGATCACATTGGGGCTCAGGTAAGTATTGGGGGTGGAGGGTGCTGCTACATACAGAACGTTTTATACCTTCATGCATAGAATAGATGAAGGTAAAAAATCTTGATACTTTAGAACCACTTTAGTGGTTATATATATATATATATATATATATATATATATATATATATACACACACACGCTGCCCCCCCTCCCTGCACACAGGAACAAAGCTGAGACTGTCAATCACAGGCTGTGGACTGGAGGTCCCTCCCTTGTCACTTTTTTCTCTTGGTGTCATGAAAATTTGTCAAAAGTGATTGCTTCTGATAGCAAAGGAATGAGGCAGACAGACATGACACTTAGTGCACTTAATTGAGCCAAGTACACATTATAGAGGTATATGCTTTGTTCATATTTTCATGGCTGAGATTTACATCTACTTTAGGTACTTCTAAAGACTTCTGTGTGAATAGATCCCAAATCCATTCACTATGTGATGTACAAGTCTTACAAAGTAAAACTTCCCTTACAAGCCAAAGTCTCTTTTCATTTGTGTCTCACATATTCCCCCTCCCAGACACTGCAGCTCACTGTGGTAAGGTTTCTGAGAGGCATTGCTGTCAGTATAGAAAGCAGTTATAGGCAGTAAGAATGCTTATGCCCACCTTGCAACATCTTCTCATCTCGGTGTAGTGCAGGCAGGTACAGTCAGTCTAAATGTGATTGGTAACTCTAAATTTAGTGCAGCATTATTGCCAGGCCTTCACAGGAAGCTGCATTCGGTGGACTTCGTTGGCAGCATCAACAGGTATTTGTGAGACTTGTGAGGAGGACTAAAGGGACGCTATGACGATGTGAAGTGAAGATGTATTTAGCAGGCTCTCTGTTTAGCAGTGCTACACCACGCTTGTGCCTTATTGTTCCTCTCGGTCAGCATTAAGTCACATTGACTGTAACTTTGAAATTGTGCAACTACATCTGAAATTGCACCATTTCAAAGCCGCATGTCAGTTCAACTTGGAAGACATCTGTGCGGCTTCATACACATATGTCATGTGACGTGGTACTAAAATGCAGCACTGATGACGCGTGTCTGAAGTAGTATTTGTAATTTTTTTACATCTTTAATGCTTTCTTTCTCTTGGTTGGGGGAGTGGACGGTGTCAGCGTTTTTTATTTTTATTATTTTTTACCTTTTTAGATATTTATCACTAATCCTTTTATTTTTTTTAAAACATATATAAATTTAAAAAATATATATTTATATCAGCCCTGTTGGGGGGGCTTTGGTGAGATATCAGGGGTCTAAACAGACCCCTGACATCTCCCCTTTGAGAAAGGGACTGGGGAATTTCTGTCCTCAGTTCCTTTCTCAGCAGCCTCAGCTGCATTGAAGATGAATGGAGAGGAGACAGAGGCTCCTCTCCATTCGTAAACTGAAACATCATAAATACAGTTTACGGTGCTCAGTGACAGTTATGATTGAACAGTCTGTGATCACTGACTCTGTGTATTCAGAAAAGGAAGGAGCCAGTAAATCTGTCATTTACCGGCTCCTTCCTCCATTCTCCATCCTGACAGATACAGGACGAGGGGGGGTGGTGCACAGAGGGAGACAAGAGCCGGATGAGGACACCGAGGACAGTTTGGGACGGTGGTGTGTGCAGATACAGGCACCGATTTCCCTCCACACCTGTCAGCTGCTTTACTGAAGGGTATACAAGGAGATCGGGGCCTGTAACTACTCGTACCAATCATCTGGGAGGTTGCCCGCTACGCTGAAGACACCACAAAGTATCGAATTAGGCATTGTATTGGAAGAATTTAGTACTCGTGCAAATGTTACGTTTCGGCACCAATACCCACTAGTATCGGTGCAACCCTACCACAAAGTATTGCATACAAAGCATCAACATGACAGCCAAGCAACTAGCTTTCTCAGAAAGACAGATTAGTGGTGGCCATGCAATGTTTATCTTGCAGTTCTTCTTTAACCCAGAGGGCTTTTATATACAATGCTCCAGCTTCTTATCTGCAACCTTTACTGTGCTATTTACTATGTCTGGTTTTGTTGCAGCTGGTCAGCAGGGCTTGTCTGTTGCCTTTGATCTGGCCACCCATCGTGGCTATGACTCCGACAACCCTCGAGTTCATGGAGACGTCGGCATGGCGGGGGTGGCGATTGACACAGTAGAAGACACTAAGATGCTGTTTGATGGCATTCCTCTGGAGAAGATGTCTGTCTCTATGACCATGAATGGTGCCGTCATACCCATCTTGGCCATGTTCATAGTCACTGGTCAGGAGCAGGGCGTTCCTCAGGAGAATTTGACCGGAACCATACAGAATGACATCCTAAAGGAGTTCATGGTCAGGAATACATATATATTTCCCCCAGAGCCTTCCATGCAAATCATTGCTGATATCTTCGAGTACACATCTCGGGTAAGATATTCTTACTGCTCTTTCCAGTTTACATCGAGACTACCTGTAACTACCTTTTTGCTGGCCGATAAAATAGCCCATTAAAAGGATAAAAAATATATATATTTTGGTGCAATACAGTTTGCAATACGCATTCAGTTCAGAGCATTACTTCTATTTCCACACTAGATATCCTCCGTTTTCCAGGTTCCCAGTCTTTGACTGGCAGTGATAGGAAAGCAGCATACCCATGAGCTCATCACTCTGCACTTTTTATCCTTGTGTTGCTTCTTCCTCTTACACCCTGCCTTAGAGACCTGATACCATGTCAAGTTCAGGTACTTTACATTGCTTGTATTAAAGTGTTAGTAACCCCAGGACCCTGTATTCACTATATCTGGTCTCCCACAGAACATGGAAATTTAATTATTTTAGTAAACTGCTAAATACCCTTTCTCATCAACGGTATATAGCAGTTATGTGAGTTCTCTCAGTGTCTGGTTAAAGCTTGTAGGAAGAGTTTTTTTTCATTTGCCTGTGATTGTCCTATGAGGCTGCAGGAACCTTGACCCTCAGTCTAGACAGTGCTGATTGGCCCTGTGCTGATCACATGCACTTTTCCAAGAAAAGAGAAAACTCTCTAGCAATACACACCAAACTGAGCATGTGCAGCTTGTCCCCAAGGCTCTGTTCTATGAGGAGATGAATTGGGGACAGTGGAAGAAGGGGAGGAGATGGGATCAAATAGCATTTTTACACAATGCGGAGGATTAACCCCTTAGCTTCCACAGTTAGTATAACCAGCATGCTTTACTGCATATGGAGACGGATTTTACTGTTGTGGGTTTAGTAACACTTTAAAGATGGATTTCACTGGACAAAAAAAAATATTAAAAGCCAGCAGCTATAAATACTGCAGCTGCTGACTTTTAATAAATGGACACTCGCCTGTCCCAGGATCCAGCGATGTCGGCAGCCGAGGCCGATCGTTCTCTCGGCTGCTGCCGCCACCATTCTGGGTGAGGGAATCATTAAGTGAAGCATTGCGGCTTCACTTCCCGGTTCCCTACTGCGCATGCGCGAGTCGCACAGCGCAATAGGAATGGTCCGCACTATCTCTGGGACCGTGTGTGCCCCAGCAGACAGAGCGCCGGGACAGGAAGAGGCATAGACTCCTGTGGGAGTCTATGCCCGGAAGTGGGTGCAAATACCTGTCTTAGACAGGTATCTGCACCCTCCTCCCCCCCTGAAAGGTGCCAACTGTGACACCGGAGGGGGGGAGGGTACCAATGAGCAGAAGTTCCACTTTACGGAGGAACCCCGCTTTTTTTTTTTTTTTTTATAAATGTATATTTATTGAGAAAAAGATTTCTTTCACAGAACAAAGTATATATGCTTCCGATACATACAATCAAAATTAACATTGCAACTGTAACAGCAAGTACCGCCGCAGGCGAGATATCAAATGTCGGTAACTTAAAATATCACATTAAAGGGGAAGGAACAGGATACACCACGGATTCGCATATAAAAATGCATAGTTAAACCAAATACCGTATTTTATAGAGGTAACGCAGGGGTAGGATCTCGGGAGAGAGCCATGGGAAAAATTTCCTGGAAGCTCATGTCTATACATCGGGGTGTTGCCTCAGGATTCGATATAGAGTTGTCCCATCTGTCCCATATTTCTATATTCTCTAGGTAGAGAGTCTTGTACCAAAGTAGTCATATGTTCCATTCTACGTATGTTTGCAATAGCGGAAATCAACTGAGAGTGGGTTGGGGGGGAGGAGGACAACCAAAGAGCAGGGATCACTCTCTTGGCAGCTAGGAGGACATATGCTGTCAGCTTCTTAGCGCTTTTTGATAGCGTCGCAACAGGCAGGCCCAGCAAGTAATGCCTGGGGTCTAAAGGGATGGTGATCCCCAACACGGTATGGAGTAGGGATTGGACCATAGACCAAAAAGGTACAATTAAGGGGCAACTCCAAAAAATGTGATAATGGGTGCCCTCATGTCGTAAGCACCTCCAGCACATCTTAGATATAGAGGGGTCATATTTGTGTAGCATTTCAGGAGTTTTGTACCAAAACATCAGTACCTTGTAGGCTGTCTCTCTCTGCTCCACGCACCTAGAAACCTTGGAGGTAGACAACCAGATGTCTTGCCATTGAGAGAGGGTTAAGGGAGTCTGTAAAATAGTGGCCCATTTCCTCATATAGAGGTGAGCCTCCGCGGTGGGAGCAGTAGAATTGTGGGAACCCCGCTTTAAGGCTGGGTTTACACTGCTGCGATACAACTTTGATCTGATTTGCAATGTGATTATGTGGTGCTACTTGGATGCAACCTTGATAAGGTTTGTGCATTCTTGGGGGCCAAAATCATACTGGAAATGCACCAAAGTAGTACAGGAAACTTTTCCAAAACTCTTCTGTGCTGAGTCTGATGTTGGCTGATGTCAAAGAGCCACTCCAGTCTCTGGGTGTGTCCTAATATTAATGTTGGGTTCCACCCAGGTCCCCAAAAGGCAGCTGGATCAGCCCGTCAGCTTGCCTCTGATAGCCTGAACCAGCTACTCCCTCCCTTCTCCTGCCTGACGCTCCAGTGAGCGATGGAGGGGCAGTGCTGAGAGCAGTGACTAACAGGGAACCCGAGATATGAGCGATCAACAGTCACATGATTGCTGGATTCTCAGGTGCTTAGAGCCAGTGGGAGACAGCTGACCAGACCAATGCTGCAGTCATAGGTGATTGTGTACCTTTGTTAGGATCTCCCTAAAGGAGAAAAATGTCACTACATAGGAATGATCTAGTTAATATGTAGGTCTAATCAGTAACACCTATTGTACTGTATACATTTGTTCAATGTTCAATCAGTGAAATAATCTTCCAGTGGATCTGTTTTGTTTTGCAATTACTACATTATAAGGAGAGTTATTGGAGGTAAGTCTCTCTATAGTAATCTGACCTAGAATGCTTACTATACAGCAGTAACATAATGGTGATGGTTTAACTGGGCCTTAAAGTGGGAGTAAACTCCCATGCATGAATTTAACCTGCAGGTTAGCCTATAATAAGCTTATCTATAGGTACTGTAAATATCTCCTAAACTTGCACTGTTTAGGAGATATTTACTGTAGATGCAGCTTGTGATGTCACTGGCGCATGCACTTTGAAAGAACAGCCACCCGGGCCATTCCTTCAGAGTCCTATGCCGTATACGGCAGCTTCTGCACGCAAGTGCGGGAGTGACATCATTGTGACTCCGGCTAGTCGCAAAGCCGCATTCCGCAAATCCAGAAGGAAGACCCGGTGAAGATGGGGAGCGCCTTCAGCAGTGACAGTGTGCCACTGGCAGACTTTGTTTTTAAGGTAATTTTCACATAAAGTGCTAGTATGCGATGTATACTAGCACATTATGACATTGCCTGTCAGGTTTAAAAAAAAAGAAAAGAAAAAACGCCCTGCGGTTTACTACTGCTTTAAGGAGGTGGGGAGTTGAGCTAAATCCAGATTAGGACATTATTATTATTATTATTATTATTATTATTATTATTATTATTATTATTTTATTTTTATTATTTTATATAAAAAAACAAAACTATAATAATAATAGAAAAAAACAAAAATTGTCTGTAGGTTTGCTTGTGTATGAAATTTAACCTACACCTAGGCATTGCTAATTGGGACTTGTTCTGTTCTTGGTAGATACTGTTTGTGTCACTAACCACCCTCTCTCTTCCCATCCTCTTGTGTTCTCTTTCTATAGTGCATGCCAAAGTTCAACTCCATCTCCATCAGTGGGTACCACATGCAGGAAGCAGGAGCAGATGCTATCTTGGAACTGGCATATACAGTAGCTGATGGGTTGGAGTATTGCAGAACTGGCCTGAAAGCTGGTCTGACCATTGATGAATTTGCACCCAGGTAAGACAATGTTCCACTGCTCTGCATGTCCGTTCACACACAGCAGAGCCAGCCCCCTCTCTCTTCTCAGTTTTTTATCTTAAAGGAGCTGTAGGGCACGTGACAAACCACCCCAACCCCCCCCCGCTGCTCTACCCGGGCATCCCGTCCCACTGGGGGACCCGAGCCACCCCCCCCCCCCCCCGCTAGGCTGAGACCCATACAAAGTCGGATTCAGCTCTGATTGGGTCTCCGATGTAAAATCCCAGAAGCGACTTCCAGTTTATCTGGCTGCCAATGGTGCTGATTTAAAAAAAAAATTACAGTATTCAGAATCACAGTTTTTGGAGATCTGAAAACTTTTAAGTGCAAAGGAGGGATTTGGGGTTTTTTAGGACCCTGATCCCTCCATAAAGAGTACCTGTCACTGTCACAACCTATTACTGTCACAAGGGATGTTTATATTCCTTGTGACAGCACTAAAAGTAATCAGATTTTATTTATTTTTTTAAAGGGACAATGTAAGAAAAAGAAATTAAAATTTGAAAAATGTAAAATTTTAAGGCGTCCCCTTGTGCTCGCTCAGCAAAGAAAATACATATGAAGGTCGCGCCCGCAAATGTGTGTGTGTCGCGCCCGCAGTGTGAGAGCAATAATTCTATCAAAAGACCTCTGGAACTCTAACGTGGTAACCGTTAATTTTTTTTATTAATATTTTTTTTAAAGCCTCGCCTATGGAGATTTTTAGGTACCGTAGTTCGTCGCCATTCCACGAGTGTGCACAATTTCAAAGCATGACACGTTGGTTATCTATTTACTCAGCATAACATCATCTTTCACATTATACAAAATAATTAGGCTTACTTTACTGCTTATTTTATTTTTTTCTTAATACATGAAAGACTGCTGTGCAAATACTGTGACATAAAATATTGCAACAATCACCATTTTATTCCCTAGGGTCCCTACTAAAAAAAAAAAAAAAAAAAAAAATATATATATATATATATATATATATATATATATATTAGTTTCAAAGTAATTTTCTAGCAAAGAATATGGATTTTAACTTGTAAGCAACAAATGTCAGGCTTAGGCGTGAAAGGGTTAAGCGGTATTTTCTTGCCATGAGCTCAGAAGGGCTGAACAGACACCCTTTGTGCATGAGACTTAAGTCAAAGGCCTGTCTGGGTAAATTTAGCAATCACTTGGCCAGTTAAAAATTTCTGATACTGTATATGTATTTCATCTAAGTTTTTAGCTGTTTTCCTGGAATAAAAACCTCTACATATACTTGTTTATGTTTTATTATGATGTGGTTTGAGTGAGGTTATTATTATTATTATTAATTTTTTTTTTTTTTTTGTGTAGGTTTATTTACTTATTGTTTTTCCTCTCGTTAGATTATCCTTCTTTTGGGGCATTGGGATGAATTTTTATATGGAAATAGCAAAGATGAGAGCAGGACGACGCCTGTGGGCATATCTGATAGAGAAGAATTTCCAGCCTAAAGCTCAGAAATCCCTCTTACTGCGAGCTCACTGCCAGACCTCTGGCTGGTCCCTAACTGAACAGGTGAGGGCGCTGTATTATACACCACACTCCAACGTGGGCTGTGCTATCCAATGGATGTCTTCAGTCAGCTCTGTGGGCTCCATTTGATGAGGCCATACGTAAAACAGTTTTGACAAACAAGGTGTAGGTTGGTACATTATATGTACTTGTTGGTTGATGCTTATGACACTTAGAGCCCTTTCACACTGTGCCACCTAAGGTTTCAGCGGCAAAGCAGTGCTATTTTTTATTTTTATTTTTTTCTTCCAGCTCACCATGCCAAGCTTCACAGTTGTGTTGCAATGTGAATGGGGCACAGTGGTTTTTTGTGTACCATAGCAGTGAACTGCATTCGTCCAGTGCAGAAAAAAATGCAGGTCACCATGCTATGTGTGAATAAGCCCTAAAACATGTATATCTGGTTAAAAAAAAATTAAAAAGACTAAAGATCTAATTTTCCTTTACCAGGATCCTTATAACAACGTGGTCCGCACTGTAATTGAAGCCATGGCGGCAGTGTTTGGAGGCACTCAATCGCTGCATACCAACTCCTTTGATGAGGCGCTAGGATTGCCTACTGTGAAAAGTGCCAGGATAGCCCGGAACACCCAGATTATCATCCAGGAAGAGTCTGGTATCCCTAAAGTGGCCGATCCCTGGGGAGGTTCCTACATGATGGAGTGTCTAACGGATGACGTTTACCAAGCTGCTCTAAAGGTTAGGACCGCATTCAAAGTGTTTTTTTTTTTTTTTTTTTATAGCTGTCTGTGTCTCCCATGAGGAGATTCACCCTCTCTGTCCTGGTACAGAGGAAATCTTTCAATTGGGACAAGTATTTTAAAGAGATCTCCTCTCACTTCCTGTTTTAGTCCCAGCAAGAAGTAAAAGAAAATCTCCCTTAAAGGTCACAGACAGAAAATTAACTTTCAGTATTTATCCCTTCCCCACTGTAACAAAAAAAATATTCTGTCTATAGTTACACTTTAAAAAGTTATGTATTTATGGATTCATACAGTTCTGTTGCAAGAGTAACCCCACTTTTGTTGAGAAAAAAAACATTCCCCCCGGGTGATCTATGTACATTACAAGGATTTTAACAGAGTATGTTGCAGATTCTGACCTTTTGTTATTCTGAAGAAATCCATGTGTGTTTCTCTGTGCCTAGTGAGTCTAATGAGAGTGGTTTCATAATTATCAACCAGCTGTGCAGCTGCAGAGCACTGAGGAAAAATGCAGGGCCTGCATCCCTTTTTAGATGTGTTCCTATTGGGAGTATCTCACCAAAAATGACATATTTGTTGCAGGGGATGCCTGAAATCTGACTTGTATTTTTGTGCAGACGACTTCTGGGAAAATCAGTAAGCCAATCATGCAAGCAGGAAATTATGTTTCTTGGGGGCGTTTTGTACACATTCTGTGTACAGAACATCTCCAGGTAGCCATATTGTATTTACAGAAAATTACAGCAAGTGCAGATTGAATAGGAAAGGTAATTTTTAATAACATTAAATTACAATATGATTTGTGTCGCAATGGTATATGCCGGGGGTCAGCAACCTGTAGATTGCCATCTACCAGTAGATCGAGGACAGGTGATTGGTAGATGGTGGTCTGGGTTTGCTGACCCGCCTTTCCAGAGCATCAAACAGAGTGCAATGCAAAGGGACTACTTGTAGGGTTAGAGCTGTAGTGAGCCACATAAGCTGATGCCTCCTCTGTAGTGCCGCCTCCTGTCCCATGCCGAGTGATACCAACTGCACTCCACCTCTTTTCTTGGCTACCTGTCTCCAGAGTGGTGCCAAGAGCAGGAAAGAAAGGATCTTCAGGTTAGTGTGAAGCAATACACTGGGCATAATAGTATAGGGATGCTTTGACACTGACGTGCTGCAGTTTACCCATACTGTGGGTGCAGGGCAGTGTACCTGCAGCTGTCCTGCGGGTTTGCTGCACTTAGCCATAGACTTCTATTATATCCTGCTGTTTTACCACCCCCAACTTTACGTGTCAACAAGCCCTAAGGTGCCGCTGCTGAATGCAACTAAGGGCTCATTTAAGTGTTGCGTATCTGAAAAGTGATCTGAGTGTGTGTTAGATGGTAAGGAGGCGAGATGTTGCCTTCTCACCACCTGATTTAAACTCACGATTGCCATGCAATGCACGCAATTGCGAAACGGTAGTACTACAATTAGAGGTTCAAATTGGGATATGATGCAACACTGTGCCCAGTGATCTTTGAATTCTCCTGTGTTGTTCAGGTAGATCACCACCACTTTAAAGCGGAGGTCCACCCTAAAGTGGACCTTCCGCTCATTGGAATCCTCCCCCCCTCCGGCGCCACAATTGGCACCTTTCAGGGGGGAGGGGGGAGGGGGGTGCAGGTACCTGTACAGTACAGGTATCTGCACCCACTTCCGGGATAGCTCTCTGAGGAAAGGGGCGTAGATTACGCCCCTTTCCAAAAGTCCCCCGCTGCCTGCTGGGAAACACACAGATCCCAGAGGCAGC
This sequence comes from Lithobates pipiens, assembly GCF_037356315.1. Classification (NCBI taxonomy): domain Eukaryota; kingdom Metazoa; phylum Chordata; class Amphibia; order Anura; family Ranidae; genus Lithobates; species Lithobates pipiens. The sequence goes on along the minus strand of NW_027507758.1, from coordinate 559,962,691 downwards.
GGGTCCATCCTTATTGCGCAGCGCGACTCGCGCATGTGCAGTAGGGAACCGGGAAATGAAGCCGAAAGGCTCCACTTCCTGATTCCCCTACCAAAGATGGCGGCGGCAGCACCCGAAAGACGATCGAGAGATCGGCTTCGGGTGCTGACATCGTGGGCGCGCTGGGCGGGTAAGTGTCCTTATTTTAAAAGTTAGCAGCTGCAGTATTTGTAGCTGCTGGCTTTAAAAAAAATAAAAAATTAAAAACCGCGGAACTCCCGTGGACTCCCGCTTTAAGGTTACTTACCCCTGGTATACGCTATATTTCTTTTTTTGTTTCCCCATGAAAGTGGAGTTACCCTTTAGGTTCCTTCAAGTAAAAAAGATGAAGTTTTCAAGTTCACCTTGTGTTCCAAATTGATGTCTTATATCTTTTTATTTACTTTTTATATAAATGTTTAAACGTTGGAGTCTTACAAAGTAAGCACACAGCAGTGGCTGTTTGTTATCAGGCCATTTCTCTCCATTTGAAAAGTTTTCATAGAACATGTAAGGTAAGGGGGGGGGGGGGGGTCCTCTGATCATTGAGCTTTGTGTACAATGGAGCTTGAGATCTGTAAACCATTTTTTTTTATTCAGTAGAGCAGCTAAGATAATCCTGTTAACATTTTGAAATGGAGCATGGAACTCCACCTGCTGGCTGGAAATGTAAATCTGTAAAGTGTGTGTGTGTGAGATTATTAAAATTTTACCTGACAAAGAAGGAATATACACTACAATGCCATGTAGTCTTCTAAAGTGAAAACGCACTATTAAAGACAACCCCCGGCATTCCCCCCCCCCCCCCCCCCTTTTTTTTCATATTGTATTTCAGTTGGCCTTTAAAAAAAATACTCCCTTTATATTGATGGAGAGTTATGATGACACCATCATGTTGGTAGAAGGAACTAAGATTAACTGCTTATTTATGTCTAGGGGAACAATTAAAAGGGGCATTATTATCTGAATGTCAGCTCCTCCCAGCAGCTAGATTGGAGTGTCATCCACGGTCCACCGGCCTAAGGTCCTGACATCAAGACCAGAGCAGGGTCCATAGCACATGATGATGCAGAGGGATAGTCCACTGCTAGATGTTGGAGGAGCTCCCCCTGCTTGGGGGGGCAGAGAATCAGTTAAATTGGTTTCTACTTTCCTAGACCTAGTGAGCTATTACTCATGCAGTGTGACCACAGACCTACTGCAAAGTATAAATTGGGCTTTAACCCTATCTATTTTTCTGTTTATTTTTCGAATTTTAATGTGTTTTTATACTGTTATTGACACTTGTATCCACTCTTTTTACCTGTTCTCTGCGGAGCAGCTGATTGAGGAGGTGGAAGAAATGGGTGGCATGGCCAGAGCTGTGGCCGAGGGAATCCCCAAGCTCCGCATTGAGGAATGTGCAGCCCGGAGGCAGGCCAGAATTGACTCAGGTGAGTGTTAGAAAGTACTTTTATATATAAGATTGTGTTTTGTTTTTAGATTACTTCATTTGTAATGGGGTGGGCAACTACATGGTAAATGAGGTTTAATGTAGAAAAATGTAAAATGCATTTGGGTGGCAAAAATATGAATGCAATCTGTACACTGGGGGGAGAACCTCTGGGGGAATCTAGGATGGAAAAGGACCTGGGGGTCCTAGTAGATGGTAGGCTCAGTAATGGCATGCAATGCCAAGCTGCTGCTAACAAAGCAAACCGAATATTGGCATGCATTAAAAAAGGATCAACTCCAGTGATAAAGCCATAATTCTCCCACTCTACAAGACTCTGGTCTGGCTGTACCTGGAGTATGCTGTCCAGTTCTGGGCACCAGTCCTCGGGAAGGATGTACTGGAACTGGAGAGAGTCCAGAGAAGATAAAGAAAGCTAATAAAGGATCTGTAGGATATTATGTGGAAAGGTTGTGGGCACTGAACATATTCTCTTTGGAGAAGAGATGTTTGAGAGGGGATATAATTTAAATTTACAAATACTGTACTGGTGACCCCACAATAGGGAGAAAACGTTTCAGTGAAAGGGATTTTAATAAGACATGTGGCCATTCACTAAAATTAGAAGAAAAGAGGTCTAACCTTAAACTACGTAGAGGGTTCTTTACTGTAAGAGTGGCAAGGATATGCAATTCCCTTCTATAGGCGGTGGTCTCAGCAGGGGGCATTGATAGTTTCAAGAAACTATTAGCTAAGCAGCTGAACGACCACAACATCCAGTCCCATCCTACTTCCTGTGGTATGATAATGGGAAGGGAGCAGCAACAACAAAAAAGACTACATGTGTATTTTTAGCACTATCCCTCTTTGTGAGTAGCCTGTTACCCAAGCTGCTGACACTCTTGTGATTACTCTCTTGCATTGCTTAAACGAGAAAAGAACTGAAAATGGATCAAATAACGGTGAAGTGGTCCAATCCCTATATACTTATCAAAAAAAAGGCTTCCCCATGAGTGGGTGGGATTTTAAATGACCATCAACTCCAGACACAAATGGACACAATAATATACAATTTTTATTTTTTTTTCCAAAGATAAATGCTTTTATTGAAGGATTCGAAATACACAAGAAAGGAATCCAGTACAGAACATCTTCAAAACTAAATACATTAGTGAAACAACATCCGTAGTAGTAACAAAGGACATGTAAACAACAAGAAGGTTTAGTTTCTGTACCAATATGAGTACCCGACATCACAGGTTAAATTAAACATGTTGACCCAGAGTACGGCTCAAGTTGCAAGACTTAAATAGAATAGACAAGGTCAAAGAGATTCAAAGAATGGGTATACCTTCTAGCAGTCAAACCCCGTAACCACCCGGGAGATAAATTCTAGGGGTCAGCTTAGGCGGGGGACTTATCGGGAAGATGTATAAAAGGGATGTATTACACTGTAAAGAAGTACACGATGGACAGTAAGAATCCCTATTGATATGGAATTGATTGGTTTAATATCGAAGGGGAACAGGTAGGGTGTGGAAGGAGAGTAAATAGAACAAAAAAAGTAGTTGAAGATTTAATTGAGTGAGCAGGGAGGGCATTAGGGTCTGGAAGTGGGGGGGACTCCGGTTACCAGTTGAGAGCATTCATCCGATGAACGGAAATGGAGCCAACAAGCCCAAGTAGCCCAATATTTGGATGGGGCGTCTTTGGTTTGCGAAATTAAGTTTTCCATGTCCGCTACATTGGAGACTCTCTTAATCCAATCTGAAATTGAGGGGGGTGTAGACGATTTCCATAGGAGGGGAATACACATTTTCGCGGCATTCAACAAATGTTGTGCCAGTGAGCGGTGATATGTTTTCAATGGGATAGTAGAGTGGTGCAGGAGCATCATGGCTGGGGAGAAGTCAATGGGGAGCGTGGTAATTCGGCAGATTAGGCGATGAACCTCCGCCCAGAATGGTTGGATTCGAGAACAGGCCCACCAAATATGTAGGAATGATCCTGCACCGTCTGAGCATCTCCAGCAAGAAGGGGAGGTAGAGGGGTACCGTTTGTGAAGTTTAACAGGCGTGAGATACCACTTGGAGAAAATTTTGAAATTGTTTTCCTTAACAGAAACATTAGAGGAGCCTTTATGGGTATATGTAAAGATGTTCAATCATTCTGAATCCGATAGTGTCAAGGATAAATCAGATTCCCAGCTGCGAACAGCTAGATTATCTTTTAGGTTATGAGCCGTGAAAAACAAGGCGTATATGCTGGAAATGATGTGACGTTGGGGTTCAGATTGGTTGCATAAAGTTTCAAACTGGGTGAGCTGCCTAGCAAAATCATGATTAGAAAGCCTATCCGTCAGGAAGTGTCTGATTTGGAAATACACCCACCGCGGGAAGGGGCGACCCGAGGGTTGTGAAGGAAGATCAGATATGGGTCTGAATTGGGAGTTGTTGAAAAAATGCATAGCTCTAATGTCGGGGGATTGCCAAAAGCCAGAAAGGAATGTGTCTGATTGTCCTGCTGGGAATTCCGGGTTATTGTTTATTAGGGTCATCGGACTATGATGGGAGGAGATGTGGTGGGCATGACATGCTGCGCGGTAGGCCTGCAAAGTACTAGCAATGAGGGGATGTTGTGTACACTGTTGGGGGACAAGTTCAGGGAGCAGCCACGGAAGGGATTTAATCGGGTAGAGAGAGAAAGCGCTTTCCGTTAGTACCCAAGCTTTGGAGTGCGAATGCACATTCCAGTCCACAATTCTAGTTAGGAGGCTCGCCCAATAATATTTTTTGAAATCGGGTAGACTAATCCCTCCTTTAGATTTCAGAAGAGTTAGTCTAGTAAAGCTTATTCTGGCACGTTTTCCAGCCCAAATAAAGTTGGCACAGATAGATTGAAGAGATTTAAAAAAGGCCGGGGGGAGTTTGATTGGGATTGTTTGAAAAAGGTATAACAGGCGAGGAAGGACATTCATTTTAATAATGGAGGCCTTACCGAATGGAGACAAGAGGTTCTGTAAGGAAAAGTAGTATATCATCGGCAAATGCGGCAATTTTTTGAATCTTGGGTCCGATCTGTATCCCCTTAACATCTGGGTTGGAATGTAATCTACGGAGAAGGGGTTCCAAGGTAAGGATAAATAAAAGGGGGGAAAGTGGGCAACCCTGACGAGTCCCATTGGACACGGAGAAGGCGCCCGACAGTTGGCCGTTGATCCTGACCTGAGCCGTGGGGGAGGCGTATAACGCCATAATAAAAGAGCGCAAGCGGTCCGGGAGACCTATTTTCCGTAGTACTTCTTCCATGTAGTCCCAGGCCACTCTGTCGAACGCCTTCTCCGCGTCCAATGAGAGAAAAAATCCTTGTTGTGTTGTGGAAGTCAGCCAGTGATGTACAGAAATCGCTTTAATCGTGTTATCTCTCCCCTCTCTTCCCGGTACAAATCCCACCTGATCGAGCGATACCAGCTGGGGAAGAAAGGGGAGGAGACGGTTCGCCAAAATCTTGGCATAGATTTTTAAGTCAACATTTAGCAATGAAATTGGTCTATAGTTTGTCACTTGTGTATCATCTTTGTTAGGTTTCGGAATAACCGTAATATGAGCTCTTAGTGAGTCTCGCGGGGGTGTTTTTTCAGAGGACAATGAGTTAAAAGCCGCTAGGAAATGTTGTTTAAGGGTGGCAAGAAAAGTTTTATAGTAGCAGGTCGTCAGGCCATCAGGACCTGGGCTTTTCCCGGGTTTCATATGTTTGAGGGCCATGTCAAGTTCCTGAGCTGAGAGGGGAGCATTTAAAGAAAGAGCGTACTCCGAAGAAATAGGGGCTGGGGCGTATGCGCTTAGAAATTGATCAATTAAAAGTTTTCTATGGGCCCGATCCTCCTGAGGCGAGTTGTCTTGAAGGTTATAAAGTTTGGAATAGTACTGAACAAATTGTTCAGCGATCATGTGGTTGGTTACTACTTTATTGCCCTTTGGGTCCGTGATGGAATGAATGGTTCTAGCGGCGTGTTGTTTTTTTAGTGCTCTAGCTAAAAGTTTACCCGACTTCTTGCCATATTCATAGAAAAATTTACGGGAAAGCATGTAGTTTCTTTTAATTTGGGAGCTTAGAATTTGGAGTAGTTCCTGCCTCGCCTGCTGTAAGTCAGTGAGTACATTGTGAGCTAGTGAAAGTTTATGGGCCTTTTCTAGGGATTTAATACGATTGGAAAGCTGGGATATGGTGTTATTTCTTTCCCTTTTTCCTTTTCGCCGACGCGGCCATAAATTCTCCCCGAATTGTACATTTATGGGCCTCCCAGATCGACATGGGGTCCATCGTAGAGGAATGATTCTCCGTGAAGTAGTTGGTCAGTTTTTCCTGAAAAGAAGTTGCCATTGCTGGATCTGACAACAAGGAGGGATCTAATCACCAAATCGGTGGAGTGTGTGGGTTGTCGGCAATCTGCAGGGTCATGGAGACCGGATGGTGGTCAGAGATATACATGGCTTCTATGGATGCAGAACAGAGGCAAGGTAAATCTCTTTTGTGTGATGAATAGGTAATCCAACCTGGAGTACCGATTGTGGGGAGTTGAAAAAAAGGAGTAATCCCGCCCTTGGGGATGCAGTGTGCGCCAGGAATCATGCAGACAAAGCTCATGTAAGTGCGACTTAATAGCGCGTAATGCTTTGTGAGAGAGGGAGGAAGTGCCAGTAGAGGAATCCTGGATCGGGTTGAGAGGAACATTGAAGTCTCCCCCTAGGATGAGCATGCCTTCCTGGAAAGGAGATAGTTTGGCCAGGGTTGACTTAAAAAAAGCCGGCTGTCCAGTGTTCGGTGCATATACATTAGCTAAAGTGATACGTTTGTCTGCCAAACTGCCTTTCACAAAGATAAATCTGGCCTCGGGGTCCACCATGGTCTCATCAATTTGAAAAGGGCAATTTTTAGCTACAAGGACCGAAACACCTTTAGATTTCGCGTGGGGATTGGGGGCGTGATACACCAGTGGGAAACGGTGGTTAGAGAGTTTGGGAATGGAGTTGGATTTAAAATGGGTTTCTTGTAGTAGCACTAAGTCTGCTTTGCATTTGTGAGCAAAGAGCAGAACTTGGGACCTCTTTTCGGGGATGTTGAGACCTCTCGCGTTTAGGGAGACTATCTTGAGTGAGTCTCGAGTATTCAATTTGGGTTTGGGGGACATGTTTTAAGTGGGTGAGCGCCTTATAAGGTGTGAGAAATGGGGTATGGAGCTCGCAAGCGCACACTATTCGGAATTGGGGGCTAACCAGAGCGATGCTATGAGAACTTGGCCTGGGGGAATGATGGGTTGCTAACTAAAATTATGGAGGATAGGAAACCGGAGTCCCGCCGCGGGGAATAAAGGATGAGCTTGAAATGGGGAAAAATGTGGATACAGCGTAAAAAGTTTATAGAATGTGTTCAAAATCAAATAGCAAAAAACAAATTTAGAAATAAGGTAAAATGGGACAGGTCTACTATGGGGGAAAACACTGAAGGATAAGAGTACCGTAAATAGTACGAGGGACTCTCTGAAAGTGAGCCGGAGAAATGCAAGTCCTGCTTGCACTTCCACAACAGGTCACAGGGATGGTCCCTATAACTAGTGTCCGGAGACGGTCGGTGGGCAATTAAGGCGTAAGGTTCAATAAACTTATGTATGAAAGTACCACCGTGTGGGATGAGAGCCTGAGGCTATCGAAGGTAGGAAGTAGAAAATAAAAAGGGAAGGACATCTTTTAGCCCGCTGAGTGAGGAATTAAAAGGGGATCCTGGACACCCTGGGATCCTGCAGTTAGGGAGGCTAAAGGAGAGACTCAACCGAGACATATACCTATAGGACTTATGTATACAACACCAGCCTCCTACCCTCTATTAAAGTATAACATGAATCGTCCTATGGTGTATTTGTCACTAAGAGATTAGGAGGTAGTTAGCTCAGTCTAATGTAGCAAACAGGGGTGAAAACTCGTATTCTTCGCTAAGATAGAGCCAGAGCTCCCTATATATAGTCTAGGCCTGCAGCGTCCGCCAAAAAGGTAGGCTGTATTATAGATACACATACACAGGGACTACCCTCAAAGTCTAGATTATATATAAGCGTGAGGTAGGGTTTGGAGGGGAACTCGACCACCCTGCCGGGTGAACTTATTGGTAAGGCATTCAGACACCTTGCAGTTCAAACTAGTACAGAAATAATAAACAGTAAAAAAAAGAAAGAAAAATTGGAAGAGATCAGCAGGGGAACCTATGTTCCCTTCAAACTGTCGGGACAGCTGCCGTGAAGTGGTTCAGCTGCTCTCTCCTCAACAAATAAAGCATAATCACTTCATCTACCGACAAGATAACAGTAAACCAATATTAACTATTAGAAACAGCGTGTAGGCTCTCCGTAAATCGCAACAACTGGGGTAGCAGTTCTAATACAGAGTAAAGTCTAGATCCTAGATCATCCTCACTGAACCTGCAAGGGTGAATAAAAGGACTGCACTCCAATCTATGCATGTGAGGAGATTACTTTCTGCCCCCAGAATGAATCAACCAACCCCATACTATAAATGAATGACAGGGGTCTAAATAAAAACAAGAAAATGAGAATGAGTAGGAAACAAAAAAAAAAACCCCCCACCCCACCCCCAGATTTCTGGTTAAATAACTACATATAACTATGCATCTACGGGAGCAATCATAACCGTAGTACTCTTATTCTTTGTCACCATAAAGCTAAAGCAAAGATTATAAAATTAAAATCAAAACGTAGGCTGTTATATGTAGAAAAGTTCACCCAATGACAACCTCTGCACCCACCAAAACAGACAGTTACCGGACAAAACAAGTGAAAGGAGTCATCTCGACCAGGGGTTGTGAAGCTCGCGGTGAGGCTGTTCTCAACTTAGACTTAACCAGATCGTGAGCACTGGCAGCCTATCCGAGCATGCAGGCGGCATGTAGATACAGTCCTCGTATCATATAATGACAAAACAATGTCAGTGGCGGTGCTCGGGTAAACATCTGGTAAGACAGGTCGGATAACGTAGGTGGGTGTGAAGTTGGTATCATGAAGAACAGAACGGTGAAGGTAAATAATCATCAGTCTGTTAAGAACCGTTTGCAACAAGGGAGTGAGAGTGAGGTAAAATCATAGAGAAAAAAGGGAGCGAGAAGTAGGCATAGACAGTAGGGGAATGAAGGGGAGCAGCTAGAGAGATAAGTAAGAAGGCTGAGAAGCAGAGCAAGTGGAGAAGGAAAAAGTGAGTGAGGAGAGAGCAGAGAGAGGAAGATCAGCAAACCGGACATCGCGTTAACGAGCAGGATCGGGCTTAGCGATCTCGACGGGCTCTCCTGGAATTAGGTGCTCTTTGAGGAGTAGCGTCCGAATCCACTCCGTGCCGGTTAAGATGAGATCTGGGTTCCGATGGGGATCGGCGTCTTCTGTATCGAGAGCGTTGGTAGTCCATGGGCTCTGCGGAAGGTGCTGTACACCTGGTAGAAGGAGGGCGGAATTCGGCATACCAATCCGGTACATCCGTGAATGGGATGTCTAGCGATTCGCAAAAGTGCTGTAAGTCCTCCGGTACTCTTAGCAAGGCGGATCTTCCCCCAGATGAAGCTGACAGCGCAAAGGGGAACCTCCAGCGGTAAGGGATGCCTTTGGCGCGAAGCGTATCCAGAAGAGGGCGGAGTTCCCTGCGCCTCTGCAAAGTAATGGAGGACAAGTCCTGGAATAAAGTAAGAAGGGTGCCATTGTAAGTGATCGGTTCGGTAGCCCTTCGCGCTCTGTTCAGGATCTCCTCTTTCAATTCGTAGTCGACTACACAACACACAACATCCCGGGGAGGGTCTGAATCTTTGCCTTTCGGACGTAGGGCTCTATGAACCCGCTCTATATCGATCAGGCTGTCAGGAGGCCGCTCTAGGATTTTGTTAAACAGGCCTATAACTTCGGCTTTGAGGTTGTCGGAATCTGACGATTCTGGAAGGCCTCTCAGACGAATGTTGTGGCGTCTGCCACGATTGTCCAGGTCCTCTGTGTGTCGGTTAAGGTCACGAAGCTGTAGAGTATGTGTGTCGATAAGCTGGCATGCCTTCTTCAAGACCGAGGAGAGTGCGGATGTGGTTTTTTCCACATCTTGTATGCGAGTCAGGGCTGCCGTAAGGGACACTCTAATGTCCGCAGCTACGGATCTCAGGTCGTGGAGGCTCGGTTGGTGGTGGTGGGTGAGAATTACCTCATCCGTCCTCGGAGCATTCCTCTGCGAAGGACTGGCGCGTCTTGCGGCCTGTGCAGGCTGTCCTCGTGAGGCGGCCATATTGGAGGTATAGGAGCGGAACATCTCGGGTATATTCTGTTGGTTCCTGCCGGTCTAGTCTCGTCTCTCGGGGATCGCGATCGGGAAGCCGATGAACTGCGGGAAGAGGTTCCCATGATTTCAGGCAGGTTAGAAGGGTATAAGCCTCCGTTAGGTGCCGAATGATGTCCTCGTCAGCGGGAGCTATCAGATTAAGCTGCCATCTTCGACAGAGGTCAGGCCACGCCCCTTATAATATACAATTTTTATTCATAAATTACACAATGTACATAATATTACCAGGAAGTGCAAATGGGCAAAACAATGTCCTCCTGGTATATTAATAAATAAACATATATACAGAACAAAATGTGATTAAAACAATGCTTGTCCTATATCACCCACACCTGATGCATTTCCAGTTGCTGATAATTCAGAACCTTCATCAGGGGTGAACAAACTTGATGATATAGCAATCTAGTGAGGTGTAAGTTCGAGGATCAAAATGCCTGCCATTTATAAAAATATAAATATGTCTGAAGAGTACTTCAAATACTATTGAGATGTCAACCAAGTACAGGATGTCCTGCAAATTACTTCCAGATCAGTTAGACGGATTCTATGGCAAGGTGGGTTTTTGTTTCTATGTGGAACATTAATTGGAACAAACAATGGCTATCTGGATGTTTCAAGTCCACCTTCATGTGTGTGTCAAGCTGAATTAGCATGTATATGACTTGCACCCAGGGTTGCCTTGTCCCATTCCCAGGAAATAAGCCCAAAAGGAAAACTGGAAGCTGTAGTCCAACCACAAATTACAAACGGCAAAGCAGTCCTCTATGTGCAGCGTATGGATGGCCTGACTCTTGCATTGCTTGCCCATCCCCTGTTCTGTTTCTGGATAAGTTGCATAAAGGTAAATGCAATGGCCTTATTCAGACAGAGAAGCAATGATGTGCAGATGCTGGAACGTGTAGTCATCAGGTTAAACCTTCCTAGTTAGGTCAGGACCTATACATTAAGCAGTATTGCTTGTTTTAGGCCTGGTAATGTTTTAATTTTACCGGATTATCCAGAGGAAACCCACACAGGCACAGGGAGGACATGCAAACCTCCAGGCAGGTTGCCCTGTGGTTGGGATTCGAACCATTGACCGTAGTGCTGCCAGGCGGACGTGTTAATCACTTGGCCACTGTTTGATTGCATGAGTCGGTTCCATACAGTGTACAGTGACCATACACAGCTGAATTGAAGTAGGTAAAGTCTAAATTCCAGTATTCCTAACCATGCATTTAATAATCGCAGCAAGGGACTATGCCTGCATGGTCAGTCCTCCACTATGAGCCATGAACAAGCACAGAAACTTACTTTATATTAGGGAATTGCCCAGTAGATGGCAGTATTGTCGTAGGTTTTTATCCTTGCGAAACATGTTCTATTGGGTGATACTTGTGCATATCCCTGTGCTGTACCTGTAATCTATAAGGGACACTTGTACATTATCCACCTTCTGTTATGTCTTTTACTGAAAAAATATCAATATTATCCTGAAATTGTTCTGCAGTATAAATAGCATTGATGGCCTTTGTTTATTGGCTTCATTTTCAGTCCACTTGCATCAGTGTGTGCCCTTTTGTAACACAATGGTATGGAATAGAATTATTACGTATCATCTGCACGTGGAAAACATTTTGAAAAGCATTTTTTTTACCTATTTTAGCATCTGTTTTTTTGTTTTTTTGCTATTTTGTGTTTAGCTGGGCTGGTTAAAGTCCAAAGCAAATATTTATTATATTGCAGCTTATTGCAGCTTACCAATTCTTAGATGTAATGGCTGTATTAGTTTCATTTCTTCTAGTTTCATCTGGTGAACTAGCTAATAAGTCTGTTTCTCAACAGAACAAGCACTCTTGCAGTTACAGGGGTGAGACAAACCATTTACCACTGACAGGGGGGCTTACAATTATCTGATTTTATTTATGTAAAAGGGAAGCAAAAGGTACACAGCCGCAGATGAGCTCACTCTAAGCACTCCACAGACACCTTTCATTTGGGTGCGGAAGCAGCTTGCAGTTACAGCAAACCACCTTCTTCTTCTTTTTTTTTTTTTTTTTGGGATAATGGTTTTATATAAATAAGAAGTGAGGAAGTGTCCGGACGGCTGCACTCCAAAGTGATCCATTTTATTGAAGATCTCAATACAGTGATACAATAGTGTATGGCAGAAAACACAGTGGGGGACTGAAAACCTTTTCAGTCCCCTACTGTGTCTGTTTTCTGCCTTATACTATTGTATGATTGTATTGAGATTTTTGATAAAGTGGATCATTTGAGTGCGGCCATCCGGACACTACTTTGCTTCTTTTTTTCAGTGGGAAAAATAATTATTTTATCCCCTGCAGATTTTGTTAACGTTTTTTCCACTTACAAAGATTTTTTATCATAGGTATATTTTAAATGATAGAGACAGAATATCAACCAAAAATCCAGAAAAAACACATGAAACAAATGTTATAAATTGAGTTACAGTTCAGCGAGTAAAATTAAGTATTTGATCCCCAAGCAAAACATGACTTAGTACCTGGGGGAGAAACCCTTGTTGGGAAGCACAGAGGTAAGACATTTATTGCAGTTGGTGATCAGGTTTGCACACATCTCAGGAGGGATTTCGAACCACTCTTCTTTAGATTCTCTAAATCCTTAAGGTTTCTTGGCTGCCACTTGGCAACTTGAAGTTTCAGCACCATCCATAAATTTTCTATAGGATTAAGGTCTAGAGACTGACTAGGCCACTCCATGACCTTAATGTACCTCTTCTTGAGCCACTACTTTGTTGCCTTGGTGGAATGTTCTGGGGGATTGTGGAAGACCCATCCGTGACCCATCTTCAGTATTCTGGCTGAGGGAAGAAGGTTCTCATCCAAGATTTTACAATATATGACCCCATCCATCCATTGGCCCCTCAATGCGGCAACGTTGGCCTGTACCTTTTAGCAGAGAAACAGACCCAAAACATACTGTTTCCACCTACATGGTTGACTGTAGGGATGGTGTTCTTAGGGTCATAGCATTTTTCTTACTCCAAACACGGCGAGTCGAGTTATTGCCAAACAGTTTTGGTCTCATCTGACCACAGCACTTTCTCCCAATCCTTCTAGGAATCATTTTGATGTTCATTGGCAAACTTCAGACAGGGCTGTACATGTGTCTTCTTGAGGACAGGGACCTCATGGGTGCTGCAGGATTTCATTCCATGGTGGCGTATTGTGTTACCAAATGGTTTGTTTGGTGACTGTTGTCCCAACTGCCTTGAGATCTTTCACAAACTCCTCCTCCTGTAGTTTTGGGCTGATCCCTCATTTTTCTCATGATCATCCCCCCCCCCCATGGGGAAAAGCTTACATGGAGCTCCAGATCGAGGGCTGTTGATGGTTTAGTATTTCTTCCATTTGCAAATAATCGCTCCAACAGTTGTCTTCTTCTCACTAAGCTTCTTGCTGATGGTCTTGCAGCCCATTCCAGCTTTGTGCAGGTCTACAATCTTGTCCCAGATGTCCTTTGACAGCTCTTTGGTCTTTTCCATTATGGTAAAGTTTAAATGGAAGAAAGATTCTGTGGACAGGTGTCTTTTATACACATAACGCATTGTCATTAGGAGCACCTTCTTAAATTGACAGGACTAATCTGTGTACCACATGAGCACATATTGTAGCCAGTCTGTGGGAGCCAGAATTATTGTTGGATGGTAAAGGATCAAATACTTCTTCTTTTACTTACTGAACTGCAACTCAGTTTATAACATTTGCATCTCTTTCTTTTTTTTTTTTTTTTGGTTGATTATTCTATCTCTATCATTTAAAATACACCTATGATAACAATTCTAGACCCTTCATTTCTTTGTAAGTGGGCAAACTTACTAAATCTGCAGGGGATCAAATATTTTTTCTCCCCCTACTGTATATAAAACCTCTATCCTAAAATGTATTTTTTTATTTTTTTGCTGTAACTGATTTTAAAGTATTAGCTGGAGTTAAAATCCCCTAGAATAGGGGTGCCCAACCAGTGGCCCGGGGATGCAGATGGCAGATTGACAAGCCCAGATCATGGGTTGCACACCCACCATCCCAGAGCATCTGTGTTGTTAATGAAGCCGGTAAAGCAAGCAGCTGTGGAGCAGAGCTGTATAAACTAATGCTTCCTGTATAGCGCCATCTCTTGCCACAGGCGGAGTGATACCAAATGCACTCTGCCAGGGACGGCAACAGCAGGCGATACCTTAAAGCGGAGGTCCACCCTAAAGTGGACCTTCCGCTCATCGGAACCCTCCCCCCCTCCGGTGCCACAATCGGCACCTTTCAGGGGGGAGGGGGGTGCAGTTACCTGGATAATCCAGGTAACTGCACCCACTTCCGGGATAGCTCTCTGCGGAAAGGGGCGTAACTTACGCCCCTTTCCGCAAGTGCCCGCCCCTTCCCGCAAGTGCCCCGCTGCCTGCTGGGAAACGCACAGATCCCAGAGGCAGCGGGGACCGTCCTCATTGCGCAGCGCGGCTCGCGCATGCGCAGTAGGGAACCGGGAAATGAAGCCGAAAGGCTCCATTTCCTGATTCCCATACCCAAGATGGCGGCGGCAGCACTCTAGTGTCGATCTAGAGATCGGGTTCGGGTGCCGACATCGCGGGCGCGCTGGACAGGTAAGTGTCACTATTTTAAAAGTCAGCAGCTGCAGTATTTGTAGCTGCTGGCTTTAAAAAAAAAAAAAAAAAAAAAACGCGGAGTCCCGGTGGACTCCCGCTTTAATGGAAGTGTATATATGGGCATATTTGCGCAGTGGTTACTGGGCTGCTTTTAAACTGATCTGCAGGTGCAGTGCACCTTCAGGTTACCTGCACTGAGTCATAGACTTCTGTTATTATCTGCGGGTTTGGTGAGCTTTCAGAAAGTGCACCACACCTGCAGGATATAATAGAAGTCTATGAAAAAGTGTAGCTAACCCACAGGAAAGACACAGGTGCACTGCGCTGCATTAGTGTGAAAGGCCCCTTTCACACAATCGGTCCAACTAAATCGAACCCTCCATTCACCTCTATGAAACAGCAGATGTAAACAGATTTGTGGCCTTTTACACCCGCCTATCTCCAATCTGATTTCGCAAAAAAAAAAAAAAAAAAAACGAAGGGGATCAATCCTCTTCCGTCTCGGCAGATCGGAGGACCCGTAGAGTGGGCTGTGTCCGTGTCCAATTTGCACGGACCTGTCATCCGCCTGCTCTCTCATTGTGGCCCACGACCGGTTACCAAGTCGCTTAAGTGGCCCTCACTCTTCAAAAGGTTGGGCACCCCTGCCCTAGAATGTCAATGTTGCTGTCCAAATGTGCTCTCTGTTCTCCTTCATCCAGAGTGGTGTCTCTCTAATACAGGCCTTTTCTCACTGTTCATTAAATATGTTCTTAAATTTGGCAGCTTCTGAGGTCATTGTTGGGGTGAATAAATACCAACTGGAAAAGGAAGAGTCTGTGGAGGTCCTGGCTATCGATAACACGTCTGTCCGCAACCTGCAAATTGAGAAGCTCAAAAAGGTATGTGAAAAGGGAGCAATAGCGGGTAACAGAACTAAAACTCCAGCCTAATAACAAAAAGGCATGATATGGCTAAAATGTTTAAAAAAAAAAATTGAAATTACAGGGGTCTCTGGACACCCGTGACTCTCACACACACTATAAAATCAGTAATAAAGGTGTGGCAATCGCAAATATGTAAACATAAAGCAGAACCAAATAAATGGTCCCCGGACACCCCCCTATGGCTCAACCGGCTCCTTGTAGAATTCCATACTATCCCTGAACCAAGCATATGGGCAACAAGGAGCAAGGTACTTGACCATATATGTAATGACGGGGCTATCCTTCCCTTTAATACTCTCTAAGAGAATTATGAATTACCCAATTTATTATTTCTATGTCATCTGCAGCTCAGACACGCCTTCTCTTCCCAATTTGGGTCTCGACCATTATTAATCCTTCACTCAACTCTAGAATCCCTACTCCGGAATGACGAGCTGGTAAAACTGCTATTCACCATATATAAGGCACTACTACCATCATTTAGCTTGGAGAGTTTTAAGATCAAAATGCATTGGAGGGTGGACTTTCATGAGCTAGATACAGAGGATTGGGAGCATATGTGTGAATACCCTTTTCTTCAATTAGTGCCGGTAAAGGACCGCTTAATTCAGTTTTGGATTCTACAATGGGTATATTTAACACCGCAACGCTTGAATAAAATTGATCCTGGGGCCTATCCTAGATGTTGGAAATGTGGTAATCTAGAGGCAGGTTTTTGTAATATGTTGTGGTCTTGTCCCAAAATGCACTGTTTCTGGAAGGAGGTAATGCAGTTTATAGCCTCGCTGTTAACAATCTCAATCCCGCAGGTTATATCTGGTGCACCGCATAGCAACCAAGACCCTCATAGGACTTTTGCTCTTTTATGCCTGTAAAGCAATATTGCTAACATGGAAACAATTGGGCTCGTCCCCCTCTCTGAACTCTTGGAAAGCCCTGGTCAACTCTGCAATTCCGTTATATAAAGCCACATATCACTAGGTGTATTGCTAAATTTGACAAAGTGTGGAAAATATGGCTTGACTTTATCTCCACTAATGTTGCTCAAGAATGCATGGAAGGTATATCTGATGCAAATTAACTACTCCCTCCATGCTAACTCCTGCTAAGACCCTCATGATACCCTTATATTGAATCCCCTGGTATTCTAGGCCAGGCTTTCTCAACCTTTTAACCATAGAGGAACCCCAAAAATAATTTTCATGTCTCGAGGAACCCTTACTAAAACCAAATCATCAGGGCTTAATAAGAACAATGCTCCTTATATTAGTGGTCATAGGAAGAATGTCTCCCTTAAAGTGGTGTTTAGAAAGCCACCCTTAAAGACAGCTAAAAAGATATTTGGTGTCGTGCTGCTGGCTTTGCTAAGTGGTGCTGAACCTTGAACTCAGTAGGCATCATCAAATGGGTGGTTCATCAGCCACAGCTCAAGGAACCCCTAGCAACCTCTGAAGGAACCCCAGGGTTCCACGGAACCCTGGTTGAGAATGGCTGTTCTAGGCCTAGTACCAATGTTCCCTCTTGGGGAAACCTCATCCCCATTGAAGGAGGGTAGCACATTCTCCTTCCATAAATTTTTATCTACTTTGAAATGAACCATGCAAAGGGTAGGGCAAAGCAACAGGTGTGTGTGTTTTTAGCTTTAAAAGAAAAAAAAAATTCAAGAAACGCACTGCAAGGATTGACTGCTCGTTTAGGTCTAGAGGGCATGGAAAAGTAGATTGACTTACCTGTTGCTCTGTGCTGCTATACCAGTTCCTGTATTCTGACAAAATGAGCAACCTGGCAGAATGTGCAACCTGCGCCACTTCCTGTGACGTGAAATCAGCTGTATTGCTGTGTGTGTGTGTGTGTGTGTGTGTGTGTGTACATATATTATATAAAGTTAAGTACATAAGCTCACTTGATTGCTATAATTAGTTTGCTAATTCAAAACAGGGTTTGGTGTAGCAAAATGTCCGCTGGCTGCATGCTTACTGTAGGTGTGATGAGGTTGAGTGGAAGGTCTTGCCAAGCCCATCTTGGTACAGAATTTCATAAGTGCGTGTTTCAGTTTTGCCGTGCTCATGCGCAGTAGTCGGTCGTGCATTTTGGGGGCAAATTCCTCTGTGCACTGACGTCGGCCACTGAAGGAATGTATGACGCGTTGCGCATGTGCAGTATCCAATGAAATACTCATATAATATACGGCTGTATATTAAATTGGGTGCTGAAATGACCATCGGCTGAAACTGAATGCAATCATGATAAGATAATGTCACCAGGATCACCTTAAATGGGTCCTAAACTTTAAACGCAGTTTGGCAATGCAGCTGACTTCTGACGTGGATTGCACATTCTGCCAGGTTGGTCATTTTGGCACAACACCTGCAGCAACTTCTCCACTATGTGCCAGCTGTCTAGGTTTCTGACATCGTCAAGGCCAATGCAAGTTCATATGGTGCTGAGGGATAAGTGAATGGGCTGCATGAATGAATGAATGGGCTGCAAAATCACATCAAATGGGAACACACAGAAACACTGCATTCCTGTGCGATTCAGGTGTGAACCGTCCCTTAGAGTTGCATAGAAACATAGCGTTAGAGAAGCAACAGCAGAAAAAAAACATTAACCAACCAAAACTGCCCCCTTTTTTCATTATTTATCTTTTTTTATATATTTGTCTGAGGATAGACCTATATTTTGTCCCAATCTTCTTTAACCACTTAAGTCCCGGACCATTTTGCTGGCCAAAGACCAGAGCACTTTTTGTGATTCGGCACTGCGTCGTTTTAATTGACAATTGCGCGGTCATGCAACGTGGTTCCCAAACAAAATTTGACGTCTTTTTTTTTTTTTTTTTTTTTTCACAAATAGAGCTTTCTTTTGGTGGTATTTGATCACCTCTTTGGTTTTTATTTTTTACGCTATAAACAGACTGCCAATTTTTGAGAAAAAAAAGCATTATTTTTTACATTTTGCTATAATAATAAATATCCCCCCAAAAATATATAAAAAAAATAAATAAATTCTCCTCGGGGTAGGCCAATAGGTATTCTTCTACATATTTTTGGTAAAAAAAGTTATAGTGTCTACAAAATAAGGGATAGTTTTATGGAATTTTTATTAATCATTTTTTTTTTTTTTTTATTAGTAACGGCGGCGATCAGTGATTTTTTATTTTTTTTTTATTTTTTTTACCGTGACTTCGACATTATGGTGGACATATCGGACATTTTTGACACATTTTTGGGACCATTGTCATTTATACAGCAATGGATGCTATACAAATGCACTGATTTCTGTGTAAATAACACTGGCAGTAAAGGGGTTAACCACTAGGAGGCAGTGTAGGGGTGGGGTTAAGTGTGCAGTGGGGAGTGTTTCTAACTGGGGTGGGGTGGGGCGTGCCACGTCACTGATCTCTGCTCCCGGTGATCGGTGACACTGTCACTAGGCAGAAAGGGGAGATGCTTGTTTACATCAGCATCTCTCCAGTCTTCCTCTCCGTTCGACGATCACGGGTATCACTGCGGACATAGAGTCCGCGGGACCCGCGACCCGACTCGCAGAGCTTGCCTCGCGCATGCTGCCTCTTAAAGGGCAATGCACAGGTACCTTCTGCCGCAGTATATCTGTGCGAGGCAGTGGTTAAATTCACCTACTATTTACTGACATTTTACGTCTGCTGGAAGTCTGTTCCAAACATCAATTTCTCTTTCTGTAAGATAGTACGTTAAGGTTAGTTGAACTCCCCTCCCTACTAGCTTGAGGTCATGTCCCCCATGTTCTTGCTATTGACTTCATATTGAAAACACTGGTTAGTTGTGAATATGTGGCCATATAAGCTCAATAATGTTGTGAGCATTCCTTCTCCCTTTTGTTAGGGTTTCAAGGTGAGGAATGCCCTGGCCTCAGTTGATTGGGTGCCGATTTGGTGGTAGCGACAGCCTGCTTTCAGATTCAGTCCAAGTCTATGTTTGGTCTCAACCCCTGCTTAAACTAAACTAAGGATCTATATAGAAAAATCAGGACATCCTACCTCCTTGCTGATATCCCCTCTGATGATATAAATTACATTTTTGTAGAGGAATCAGCACCTCCTACCCCCTTTTGGTAACCCCTCTAGTGATATAAAGAAGTATATAGAGGAATCGGGACCTCCTTCCTCTTGGTGTTGATCCCTCCAGTGCAGGCATGCCCAAAGTCTGGTCCGTGTTCCGGTTCCAGACAGACCGCCTGGTAATTTTGACATGGATATCTTTTGTGGCCCCACCAAGGAATCCCCGAGCACCGGGGGCCACAAAAGATGTATATGCTGGCTGCCTTGGAGGGGACGGGGAGGGGGCAGGACGAGTGCCGTACATACAGGAGAATTTCCTGTTTACACGGCAGCCTCTGTAAAAGGAAATCCAGTCTCCTGTGCTGCCATTGGACGACTGTTCTGGCCATCATGGGAGGCGGGACTCTATTAAAGAGGTCGCAGAGAAAACAGGAGTTTCTCCTGTATGTCTGTTGGTGCTCGTCTCTCCCCCCTCCCTGTCTCCTCCAAGGCTGCAGATTAGCATGAATTAGGCTGCACTGAGGCAATGGTGAGTCTGCATTCATGTCAATAGGAGTGCTGAGTTTATGTCACTGGGAAGTCTGCATTCATGCCAATGGTGGGGCTGCATTCATGTAAATGGTGGGCCTGCAGATGGGCACTGATTAAGCTGCATTGATGGGCACTGACCCTTATTTTGCTTCACAGTTCTTTATTTAAAATGTAAGATTTTTTTCCTGAAACTTCCTTTTTAAAGTGAAGGTGTGTGTTATAAGTCGATAGATACGGTATATCCTAATAACACACCCGAGCTCATCTCTACACCACACACAGCCATAAAGGCAAGAGAATTCTTGTTTGGCAGTGTATTAGTGCTCGGATAAACAAACTTAGACTGCATTTTAGTGGTTTAAAGAATGTAAGGCAAAATGGTCGGCCCTCACGCATATTCACTTCATCAAATCTGGCCCTTTTTGAAAAATTTTTGGACACCCCTTCTCTAGTAATAACTAAGGATCTATATAGGGGGTTCAGGACCTCCTTCCTTCTGCTGGTGATCCCTCTAGTGATAACTCAGGCTGGGTTCACACTGTTGTGCGGAGCAGCTCACAGCAGTGGGTCCGGTGCGTCCTTGTTTACTGTTTCCGGTCTAAATTTGGAAAAAAAAAAAAAACCTTCTGGTCCTCTTGCAATGTAATGTCATAATGTGCTAGTATGCATCGCATACTAGCACATTATGGAATATCAACTTGTAAAGCCCTCCAGCGGTGTGCCATCACCACTGACAGGGCTTCCATCTTCACACGGTTTTCCTCCGGGTCTGCAGGCTGTGGGTTTTTTTAATGGCCATGCCGAGAATGATGTCACAATCCTAGCACAGCAGTCTTAATGGATGGCATACTTGAGTATGCCATATGTTGAGAGCTCAGCTCGCATGTGTCGGTAAAGTCACTGGCTGCTAGTCATTGGAATGGTGCAGATTTAGAAGATGTTCATTGTACCTACAGTTAAGCTTACCTGTAGGTAAAAGTGGCAGAATGGACTTTGCTACCACATTAAAAAAAAAAAAAAAAAAAAGATCTATATAGGGGAATCGGGACCCCGTTCTTCCCACACCTGTCACAAGAGCAAGAGGTATAGATCGAGTAACTCCACTTTTGTTTGGGGGGGGGGGGGAAGACAACATTCCCCTCTGGGGGATCCTTATACATTGCATGGATTTTAACAAACTTGGTGAAGATTGCTACTTTTTTTTTGTTATTCTGAAGAAATAGCTGTTTCCATGTGGAAAGTAAATTTAATGGGATTGGTTTTATAATCGTCAATCCGCTGCTGCACTTGCAGGGTTCTAATGATGAAATTAACAGAGTCTGCGTCCATATAGACATGATTTTCCTTTGGAAGTATCTCACCAAAAATTTTATTTTTGTTGCCCAAATCTAACTTCTGGGGAAATCAGTGAGCCAATCACTCTGCAGGAAATGACATATCTGGGGGGCGTTCTATACACCATCTGTGTACAGAACACCTCCAGGTAGCCATATTGCATTTTACAGAAAATTACAGAGCTGCAGATTGAAAAGCAAAGGTCATTTTTAATAACATCAAATTGCTACACAAGTCGTATTGAAATTTATATATGCTATATGTGTGTTTTGTTTTTTTTTCTATTTTTTATTTTATTTTTCCCCCTCCACAAAAGAGGTGTCCTAATTGGTAAACGGTAACGCCAGTTTCTGTGACCACCAAGATATAAATTCCCTTCACTTTTTAGAGATTTCTTCTTGCTGCATCTTGCTTTTCCTGGGCAGGAAGTTTAAGGAAAGTTTCATTAACAGGACACAGACAGGAAAAAAACCTTCTATACTACTTTTAATCTAAAACAAAGGCTTTTGGCTATACATACACATTAATGCAGGTCCCCACTTCTGTCTATAACTGTATCCTATTGGCTTCCCCACCATTCTCTTCACTTGTGGGAGTGAGGAGCCATATATAAGCTCCAAACTGTCACTTAGAGCTGAGCATTCTCCCTCTGCCCCCTAGGTGGCAGTGCTGGATGTTCCGTCAGCTTAGGCAATCCATCAGATTTTGGTAATGAAAGTGATGTTCCATCTTTGTACACCCAACACTTGTCCATAGTAAGGATACAGTAAGAAGGCAGCAACTGGACATCTTGTTACACCCACCGGAGTCATGCATTTCACACTTATTTTTAACAGTAAACTCAGTTTATATAGTGAAATACAATATTGAAAAATCCGTCTGACTGTTTAGATCAGGGGTCTCCAAACTGCAACCCAAGGGCCAAATGTGGCCCTTTGCTATCTTTTATCTGGCCCTTGGGGCACTGTTCTTCCCACTGATATGAGGCACTATTCTTCCCGCTGACACTAAAAAGGGGCCACTATTTCTTCCACTGATATCAATTATGGGATACTACCTTCTACTAATAGGGCTACTACTACTACTCCTACTGACCACCAACCTTGAGGCCATATTTATTCTCACTAATGCTGGCCTTGGGACTTTTTCTACCCCCCCCCCCCCCGGCCACAATCCGGCCCTCCTAAAGTCTGAAGGACAATAAACTGGCCCTTTGTTTGAAAAGTTTGAAGACCCCCTGGTTTAGATGTTGAATTTTAAAAGTAGCGGCAAGCCTGCTGATCTCAGAGGGTCTGCTAATCTGTCCTTTACTGCTTTGAAAAATCAACAGTCTGACAGATTTAATAATATTGAATTTTACTATGTACATGCAGTTTACTGGTAAAAAAAAAAAGGTGTGAAATGCAAGACTCCATTGGGTGTAACAAGATGTCCGCTTGCCGCCTTCTCACTGTATCCTTACTGTGGACGAGTGCAGGGTGTAGCACGATGGCGGTGCTGGAATGTCACTTCCGTTACAAAATCAGACGAGTCGCCTAATCTGACCAAACATACAGATAGTGCTTGGCTTTCTTCTTTGATTAGAGAGCCGAGAGTTGCATTGCGAGCTGTGTGCCATGGGGGCACTCTGTATTTCATGTGCATTTCTAAAAATAAGTGTTTTAATTGAAAATGTATCTAAAACATCCATTTGAAAAAGGAAGAAAAAACATTTTAATTTACTGCAACAGGCCAAGATAGATGGTTTAATCAGTCTGACGGGCTGCTTGTGTGTTCTTATTGTTATTTATAGTTTGTATACTTCATAGGTATTTATAGAACAGCTTTAATACTTCATTTATTACATCGTAACCTGCAAAGCAATAACTCTAAATCCTCTTTTATTAATGTAGACTTTGCATAATACACAGCTGCTCTCCCCGCTCACATACCTATGGTGTATGCTGAGAGAAAATGGCAATGTATTCTTGTTTTCATTGTTCTGGTTGTAGGAAGTGCATTGCATTGGGTCATGCCTATTCTTGCTGTGGCTCTCCAGCAGATGGGAATGCTGGGACCTGTAGTCTCGTCATAGCTGGATAGCCACAGGCCTCCTTAGCTCCCAGTTTACCATAGCTCATTACTTAATAGTGGGAGGTGGGGAGGAGGGTGGCTTTTCTACAAGGCCATCTAAGCATCCCCCGGTTTTTGGATTTACAAATCTAAAATGATTGGGTGGAGATTCACTGTTAGATGTCCATAGACCTTTGATGGATTTATGTGAATACGGTGGGGGTGGGGGTGGGGGGTGGATTATTCAAGTATCGGCATGTTTATGCTGCATGAATGACCATCAAAGACCTTCTAAATGTCAGCTGAAGAATCAGACCTGCTTGAACATTGTGGATGGTCGTGGCCTTTTGGAAAATAAACTCTGGAATGAATGTGGAAATCATGTTGTGACAAGCAATCTGGATAAGCAGATTGAATGAATACAAATCATTTGATTGTTCAGATTTGTTGGTAATTTAATTTCTCCATGAAGGTCATCTGATGTTACAGAATTAAATTAGACTATTCTTCAGACAGTGTTTATAGAGCCATTTGAATCTTTTCCCTATAATGATCAATAGAGAGGGCTTGCACTATGGGAGGGAGGAGGGCAGAGAGAAGGCAAAGGACTGGTCACCAGTATTGCCTGTGGTCTTCCTGCAGCTAATCTTTCCCTATAACCAACATTCCGTGCCTTCTTCTGTGTCCATGTTGAGGAAGCCATCTTGTTGGATCAGCAGAGCTTTGCCTAATCATGTCAGAGTTGCAACCCTGATGACTGCTGAGGGATTTTTCAAAAAGCAGCAGGAGAGGTTTCTGTTGAGACAGGTTTACCTTAAAGCATGGTTCCACTCAAAAAATGGAACTTCCACTGTCCGGATCCCCCCCCCCCCCCCCCACAGGTCCCAGAAGACAACAGGGACCAGTCAGAATGCGCAGCACGACTCGCGCACGTGCAGTAGGGAACCAGACTGTGAAGCTGCAAGGCTTCACTTCCTGAGTCCTTTACTAGCAATGCCGGTGCCTCCACTCGGGAGCCGAGGTACAGATCGACTTCGGGTGCCGACATCGCGGGCGCCCTGGACAGGTAGGTGTCCTTATTTTAAAAGTTAGCAGCTGCAGCAATTGTAGCTGCTGACTTTTATTTTTAATTTTTTTTAGGCGGAACTTCACTTTTAACCACTTCAGCCCCGGACCATTTTGCTGGTCAAAGACCAGACCACTTTTTGCGATTCGGCACTGCGTCGCTTTAACTGACATTTGCGCGGTCATGCGACCTGGCTCCCAAACAAAATTGACGTCCTTTTTTTCCCACAAATAGAGCTTTGTTTTGGTGGTATTTGATCACCCTTGCGGTTTTAATTTTTTGCGCTATAAACAAAAATAGAGCGACAATTTTGAAAAAAAAACGCATTATTTTTTACTTTTTGTTATAATAAATATCCCCCAAAAATATATAAAAAAAATCATTTTTTCCCCTCAATTTAGGCCGATACGTACTATTCTACTTATTTTTGGTAAAAAAAATCGCATGTGATTGGTTTGTGCAAAAGTTATAGCATTTACAAAATAGGGGATAGTTTTATGGCATTTTTATTATTTTTTATTTTTATTTTTTACTAGTAATGGCGGCGATCAGCCATTGATTTTTTTTATTTTTATTTTTTAATATTTTTATTGTGACTGCGACATTATGGCGGACACATCGGACGTTTGTGACACATTTTTGGGACCATTGTCATTTATACAGCAATCACTTCTATATAAATGCAGTGATTCCTGTGTAAATGACACTGGCAGTGTAGGGGTTAACCAGTGGGTGGCAGTGTAGGGGTTAAGTGTTCCTAGGGGTGTGTTACTAACTGTTGGGGGCTGGGCTTTAATTTAGTGAAGACTGATTATATGGAGCAGAGATCAGCATCACTAGTTGCTAGGCAGAACGGGGAGATGCTGTTTACAACGGCATTTCCTCGTTCAGCCGCCCCGTGAGACAATCGCGGGTATGCCCCCAGCGATCGAGTCCGCGGGACCCGCGACCGGACTCACGGGGGTCCCGACCAGCACATGCCGATGTATGTTGGCAGAATGGCAGGGCAGCAAATTTAAAGGGACATACAGGTACGCCAATTTGCCTGCCCGTGCCATTCTGCCAACATACATCGGCGTGCGCTGGTTGGGAACCGGTTAAAGTGTTTGTAAACCTCAGACTTGAAATATGAACAAAGCTTATCCCTCTATATTGTGTACTCAATTAAGAGCACTAAGGGTTTGATTTCCTAAAAGCAAATATACTGTGGTTCCCCATTGAAAACGTCCGGTTGATGACGAAACGCGTCTGGAGGAAGGCATTTAGTGACGTCACCACGCCATCCGAATAGGAGGACAGGCTCCGTGTATATGCCGGCCAGCATCATTCGTTTTAACTGCTTTTTATCGATCTACTTTTGTAAGTGTATTCCTTAAGAATACATTTTATATATTGTTTGAACGTATTACGCTATGGTGGTCCCTCTCTCTTTCCGGAACCATTTATGACAGCGTATGGACCTACTGTGCACCTAGCAGTTGCTTCAGAGCTTAGTAAATGAGCAGAAGCTATGATGACTTCCATCATCCAAACATATGCAAGCAAAAAATAGTTATTTATTTATTTTTTAAGTTTCCTTGCATGTGAGTGGGTATTCTTTGCAAAGTGAAACTTTACCTCATTTATGAAGCTTTGATACAACTACCTTTGCCTTTAGTAAATCAACCCCACAGTGTCATTCCTGTCTACTGCTTTGTTCCTCTGCTATCAGCATTAATCACTTATGACAGGTTTTCTGGACACCAAGGGAAAAATGGTGACAGGGGAGGGACCTCCAGCAGAATGACAGCCTCAGCTCTATTCCTGTGTGCTGTGTGAAGGGGGTGTGTCCCTTTCCTCCCATTAAGATAAAAAAACTTCTATGTACAGCAGTCTCCCTAATACTTACCTGAACACACTCTTTATCCAGTGATGTGTACAAGTGTCTCAGCTGTCCAGGACTCTCCATCCTGATTGGCTGTGACACAGCAGCAGCACCATTGGCTACCACTGCTGTCAATCAAAGTTGGCCAATCAGGAAAGAGGGGGGCCAAACCATGGCTCTGTGTCAAAAAATGTTTAGGTTGCAGTTTTTTTTATTTTTTTTTTTGAGCAGAAGAGACCGGCAAAGTTTTTCCCAAAAGATATCATCCTCTTGCTCTTGGCAGTTTTTTATTCTGTGTACACTATTTGTGGCACATGCAGGGGTAGATGCCACCTCCCAGCAATCATTTTTTACACCCACCTTGCATTGGGTGCTAGGATGCTGGCGGCAGGGCTGCATAGTGTCATCGGTTCCTAGGATGCTGGCGGCAGGGGTGCATAGTGTCATTGGTTCCTAGGATACTGGCGGCAGGGCTGCATAGTGTCATCGATTGCTAGGATGCTGGAGGTAGGGCTGCATAGTGTCATCGGTTGCTAGGATGTGGCGGCAGGGATGCATAGTGTCATCGGTTGCTAGGATGCTGGCAGCAGGGATGCATAGTGTCATCGGTTGCTAGGATGCTGGCAGCAGGGATGCATAGTGTCATCAGTTGCTAGGATGCTGGCGGCAGGGCTGCATATTGTCAATACACAGAAAATAAGTATAGGGGAACTGTTATACGTTGCAAAGGATTTGTATTTCAGTCCATCCATTTCTGAGATTTACACAGAGCTGCCACACAGCACAATCCCATCTGAAAGCACAGAAGACCTGATTTTTCTCTGCTGCAGTTCACTAACACACTAGGTCTTCTCCCTCCCCCAGCCTGCGACTAGACAGTGAAAGGAGAAGCAGTGGACTGATGTGCTTATCTCTCTGTCTGCTCTCTCTTGTCAACAATCCAGCGTTGTTCCAGCTTCAGGTCTTCTCTACCCTCTCCTCTTCTCACAAGGACTCAGGCAGCAGCAGGAGCCATTGGCAATCAAATACCATGAGGAGGGAGCGGGGGCAGAGCCAAGCCACACTGTGTGCGTCAATGGACGCACAGAGTGCTGCTTGGAAGCGAGTCTGCAAGTGGCTTGTTATGGAGTCACAGAGAGAAAAGGAGAAGCCTGGAGTGTTGGGAAAGAGGATGTTTGGGGCTGCTCTGTGCAAAACCATTGCACACAGCAGGTAAGTATACCATGTTTTTTTTTTTTTTTTTTTTTTTTTTAAATGTTCTAAGCTTTAAAATAACCAGGCCTTGCAATAATAATTAAAGCACACCTCCGGGCAATTTTTTTCCCCCCATGCAGTGAGGCTGTGCCCGCACTGCAGGGGTCAACTGCTTGTTTTTTCTAGGGGTGACCAGAAGGTTTATACTCGCCTGATCCACCGGACAAACAGGGCCCCCCCTCCCCAATGGTCTAACGATTGACTGTTATTGGTCTACGGAGGGTGCTCACGTCAGGGACAGTCTATTTTCAAGACCACTGGAGCTCTTTGGAGGATTGGCGGATCAGGTAAGTATATCTCCCCTAGAATAAAAAGTTAATCTGTGCAGTGCTGCCAGTGTTCAGCTTTAAATAATGAATACAGAGCTGCATTTTTTATCTGCATGGTGTTTAGGTTTAAAGCTATGCATTCATTTTATGCCCATGTGTGTTGCAATGTACAAAAATGAAAATCCTTCACGTGCCTTTTAGCACCCCATACACATAATAGCTGGTTTCGGTTATGAATTTAAAAACAATTGTGCAGCTTCTGATATCATTATGACATTGGTATACCGTCCTGCTCTTTATCATTCAGCTACATGATTAGGGAATTATGTTTCCAATTGTGATCTACAAGCCTGCAGCTTTGAGGTATTATACCTAATATGAGAACCATACGTACCGGTAATCATATGGATTTATCTGTACTAGATAAATGTTGGGAGGAAATGTGTAACACCTTGCCTTGGGTTCCTGTTCTCCTTCTGATTTGAGGCGAGAAATAGATTGCTGCCCTGCAGGACTTGATCATTTACCTTCTTAGAGTAAAAACAGTTGGCACAGTTCTAAAGCTGTCCAATGCCCAGTGGTTTTGGTAATCATAACAGAGGTTGAGTGGAACATGATTGCAATGTTAGGAAGCAATTATAGTTTTCTTTCATCGCTAGAAAATTGCTGTTTCAAAAGCGTTTAATATAACCTCCGCCAACCCTTCAAAGCTGTCATTTTATGTAATAATTGTAAGGCGACTGAAATGCCATGATTCAAATGGAATCTGAAGGAAGAGGAAAGTTCTGCCATTCCGTCATATTCAATAAAGGCTGATTGTCCATAATAAGTAACCACATAACAGGGGGCTGTTATTGACTGTCTTGTTTATCCTGAATAAAGTGGTTGTAAACCCACTTTGAAAAAAAAAAAAAAAACGAACACCTGCAAGACAAAGGCATAATGAGCTAGTATGCATAGCATACTAGCTCATTATGTAATACTTGCCTGAGATCGAAGCCCTCGCTGTGGTGCCCATACACGGCACCGGCCGGCAACATCACTCCTGGGGGTTACTTCTGGGTATCACGGCTCCGGGGCTGTGATTGGCTGGAGCCGCGATGATGTCACTCCTGTGAATGCGCGTGGGACCCGGCAATAATGGCACACTCACTGAAGCAACGGCACATACGTGCCGTTTCTTCAGTGCATATGTCCTGATGACATTGGCACATGCAGGGAACGGGGAATATCTTGTAAAACGTGGAGGTTTAGGATATATTCCGGGTAGCTACAGGTAAACCTTATTATAGGCTTACCTGTAGCAAAAAGTGGTCTGTAAGGGTTTACAACAACTTTAATGCATTAAGGTGAAAAAACACCTGGCAGTCACAGCCTCACTCCCCTCCCCGTTTTACTTACCGTTTTACTTACCTAAGCCCCTCCATTTTCTAGGTGGAGACATGCTGTCCCTCTCTCCACTGGGTCCCAGCACGTGATTGGATAGGTTGATAGCAGCGCAGCCATTGGCTCCTGCTGCTCTCAATCAAATCCAATAATGGGGGGTGGGGGTGGGGCCGAGTCTGGCATTCGTGTCTATGGACACAAATGCTGGACTTGGGAGCATGTCGGCAAGGTAACCTCCTCTGGAAAGTGCTTCTCCTAGGGAGTTATCTTTTAGGGGGAGGAGCCGTGAGAGCCACCGAGGGACCCCAGAAGAGGAGGACCGGGGCCACTCTGTGCAAAACGAGCTGCACAGTGAAGGGAAGTATGACATGTTTGTTATTTAAAAACAAAACAAAAAAAAAACGATCCTTTACAATCATTTTAATTCTAATTCACTGGTGGGGAGAGTTTCTGCCAATATATCCTTCACATTAGTTTTCTCCTGTCACAATTTTAATGTCCCTAAGGGCTCATTCATACCATATGCCTTGCTCAGTGCAGTCCCAATAATCCTATTGGTTCAGTACATGGCAGTGCGCTGCATTGGGGTGTGTGTGTGTTGAAAAAAGGAGAACGTGCTTCGTCTTTTATACAGCTCAGCATGTTGCTACACATTACACTGCATTGTGACATGCTGCAGTACATAAAGATAAATATATTTTAGTTTTGTGGCTTTCGAGTAAAGCTTAAAAAAAAAAAAGGAAGTCAACCGTGAGATGTGCTGTAGCTATGCTTTCTTCTCTTTCCCTTTTGCGCTCTCTATCTTTCTAGTAAATAGCACACCAAGGATCAACACTTGCGTCCGAAGGTTCCTTTTTATTGAGCGAGATCACATAACGGAGAGAAGTGCAACGTTTCAGAGCCACACAGGGCCCTTCGTCAGGCATGTGATAAAGCACAACAGTGTCGGAGCAGACTATATATACATTATTCACCAATCAGAACATGCAAAAATTGAAAAGAATGGTACCACCCCCCACCCTGTGATGTCAATCTGACGTCAGAATCCTGCCAGAAACAGGCAGCAAAACAACTTAAAGTAACCTGGGGTAATCAATCTCTAATATTGCAGGATACTACCCACATGTGAAGCGTCAGTGTACATGTAATCCGGCACATCGACCAGATGCGCCCGATCACAAACACGTAGCCACTAGGACCCAGCGGTTTGCTATATGGGAGCTCCAGGCGCCAATCATGATGTGCCACGTATGCACGCCGCTCTTGGCAACAGGGTGACAGGAGGACACCTATCTGCAGGATCTCTGTTGGTACGGAAATCCATGACGTGCGGACCGGCACCAAATCAGGTAACCAACAGTGCAGAAGATAGTGCAAGCGTGAAGGAGCCAGGCTGGGAAAAGCGAGAAAAACAGAGAAGAGTGATACAAAAGCGTTATAGTCATCTCATTTCTTTTTCCTGCTTTTGTATTACTTTGGACGGAAGTGTTAATCCATGGTGTGCTGGAAAATATGTTTACTTGCTTGATGTTTCCAGGACACAACTGGTAACCTCTACAGCACCCACAGGAACGTGTGCGATAGCAATATTGACAAGACTCTTTCCCTTTCCCTTTCTTTTTCTTTCTGTCGCCCCTTTCCCTCTCTCCATATTTTTTTTTCCAGGAGTTTTGGTGTTTATGTCTGGAGTTCTGCTTTAAAATATTCGAACAAAAGTAAAGTTAAAAAAGAGAAAGCAAGAATCAGCCTTTTCTAGGCCATCGCTATATGTATTTTAGCAACTGTCTTCATCCATCTGCTTATATACTTCAATGATTAGGCAGACCTTATTCACTTGGGCGACTAAATCCGTATTCTATGAATGGGCCATATCTTTAAGCATCTAGAGCCAGTAATACTGCATGCAAGTAGCCCATTTTTGTCTTTGTGAATGCAACAGCTGCACAAACACAGCCACTCATCCCTATTTAATAGCCCATTTACAGACTACAAGTGTAAGTGCCCAGGTGAATGAAGCCTAACTTTTTTTTTAACCATTCTGTAAAATGGGAGGGTTGGCCTGCTCTAATCTAACAATGGTACACTGTATGTGTGTGTGTGTATATATGTATATATGTGTGTGTGTGTGTGTGTGTGTGTGTGTGTGTGTATATATATATATATATATATGTGTGTATGTATGTGTGTGTGTATATATATATATATATATATATATATATATATATATATATATATATATATATATGTGTATATGTGTGTGTGTATATATATATATATATATATATATATATATATATGTATATATATATATATATGTATATGTGTGTATATATATATATATATATATATATATATATATATATATATATATATATATATATATATATATATATATATAAATAAAACACACACTCAAAAGTATTGGGACACCTGCCTTTACACGCACATGAACTAATGGCATCCCAGTCTTAGTCCATAGAGTTTAATATTGAGTGGCCCACCCTCTTAGCTTCAACTCTTCTGGAAAGGCTGTCCACAAGGTTTAGAAGTGTCTATGGAAATGTTTGACTATTCTTTCGGAAGCGCATTTGTAAGGTCACTCCCTGTTTTTGGATGAGAAGGCCTGGCTCGCAGTCTTCCCTCGAATTCATCTCAAAATGTTCTATCGGGTTGAGGTCAGGACTCAGTGCAGCCCAGGTAATTTCCTCCATGTCTTTATGGACCTTGCTTTGTGCACTGTCATGTTGGAACAGGAAGGGGCCATCCCCACACCATAATTCCCTCCACCAAATGGTTTGGACCAGTGCACAAAGCAAGTTCCATAAAGACATGAATGAGCGAGTTTGGGGTGGAGGAACTTGACTGGCTTGCACTGAGTCCTGACCTCAACCCCATAGAACACCTTTGGGATGAATTGGACCGGAGACTGCGAGCTAGGCTTTCTCATCCACATCAGTGCCTGACCTCAAAAATGCGCTTCTGGAAGAATGGTCAAACATTTGTATAGACCCGTGTTGGTGAACCTTGGCACCCCAGATGTTTTGGAACTACATTTCCCATGATGCTCATGCACTCTGCAGTAAGGATGAGCTCAGGTGTGTTCGCATACTCCACGTGCAGAGCCCGCCAGGAAGTCGTGCATCGCTAATCACAGGCAGGGAGACATTGCCCCGATGCGCGGCTGCAGAGCTCGGACAATGTCTCACTGCCTGTGATTAGCGCTGCGCCGACTTCCTGGCGGGCTCTGCACGTGGAGTATGCGAACACTCCTGAGCTCATCCTTACTCTGCAGTGTAATTGAGAATCATGGGCAATATAGTTCCAAAACATCTGGGGTGCCAAGGTTCGCCATCACTGCACTACATACCCATAAACACACTCCTAAACCTTATGGGCAGCTTTCCCAGAATAGTTGAAGCTGATATATAGTGGCAAAGGGTGGGCCAACTCAATATTGAACCCTACAAACAAAGACTGGCATGCCATTAAAGTTCATGTTCGTGTAGTGGCAGCCATCCCAATACTTTTGGTAATGTGTGTGTGTGTGTGTGTGTGTGTGTGTGTGTGTGTGTGTGTGTGTGTGTGTGTGTGTAAAAATAAATACACACACAGTATCTCACAAAAATGAGTGCACCCCTCACATTTTTTTATAAATATTTTATTATATCTTTTCATGTGACAACACTGAAAAAATGACACTTTGCTCCAATGTAAAGTACTGATTGTACAGCTTGTATAACAGTGTAAATTTGCCGTCCCCTCAAAATAACTCAACACACAGCCATTAATGTCTAAACCACTGGCAACAAAAGTGAGTACACCCCTAAGTGACAATGTCCAAACTGAGCCCAATGAGCCATTTTTACTCCCCGGTGTCATGTGGCTTGTAAGTGTTGCAAAGTTTCAGGTGTGAATGGGGAGCAGGTGTTAAATTTAGTGTTATCGCTCTCACTCTCTCATACTGGTCACTGGAAGTTCAACATGGCACCTCATGGGAAAATAACTCTCTGTGAATCTGAAAAAAATAATTGTTGCTCTACATAAAGATGGCCTAGGCTACAAGAAAATTGCCAAGACCCTGAAACTGAGCTGCAGCATGGTGGCCAAGACCATACAGCAGTTTAACAAGGCAGGTTCCACTCCGAACAGGCCTCGCCATGGTTGAACAAAATAGTTGAGTGCGTTTGCTCAGCGTCACATCCAGAGGTTGTCTTTGGGAAATAGACGTATGAGTGCTGCCAGTATTGCTGCAGAGGGTGAAGGGGTGGGGGGGTCAGCCTGTCAGTGCTGAGATCATACCCTGTACACTGCATCAAATTGGTCTGCATGGCTGTTGTCCCAGAAGGAAGCCTTTTATAAAGATGATGCACAAGAAAGCCCGCAGTTTGCTGAAGACAAGTAGACTAAGGAAATGGATTACTAGAACCATGTCCTGTGGTCTGATGAGACCAAGACAAATGTATTTGGTTCAGATGGTGTCAAGTGTGTGTGGCGGCAACCAGGTAAGGAGTACAAAGACAAATGTGTCTGGCCTACAGTCAAGCAAGGTGGTTTTGAGTGTGCTGGTTTGGGTGCTGCATGAGTGCTGACGGAACTGGGGAGCTACAGTTCATTGAGGGAACCTTGAATGCCAACATGTACTGTGACATACTGAAGCAGAGCATGATCCCCTCCCTTTGGAGACTGGGCTACAGGGCAGTATTCCAACATAATGTCCCCAAACACACCTCCAAGACGACCACGGCCTTGCTAAAGAAGCTGAGGGTAAAGTTGATGGACTGGCCAAGCATGTCTCCAGACCTACACCCTATTGAACATCTGTGGGGCATCCTCAAATGGAAGGTGGAGGAGCGCAAGGTCTCTAACATCCACCAGCTCTGTGATGTCATCATGGAGAAGTGGAAGAGAACTCCAATGGCAACCTGTGAAGCTCTGGTGATCTCCATTCCCAAGAGGGTTAAGGCAGTGCTGGAAAATAATGGTGGCCACACAAAATATTGACACTTTGGGCCCAATTTGGACATTTTCACTTAGGGGTGTACTCACTTTTGTTGCCAGTGGTTTAGACATTAATGGCTGTGTGTTGTTATTTTGAGGGGACAGCAAATTTACACTGTTATACAAGCTGTACACTCACTACTTTACCACGTAGTAACATGTCATTTCTTCAGTGTTGTGCCACGAAAAGATAGAATAAAATATTTACAAAAATGTGAAGGCTGCCCTCATTTTTGTGAGATACTGTGTGTAAAATATGTATATGTATGTGTATACACAGTGCCTTGCGAAAGTATTCGGCCCCCTTGAACTTTTCAACCTTTTGCCACATTTCAGGCTTCAAACATAAAGATATAAAATTAAAATTTTTTGTGAAGAATCACCAACAAGTGGGACACAATTGTGAAGTGGAACGAAATCTATTGGATATTGTAAACTTTTTTAGCAAATAAAAAACTGAAAAGTGGTGTGTGCAAAATTATTCAGCCCCTTTACTTTCAGTGCAGCAAACTCACTCCAGAAGTTCAGCGAGGATCTCTGAATCATCCAATGTTGTCCTAAATGACTGATGGTGATAAATAGAATCCTCCTGTGTGTAATCAAGTCTCTGTATAAATGCACCTGCTCTGTGATAGTCTCAGGGTTCTGTTGAAAGCGCAGAGAGCATCATGAGGACCAAGGAACACACCAGGCAGGTCCGTAATACTGTTGTGGAGAAGTTTCATTTTGAAATGGAAGGAGTATCAGACCACTGCAAATCTACCAAGACCTGGCGGTCCCTCTAAACTTTCAGCTCAGACAAGGAGAAGACTGATCAGAGATGCAGCCAAGAGGCCCATGATCACTCTGGATGAACTGCAGAGAACTACAGCTGAGGTGGGAGAGTCTGTCCATAGGACAACAATCAGTCGCACACTGCACAAATCTGGCCTTTATGGAAGAGTGGCAAGAAGAAAACCATTTCTCAAAGATATCCATAAAAAGTCTCGTCTAAAGTTTGCCACAAGCCACCTGGGAGACACACCAAACATGTGGAAGAAGGTGCTCTGGTCAGATGAAACCAAAGTCGAACTTTTTGCCCACAATGCAAAACGATATGTTTGGCGTAAAAGCAACACAGCTCATTACCCTCAACACACCATCCCCACTGTCAAACATGGTGGTGGCAGCATCATGGTTTGGGCCTGCTTTTCTTCAGCAGGGACAGGGAAGATGGTTAAAATTGAGGGGAAGATGGATGCAGCCAAATACAGGACCATTCTGGATGAAAACCTGTTGGAGTCTGCAAAAGACCTGAAACTGGGATGGAGATTTATCTTCCAACAAGACAATGATCCCAAACATACAGCAAAATCTACAAAGGAATGGTTCACAAATAAACGTATCCAGGTGTTAGAATGGCCAAGTCAAAGTCCAGACCTGAATCCAATCGAGAATCTGTGGAAAGAGCTGAAAACTGCTGTTCACAAACGCTCTCCATCCAACCTCACTGAGCTCGAGCTGTTTTGCAAGGAAGAATGGGCAAGAATTTCAGTCTCTCGATGTGCAAAACTGATAGAGACATACCCCAAGCGACTTGCAGCTGTAATCGCAGCAAAAGGTGGCTCTACAAAGTATTAACGCAAGGGGGTTGAATAATTTTGCACGCCCCCCCTTTTTTTTTTTATTATTAGTTAAAGTTTCAAAAATCCAATAGATTTCGTTCCACTTCACAATTGTGTCCCACTTGTTGGTGATTCTTCACAAAAATTTTTAATTTTATATCTTTATGTTTGAAGCCTGAAATGTGGCAAAAGGTTGAAAAGTTCAAGGGGGCCGAATACTTTCGCAAGGCACTGTATGTATGTATGTATGTATGTATGTGTGTTTTTTTATTTTTGTAAAAATTTCTTCTTGCATGTCTTATAAATCCATCCTTTGATATTTTGTAGGGTAAGGTTGGCTGCTTCAGTCATTTATGCATCAATCACACTCTAACGATTCAGTATCCAAAGACACTTCATGTCAATACCCTCCTCCTTCCGGCATGTGCTTTACGCCAACTTACAAAAAGCAGGGGACCTGGACCATTCAGCAGCCAATAATTGCAGATTACTGAGGATTTTAGATTAGACGGCAGAGAGAGATTATAGGAAAGAACGTTTTGTTCAGATAAGCGGTATCAATATGTGGGCACCTGCAGTACCGTGTAATGATCAATTTGTATTGTTCCACTAATCATTGCTATCATTGGAACATTTTCTGTAACAATGTAAATGTTTAATACGCATTTTTCTTTTTGTTTACTCAAACATGGTTTTTCGTGCAAATTAGGGGGAGAAAGTGCAACAATCTTAAAGTGTGTTTAAAGCCCAGTTTAAGTGTTGGATTGTGTGAGGAAGGTTTACAACCTATGTCAGGATTGTGTGTTTTTTTGTTTTGTTTGTTTTTTGTTTTTTTTTGCCTTGTTTTTTATCTTTATTTTAAATGGGTATTCATGGTTTATTGCTGTTTTTTTCAGAGTAGATTGTTGTCTGGTATGTGCTGATCACAGAGCCTCCTAACCTGCACATTTCATGTTTTATAGCCTTTTGGTATAATTTCTTATGCCAGAAGATTGGGTCTGTCACGTCAACATCAACCTTGTAGTTACTGATAGAAATTAGATGGCAGAGGGTGTTAAGTTTGTAGAAAACCTTTTCCAGTCACCACTGCCCCCTCTGATAAGCTGGCACAGGCCACCTTGCTCCTTTCTTCTGAACTTGTGAGATCAGCTCTCTTAAGGTAATCTGTCTGTGGGAGATCTACCTAAGAATAGCTGCATAGTGCCTACATGAATGAACACCCACTGAAGTAGAGGTGGGCAGTCTGTGGCCCTCCAGCTGTTGTGGAACTACAAATCCGATGATGCCTCTGTAAGTATCTGCCAGTCTTGCCATCATTCCTCTGGGAAGACATGCTTATACCTGTCAGTCTTGCAAACCCTCATAGGACCACACAACAGCTGGAAAACTGTAGTTGCCCACACC
Source organism: Lithobates pipiens (assembly GCF_037356315.1). Lineage (NCBI taxonomy): Eukaryota > Metazoa > Chordata > Amphibia > Anura > Ranidae > Lithobates > Lithobates pipiens. Next base: position 559,925,517 of record NW_027507758.1, on the reverse strand, counting down.
TGCTCTGAAGTTTTTGGCTGCTTGGACCCCTTTCACACTGCAACCGCTCCACGTCAGCGGTAAAGCGCCACTAGTTTTAGCGGCGCTTTAACTTTCAAATTAGCAGCGCATTTCGACCGCTAGTGGGGCACTTTTAATCCCCTGTTAGCATCTGAAGAAAAGGTTAAATGCGCCTGAAAAGTGCCGCTGCGTCTGCAAAGCAATGCCCATTCATTTCAATGGGCAAGGGTAGTGGAGGAGCGGTGTACACACCACTCCTAAACCACTCCAAAGATGCTGCTTGCAGGATTTTTTTCTAATGTCCTACAAGCACACTGCTCCAGTGTGAAAGCACTGGGGCTGCAGGGGATGCGTTTTACAGGCGCTATTTTTAGCTCCTGAAAACCGCCTCGGTGTGAAAGGGGCCTTACTGCCCTTGTGATGCGTACAATGAACCTTGCAGCGCTCGGCTCTATCGGATGACTTTAGATTGCTCAATACTAGGGATGCACAGATACCATTTTTTTTTTTTTTTTTTAAGGACTCGCCGATACCAATTACCAATACCTACCGCAAGTGTTTTTGTTTTACCTTCAGCTGTCAGCAATGGTACAAAGCATTGAAAAGTTATTTTACAAATGAAATAAATATTTTTTTTTAATTTAGCGCTTTTTCAATGTGAAATATGTAAATATATGTTAATAGATGTGCAAAAATATTCACTAACAAAGCAAACAAAAACAAAAGTTTTAATTGTTTATCGTTTATAAAATAGACATGAACAAAAGAAAAAAAGCAGGAAAATAATAATTAAATGGAGGAGCATAGGGAGTTAATTAAGGCTGTTGAGAGTAAATTAAGGGTTATTAAGGGGTTAAACAGAGGAACATTTGTTCATCCCTTTTGATCTGCAGATGAAGAAACAGAAATATACAAAAAGAAACAATGTTTCTTTTTATTTTATATTTCAGGAGTACAGATAATTGTGCAAATACTTGGTATTGTCACCAATACTAGTATTGGTGCAACCCTACTCTACACTATAGATCAGTCAGCAGTATGGGATTGTAGAGGTGGAAGGTTTTGCCTAGATGAGGTGTGGGTTGCTTGATCTACAGCATCATAAAGTAATCAATAAACTCCGTATCTGTCTAATTTACCAATGATTTGTTCCATTGCGCTCTGCAGTGCCCCAATTTTTTTTTGGGGGGGGGGGGGGGGGTAGAGATATGTGAGAACACGTAAGGCAAAGTGACAAGTTCTTACATCATTCTAGGGACGGATGCATGATCTTGGACACATGCATGGCTCCAGACAGTTGTCCGTATGTATCCCTGTGCAGATGTAAATGCACAGATGCCGCTCTGTCTGTCAGCCTTTTATTGATTTTTTTTTAACAGATGCCTGCCCATGACTGTACGGAGCACCTGTGCCCCCTGGTGGCATACATACTGCCCTTCTGAAGATTGTATGGGCCTTTGCTCCTGTGTGAATGAGCCCTAAAAGGACTTTAAAAGAAGCCCTCATTCATCTGTTTGTGAAGAAATTACCTCAAAATTCACAAAACAGGCCGTGGGTTTTTCTATTAGACTAAAATCCCAGGAGGATGCAGCCATGCAATGTATACACACAGCAGGTGTTTCTAAGCTGTTGGAAACAGACCGATACCGAATCTAGTGTGTGTCGTAACCTTTCAGAATCTTTGCGAGTGTATAAGTTAACATTTTAAAAGTAACTAGAGAGGTAAGTGATGGCTTCTATGTGCGCATCCATAGCAAGCGGCGTGCTGTGGGGGCATATGTGTGGGTGCGCCCCTGAACTTCACTGTGTGCATCCATAGAGACACACAGTGCATCTCAGCCATCTGCTTTGCTGTCATGTGACCTCATAGAAAAACTTAACAAAGTATTTACATTTATGCAGTGCTTATATTGTGGGTGGCTAGTGTCCAATGGTGCCAAGTAAACTTTTAATTGAACCTACTCACATATTCCACTACATTAACAATCCCTCTATAACATTATTCTTATTTTATATCTATTTAGGATTAGATTCAATAAGCATTAATGTGCTTATATCAAAGTGTGTACATTTTGTCATCATAAGAATAAAAAAAAAAAAAACCCCTTAAGTGATCGATCCAAGACACCAGTGTTAACAAGGACTAAGAAAACATGCAAAGTAAGCAAATAAATATATAAATTAACATAGCAATAAGAAAATATCTATCAATTCTACGATCACTCTCCTGGGTAGTGCATCTAAATCAGATGCCAAAATTGATATAATTCATTGATATATTTTTTCTTATTGCTATATGAATTTATCCATTTATTTGCTTACTTTGCACATGTTAGTCATATATTCATATAGCAATAAGAAAATGTATATCCATAATATCAATTTTAGCACCAGTGATTTAGATACACTACCCGGTAGGGTCGTCATAGACTTGATTTATATATTCTTATTGCTATATGAGTTTATCTATTTGCTTACTTTGCACATTTTTTTTTTTTTTAGTCCTTGTTAATGCTAATGTCTTGGATCTTTACAACTCCTTTAAATGATGGATCCCTGAATAAATAATAATCTGAAACAGGATCCTCTGCATTACTCAATCTAAAAGCCATGTAGAGTAGGGGGTCTGCAAACCTTCTAAACAAAGGACCAGGTTACTGTCATTCAGACTTTAGGGAGATGGACTGTTGTGCCATTGGGAGTAGAAATCGTCCTGGCATCAGCGGAAGTAAACAATGTACCGGTATCTTTGGTATTAGGGGGAGGAATAGTACTCCATTGTGGGTGTCAGTGGGAGAACTAGTGCTCCATCTCTGGTCTCAGTTTGGGTAGCAGTGCTCCATTGGTGGCATCAATGGGAGAAAGGTGCCTCACTGTTTGTGTCAGTGGGATGATCTAATGGTCAGATCAAGTGGCCAGATCAATGGTGCCCCATTGTTTGTGTCCGTGGGATGATCTAATGGTCAGATCAAGTGGCCAGATCAATGGTGCCCCATTGTTTGTGTCAGTGGGATGATCTAAGGGCCAGATCAAGGCAAGCAAAGGGCCGGCTCCAGGGCTACAGTTTGGAGACCACTGATGTAGAGAAATCAACTTTGATGTGTCAGATGACATGCAAGTAACAATGTCAGTAACTGGACCTCCATTTTTATCTTGATCAAACAAAACCTGCAAAAATGTGTGTAGATACAGCTTGCTTGCACATTTGTTTTATGACATTTTTATATAAATAAGATAAAATCCTTATGATGATCGTTTAGCTTGTCTGGGCAAAGTAATCATGACATAGACATCTTCTGAAGTCCTACTGATACTTGATAGGACTGGTGATAATGATTGACTGTCTGGTGAAGGGAATATGAGGACATTCTGGGCAATTCATTGGAGAGTGAGCTGTGACTGGAAGAAGGTCAGGAGCCCCAGCTGTCATATATACTTTTCTATTAAAGTAGTGTAAGCGGTTAAGTATACATGAGACGGCTTTTACTACCTGTTGTGATTTGTCCTGTTTCTCTCTTGTTTAGGTCAAAGCCAGCAGAGACAGTGCTGCTGCGGAGCGGTGTCTAAACGCCATAACAGAATGTGCTGCTACAGGAAAAGGCAACCTTCTGGGGCTTGCAGTTGAAGCAGCTCGTGCAAGGTATTGTACACTTACTGCATACGTTCTCTGTTTGTTTATTCCTATTGAAGTGCACTTTTGCTTAACCACTTGCTGACCAGCTCATGTACATTTACTCTGGCAGGTCGGCTCTCCTGTACATCGGTCTGTGCAAGGAGGATAGCGGTGCGTGCCTGCCCACAGGTCCCTCGGACTCAATGTCCGCCGGCGTCCCGCGATCGCTGTGTACAGAGGCAGAATGGGGAGCTGCCTATTTAAACAAGGCGATTCCCCATTCTGCCTAATGACATGTTAGAGATCTTCTGTTCCCAGTGATTGGGAACAGTGATCTCTGTCATGTCTCAGTGAGCCCCCCCCCCCTCCAGAGTTAGAACACATCCAGGGAACACACTTAGCCCCTTGATCACACCCTAGTGTTAACCTCTTCCCTGCCAGTGTCGGTTATACTTGATCAGTGCATTTTTATAACACTCGCTGGTTCCCAAAAAGTGTAATTTGGGGTCAGGTTTGTCTGCTGTAATGTCGCAGTTTTGCTAAAAATCGCAGATGGCCAACGTTACCAGTAAAAAACAATAAAAATTAGTCCCTAAATCTATCTCATAGTTTGTAGACGCAATAACTTTTGCGCAAACCATTGAATATAGGCCTATTGAGATATAGATATAGATATTATATACATATATATCTATATCTCTCTATATCGGCCTAAAGTGATGAAATAAATATATATATTATACACACGTTCTTTACAATGGGTAAATGGACAGCACCCAGTTCATGAAAATTAAAGCCTAACTCCAGGAATAATATGTCTTTAAATAATTTGGCCAAGCTGGCCTAAATAAACTATTTTCATTTGCTAATCAATACAGGGGATGTCCGCAATTTATAGACTGTATGCAGGGCTGTGTTTTTTCAAGACTCCCTGTCCTATTCCTAGGGCAAAATTGATTTTTAAAAAAATTGAACAAGTGTGTATCTATCACAGGGTGGTGTCTGTGGATACACTGATAGAAAAAATGCCGCGTCCTAATTATCACTTTGTGAATATAAATATTGACAGGGAGAAGGGGAAATGAGGAAGAAAAATAAAAAAAGGGAATAAAAGAACCTTCACATAAAAAGACCTCAGAAAAAATGTGGGTTCAATTGGACTTTTTAGGCATAAAGAAAGTTGTAAACACAACCGGTATATTCAAAAAGAATTATTTCTATTTATTTTTAAAAAAAAAGAAAGACAATTTAAAAAGAACAGGGAAAAGTTCAATTTCCTTTTTACACAAAAAAAAGGGGAAATGTTTCCTCCTTAAAACTACACATTTAAGACCTAATTGACATCCTATCAAACATAATAACAACCATTTCAAATTTCCAAAAGGGAAAGAAAAAAAAAACAAAATATATATCTATACAAATGAGGGATCAAGGATATCAATCATACAGATTGATATCCTTGATCCCTCATTTGTAATCTGTATGATTGATATCCTTGATCCCTCATTTGTATAGATATATATATATTTTTTTTTTCTTTCCCTTTTGGAAATTTGAAATGGTTGTTATTATGTTTGATAGGATGTCAGTTAGGTCTTAAATGTGTAGTTTTAAGGAGGAAACATTTCCCCTTTTTTTTGTGTAAAAAGGAAATTGAACTTTTCCCTGTTCTTTTTAAATTGTCTTTCTTTTTTAAAAAATAAATAGAAATAATTCTTTCCTGAAAGGCTCCATGGCAGCATACGTGTGGGTAGCCCCGCCTCCACGATTACCCAATAGGACCCAACTCCCATAAATCTTTGCTCCTGGCCACTATCAGTGTTCCTTTTTTGTCCTCCCCAGTAGGACCAGATGGTTTCTTTCCTGGAAATAAAACTTCACGACGATCGATTGGCTGATTGACTGAGAAATTTTCCTCCGATAGGCCCTGACTGTTAAGCAGGGTATGGAGAGTATTTGCAGAGTAGCGCTGAAGAAAGGATTTCCTACCTGAGTGCGCACGGTCTGTGTCCCGTTGTTATGGGTGACCATTATCTGCTGGAGGTATGGCGTGTGTGTTCCAGTCCGTTCGGCCAGGTGATCGTTGGTGGAGTGGTGAGCCTTTTATCTATCCATGGCAGCATTGTATTTGTGTGTATTTCTTTTGTTTGTCTTGCGGTCTCCTCCATGCCGTTTGCGTTCGCTTCCGCGTTCCAGCAAACCTCTCTCCTACTTCCGGGTTATGCAGGCGTTCTGCGCATGTGCGAACCCGGTATGAGACCGAGGCTTGGTTCCCGCGCATGCGCGCGAGCGCCTCGCGTCTGACGTCGGCGATGACGTCACGGGCGCCAAATTTAAAAGGCTTTGGAAGCTGTCAGAACCCTGGGAATGTTTGCAGTGGTCGCAGCGACTTCCCGGGGCTGTCAGCGCGGCGGTTTAAGGTAAGAGCGTGTCCCTTAGGCTGGGGAAATGCTTTTTAAAAAAAAAAAAAAAAAATGTGTGTTTTATTTTTCTCTTTGGTTGCAGTGTTTCTTAAACTGTGGGTTTATTGTGAATATGGACGCCTTACTGCCTCCTAGTGGCCAGCCCGCTCATGTTAGGTAGGTCTTTTAGTATTTATGCTTTTTATATATTGGAGAGAGTGTTTGGCATAGGTAGGATTGACTGTATATCCTTTTCTCTCTCTGTCTGTTTTACCCTTACAGCCCTTCTGGGTCTGATCCACAACCTAACACTTCTAGACGCAGTGGATCATCAAGATCACACCGCCATAAATCCTCCTCAAGATCTAGCCAGCATAGGTCAAGATCTGAACAGCATAATAAGAATTATTCTCACCCCCCTGCTGCTCACTCCAGCAAGCGTACGGAAAAATCATGCTGGGGGTGCAGGATGCCTGTTCCTTCGGACGTATCCTTATGCGATCATTGCTTCTCCAAAGCTGCAGATGAAAGGGATGGTGCAGACCAGCGTTTGGAGTCAATAGTAAGACGGATTGTGAAGGAGTCTCTGCAGGAGAGGGATGCTCTACAGCTGTGTGAATCCCCGTCAGAATTATTGGCTCCTCCACCTGGAGAGAACCCATTGCAGGAGACATGGGAATCCTCTCAGCCAAGCCGCCTGCTCCCATCTCAGATAGTGAATCTGACTGTGAGGATCCTAGTTTAGGTTTTGACTATGGACTGGTGCCTTCATTGGTCAAAGCAGTGAGAGAGGCTCTGAAGTGGGAAGACCCTATTACTTCCCCACCAAAGCAGAGAAAGTTCTTTAAACAGCTCAATAAGGAGCGACAATTTTTTCCCTTCCTTTCAGAGTTGGGTGACATTATTACCGAGGAATGGAGCAAGGTGGATAAAAAGGGTTCCATGCAGTCAAAAATCCTGAAATTATATCCCTTTAAAGAAGAGGATGTGAAGCACCTGGAGTCAGCACCACTGGTGGATGCAGCGCTCATGCGTTTGGTGAGATATGTAACCCTACCCTTAGAGGATACGGTATCCTTTAAAGATCCTTTGGAAAGGCGGATCGATTCAGACCTTAAGAGGATATATCTGACTTCTGGAATGGCTTGCAAACCAGTGCTTGCAATGGCAGCGGTATCCAAGGCCATAGAATCATGGGCTGATTCTGTAGAGGAATTCCTGAGGGGTATTTCTATTGAATCAGCAAAAGACTCCCCTATTCAAGAAATCAGGATGGCGTCTGCCTTTTTGGGGGAGGCATCTATTGATGTTATCCGCCTGATATCTCGGGATATGTTAGCAGCAGTCTCAGCTCGCCGTGCGTTTATGGCTCCGTCCATGGCTGGCGGATCCAGCATCCAAACAGGCCTGGTGCCGTATTCCCTTTGAGGGGTCATCTTTGTTTGGTAACAAGCTGGATACTGCCATATCCCGGGCTACAGGTGGGAAATCTGGGTTTCTTCCCCAGGACAGACGTCTTCAAAATCAAAGGCGTCCATTTCCTAGAAGACAAGGCCGTGATCGTGCCAGGGAGGCGCGGAGCTATAGACCTGGTCGAGAATTCTCAAGGTCATGGAGATCCAGGCAATCTTCTTTCAAAAATACCTCAAAAGGGGGTTCGTCCGGCAAGCAGGATTCCGCGAAATCCTTTTGAAATTGGGCCCGCTCAAACTTGTCAGGTGGGGGCTCGTCTTCTCCACTTCAGGCATGTTTGGGCGGCCTCAATTCGGGATTTTTGGACTGTAAAAACAATTTCCTCAGGTCACAAGTGGGGTTTTATCAGCACCCCAAAGCTAAGATTTATTCCCACAAATCTTCCAGAATCAAAAGAGAAGAAACAAGTCCTATTGACCTACGTGAACTCTTTACTGGATCAAGGCGCAGCCGTTCCCGTTCCAGAAGAAGAACGGGGAGAGGGCATGTATTCCCCTTTGTTTCTGGTTCAAAAGAAAAACGGCACATGGAGGCCGGTAATAGATTTGACCCATCTCAATTCCTTCATTCGCAAAGAGAAGTTCAAGATGGAATCTCTGCTTACCATCCAGCAGTCCGTGTATCTGGGGGACTGGATGATATCAGTCGATTTGAAGGACGCTTACTTCCATGTTCCCGTGGCAAAGGAGTTTCAACAATACCTCCGCTTTGCAGTAGGCATTCAACATCTTCAATTTACATGTCTTCCCTTTGGGTTAACAACGTCCCCACGGGTCTTCTCCAAAGTTCTTTTGGCAGTTGTGGCCTTTCTCAGAGCCAAAGGTGTTCGTCTCCATCACTATCTCGACGACCTTCTTCTGCTATCCCAGAACAAAGATCAGCTCTTGGAGCACAAAGACCTAGTCATCTCCACTCTACAGGAGTTCGGGTGGCTTCTGAACTTAGAAAAGAGTCACCTAGATCCAACTCAGTCTCTTGTTTTCCTAGGGGCGCAGTTCAACACAGCAGAAGGTACTATCGCCCTTCCAGAAGAGAAGGTTGGAGTCATACGAGACAGGATTCATGCAGCCCTTGCAGCATCCCATCTCTCGGCTCTCCAATGTCTGAGGGTGATTGGCACAATGTCAGCCACCATTCCCATGGTAAAGTGGGCCCAGTGGCACACTCGTCCCTTTCAGAAGGGGTTTCTACAACAGTGGGACTTATCCAGCCAGACACAGCGCATATTCCTCACTCCAGCCATGAGGACGTCTCTTCTTTGGTGGCTACAGGGGAAGAACCTGCGCAACCACCATTCAATCATTCCCATCTCATGGGTCACGGTAACTTCAGATGCCAGCAACCGAGGATGGGGCGCTCACTGCCTTTCGGAGGTCGCTCAGGGCAGGTGGACGTTTCCATCACAGAGAGTCGTCTCCAATGTTCTGGAGCTAAGAGCGGCCTTCCAGGCGCTTCGGTCATTCCATCATCTGACAGCGAATGCCTCGGTCATGCTAAGGTTGGACAACACAACCGCGGTGGCTTACGTAAAGAAGCAAGGGGGAACTCGCAGCTGGTCCCTGTTACAGGAGACGGAGCCAATAATGAATTGGGCTCAGAAGAATTTGTCCAACCTTTCTGCAGTCTACATCCCAGGGGTGCAGAATGTTCAGGCGGACTTCCTATCGCGTGTCGAGTTGGACAACAACGAGTGGTCTCTACACCGGGAAGTATTCGATTGGCTCCTGACCTTAGGATTGTCCCTGGAAGTCGACTTGTTCGCTTCCCCGTGCAATCGGAAGCTTCCGAAATATTACTCAAGGTTCAGGGATCCCCAGGCATATGGGATAGATGCCCTCACAGAACATTGGAAGTTTCAGACAGCTTACGCCTTCCCTCCAGTTCCGGTGATCCTGCAATTCCTTCGGAGACTCAGGTCAGAGAAGGCGGAGATTCTCGCAGTAATTCCTTTCTGGCCCAACAGACCTTGGTTCCCTCTACTGCTGCTCCTCAGTTATCAAGAGCCAGTTCCCCTGCCTCTCAGGTCGGATTTGCTATCTCAAGGCACAAGGTTACATCCATGCCCATCATGTCTGAACCTCAAGGTATGGTTTTTGAGAGGGAAAGGCTAGAAGCTCTTGGTTGTCCGGAAGAGGTCATCCCAACCCTTCTCAATTCCAGACGCGGGAGTACTAATAGGGTATATGAGCGTATATGGTCCAAGTTTTCGGCCCATATGTCCTCCAGAGAAAATTCTTGCAGTTCTCCAACAATACAAGACATACTAAGCTTTCTTCAAACAGGCCTTGATTTACCTCTAGCTATCAGTTCATTGAGAGTCCAAGTATCGGCTATTTCAGCCTTTACGGGTATTTCCTGGGCAAACCATGCACTGGTACAACAATTCTTCAAGGGAGCTACTAGGCTCAGACCCCAAAGAAAACCAAGGTTTCCTAAATGGGACCTCCCTTTAGTGCTGGATTTTCTCTCAAACCTTGGAAAGGATTCTACGGAGCCTCTGTCCATAAGGGATCTCACTCTCAAGACCATCTTCTTGGTAGCTATAACCTCAGCCAAGAGAGTTTCTGAGATTAGGAATCTAGGTTCGGAAGAACCCTTTCTGACTTTCTTTCCAGATAGGGCAGTATTGATTCCCATGTTGGGATCGCATCCCAAAGTAACCTCGGTCTTCCATGAGAATCAGGAAGTTGTGCTTCCCACTTTTAAAAAACTCAGAGAGTCAGGATGTTCATCCTCTGGACGTAGGACACGCGCTGAAACAATATTTGGAAGTCACAGCTCCCTTTAGACAAACGAAATTTCTTTTTGTTCTCCCTCATGGCAAGAATAAAGGATTGCGAGCTTCGGCTAGATCTATCTCTACCTGGATCGTTCAGATCATTCAGAGGGCGTACAGAGCAAAGGGCTTGGCTCCTCCTGAGGCATTAACGGCTCATTCAACACAGAGTATTTCAACATCGTGGGCAGCTTCTCGCCATGTGGCGCCTGAAGTTATTTGCAGAGCGGCCTCTTGGTCTTCTATTAATACCTTTATTTCTCATTACTGTGTAGAGCCAGCGGCTCTGTCTTCTGTTAATTTTGGTTTGCAAGTTTTGTCGGTTGACAATGCTAAATAAACTTTTGTTCTTTGCTCGACATTTTGCCCACCCGGGTGTGTTTGGCGAGTTATTTCCCACACGTATGCTGCCATGGAGCCTTTCAGGAAAACGGAAAATTTATATCAAATACTTACCGTAATTTTCCTTTCCTGATAGGCTCCATGGCAGCAGGAGTTCCCTCCCAAATGTCTGGAGTCGGCTAGTTACGGAACACTGATAGTGGCCAGGAGCAAAGATTTATGGGAGTTGGGTCCTATTGGGTAATCGTGGAGGCGGGGCTACCCACACGTATGCTGCCATGGAGCCTATCAGGAAAGGAAAATTACGGTAAGTATTTGATATAAATTTTCCGTTTTTTGAATATACCGGTTGTGTTTACAACTTTCTTTATGCCTAAAAAGTCCAATTGAACCCACATTTTTTCTGAGGTCTTTTTATGTGAAGGTTCCTTTATTCCCTTTTTTTATTTTTCTTCCTCATTTCCCCTTCTCCCTGTCAATATTTATATTCACATAGGGCAAAATTGAGTTGGAATGAGTGCTGCCCAGCCATTCATAGGTAGCCTATTTTTATCAATGAACATAAGCCTTCCTTTGATTGGCTGACGTACATAGGCAGGTGGATGACATTACGTTCTCCACCTGAGGAGGCCTTGTATTCCTAAAATTACAAGGCTTCCCGTGAAAGGCTGAATAGCACCCAGCCAGGAACAGGACAGGAAGCCCTGTACCACTACGGGAATACAACACACTATACTGTATGTAGCTGATGCTAGATACAGCACTGACAGCCGCTGCATCCATTAGTAAAGGAAATAGTTAGTTAGTTTGGGGCAGCTTAATCCAAAGGAACTATTTAAATTTTTTAAATATTCCTGGACTTAGGCTTCAGCAAAAGGACCATCTGCCCAGGGAGGTATTTGTTCCATTCATTTCTGAAGGCTGGATGCTGCAGATGTGTAATACACATGTACCTAGCTTGATTTCTGAACAGAGGACTGCCATTGGGTGGACCCATGTTGCAAAACTGAGGAGCATTCTGATTCTAAGTTCTTGTTCTGAGGTCTGATCATCAGAGTTTACAGCAAAATTACTGAAGTCGGTTATGTGCTTCTGTTAGTGGCTCAGGCAACCCTACTCCCCTTCCTCAGTAGTGACTCTTCAGCTCACTCTTCTCCCCTCTCAGTAGTGACCTCTTAGCTCTCTGTTGCTCCTCCCATTAGTGACCCCTCAGCTCCCGCTGTTTCTCTTCTTAATAGTGTCTCCTCAGCTTACTCTTCTCCCCCTCCCAGTAGTGTCTCTTCAGCTCACTCTACCTCCTCCCAGTAGTGACCCCTCAGCTCCCTCGGTTTCCCCTCCCAGTAGTGTCTCCTCAGCTCGCTCTGCCTCCTCCCAGTAGTCTCTCTTCAGCTCGCTCTACCTCCTCCCAGTAGTCTCTCTTCAGCTCGCTCTACCTCCTCCCAGTAGTCTCTCTTCAGCTCGCTCTACCTCCTCCCAGTAGTCTCTCTTCAGCTCGCTCTACCTCCTCCCAGTAGTCTCTCTTCAGCTCGCTCTACCTCCTCCCAATAGTCTCTCTTCAGCTCGCTCTACCTCCTCCCAGTAGTGTCTCTTCAGCTCGCTCTACTTCCTCCCAGTAGTGACCCCTCGGCTCGCTCTATTCTCCATCCCAGTAGTGTCTCCTCGGCTCGCTCTATTCTCCCTCCCGGGAAGTGTCTCCTCGGCTCGCTCTATTCTCCCTCCCGGGAAGTGTCTCCTCGGCTCGCTCTATTCTCCCTCCCGGGAAGTGTCTCCTCGGCTCGCTCTATTCTCCCTCCCGGGGAGTGTCTCCTCGGCTCGCTCTATTCTCCCTCCCGGGGAGTGTCTCCTCGGCTCGCTCTATTCTCCCTCCCGGGGAGTGTCTCCTCGGCTCGCTCTATTCTCCCTCCCGGGGAGTGTCTCCTCGGCTCGCTCTATTCTCCCTCCCGGGGAGTGTCTCCTCGGCTCGCTCTATTCTCCCTCCCGGGGAGTGTCTCCTCGGCTCGCTCTATTCTCCCTCCCGGGGAGTGTCTCCTCGGCTCGCTCTATTCTCCCTCCCGGGGAGTGTCTCCTCGGCTCGCTCTATTCTCCCTCCCGGGGAGTGTCTCCTCGGCTCGCTCTATTCTCCCTCCCGGGGAGTGTCTCCTCGGCTCGCTCTATTCTCCCTCCCGGGGAGTGTCTCCTCGGCTCGCTCTATTCTCCCTCCCGGGGAGTGTCTCCTCGGCTCGCTCTATTCTCCCTCCCGGGGAGTGTCTCCTCGGCTCGCTCTATTCTCCCTCCCGGGGAGTGTCTCCTCGGCTCGCTCTATTCTCCCTCCCGGGGAGTGTCTCCTCGGCTCGCTCTATTCTCCCTCCCGGGGAGTGTCTCCTCGGCTCGCTCTATTCTCCCTCCCCCCCCTGCTTTTAATGAATGTAGATTTTGTTGTTTCTCCAGATCTACAGGAGAACACATTCCAATAGTGTAGAGGAGAGCCTGGCATAATTTTATAGGATATTCTGGATGCTGGTCAGTGTTTGAGCTTCTGGCTGCGCACAGCTGCTTCCATTTGTGTTCATGCAGAATGGTGTTGGGGAAGTGAAAAGATAACAAAGTAGGAACGATTTCCTCTGCTGCAGTCTGGTGACCCTTGACATCGCTGTTATAACAGAGTAATTGGAATGACAGTGAATGGGTTTTATTGACTCTTCTGAGTGACTCGAGTGAACTGTATGTGATGTAACCACAGCTGTTGCAGCAATGACAAACTGGCAGAGACGTGTGCCCTGATCCCATCTGCCACTGGAAATGCAGGCACCGCTAATTTATTAAAATGTATTTATCAAAAAAGTACATAAACATGTAGCTTCCAAAGATCTTAAAGGGGTTTTAAAACCCAAACCAAAAATGTATTTAAGTGGGAAAAATAAGTATTTGATCCCCTGCCGATTTTGTAAGTTTGCCCACTTACAAAGAAATGAAGGGTCTATAATTGTTATCATAGGTGTATTTTAAATAATGGAGACAATATCAACCAAAAATCCAGAAAAAACACACGATTTAAAAGTGGAGTTGCAGCTCAGTGAGTAAAATAAGTATTTGATTCCCAAGAAAAACATGACTTGGTAGTTTGTGGAGAAACACTTGGCAAGTACAGAGGTAGGATGTTTCTTGTAGTTGGTGACCAGGTTTGCACACCTCTCAGGAGGGATTTTGATCCACGCTTCTTTATAGATCTTCTCTAAATCCTTAAGGTTTCTTGGCTGTCTCTTGGCAACTTGAAGTTTCAGCTCCCTCTATAAATTTTCTATTGGATTAAAGGTCTGGAAACTGACTGGCCACTTCATGATCTTAATGTGCTTCTTCTTGAGCCACTCCTTTGTTGTTTAGGCGGTATGTTTTTGGTCATTGTCATGCTGAAAGACCCATCCACGATCCATCTTCAGTGTTCTGTTCTGGCTGAGGGAAGAAGGTTCTCGGCCAAGATTTTACAATACATGGCCCTGTTCATTGGCCCCTCAGTGTGGCAAAGTCGGCCTGTACCTTTTTTGCAGAGAAACAGCCCCAAAGCATACGGTTTCCACATCCGTGCTTGACTATAGGGATGGTGTTTTTAGGTTCATAGTCTGCATTTTTCTTCCAAACACAGCTAGTCGCTGAGTTCAAGAGCTCAATTTTTATTTTGAGAAATACATTTATCAACACAACGGTAAATGGGGCAAATTTGATAAATTATGGTCCCCCTGGTTAGCCCCAGTAGATCTGGTTTTGGACCGTATATTTAAAAAAATTGGCAGGCCACCTACAAAGTTATGTAGAGATCCCGTAGTCACGGTTACACAGCATACTTATACAAGTGCAAGGTACTTATGATGTTTTATAAGGCATTATTTGAAGATCTAGGTAAGAGGCACATCAATACATGTAATGTGGTGTACAATTGATTCCTTGTACGTTAATATCTGCAGGCTTTAAATATTTATTTTGCCCTTAGATTTCTTATGCGCAATAAATAATAATGCCCTTCTTCAAAGCAAGACCTATACAATAATAATGATCTTTACAAGTGTTTTTAAACAATTAATCAATCATTGAATACCAATCAAGATAATTGACAAATAAGAAAAACGTGTAGGCGTGTACGGTATCATGGGTCTTCAGTTGCTATAGTTTTTCCTATTACATTCAATATGCGCTAAGAAAGAACAAAACACATATAGTGCATACATGTACATAGCCAGTTAAAAACAAAACATATGTATAATTATAATAAAGATTTTTTTTTTTTAAATAAAATATATATGAAAGAAACATTACTAAAAATAAACATGAAAAAAATCTAAGAAATCAGTATAAATCCAAATTCAATCCATTGGGCCATAGTGAACTTAAACGGTCTATCCATTGAACTTCCCACTTTCTAAGGGTTAGTTCCTTGTTTCCTCCACGTCTATTCTTGGGTAACCATGAATCTTAATTAGGAAACAGTGAGGTTCATTTACTAAAACTGGAGATTGCAAAATCTGGTGCAGCTCTGCATAGAAAGCAATCCACTTCCAGGTTTTATTGTCAAAGCTTAATTGAACAAGCTGAAGTTAGAAGCAGGGGCGGATCCAGAGTCTAATCTCGGGAGGGGCACTGCTATAAAATATGTTTTTTTGGGGGCAATTTATATGGGAAATGGCTGGTATTTGCGCTTCAATCATTACGGCACCATAGTTGTTATGGTGTCAGGATGATTGAAGCGTATTATTTCTATTAATACATTGTAATATAAAATTAAATGGTTCAACTCACCATAATGCAGAATCAGTGGGAGCCCTGAGGATGTCCCTTGCCATGTCGCCTGCCACCAAATGTGGATTGTCAGTTGCCACGTCACTTGTCACCAAATGCGGATTGTTACTTGCCACGTCACCTGCCACACATTGCGGATTGTCACTTGCCACGTAGCCTGCCACACATTGCGGATTGCCACTTGCAACGTAGCCTGCCACACATTGCGGATTGTCACTTGCCACGTCACCTGCCACACATTGCGGATTGTCACTTGCCACGTCACCTGCCACACATTGCGGATTGTCACTTGCCACGTCGCCTGCCACCAGATGCGGATTGCCACGTAGCCTGCCACACATTGCGGATTGCCACTTGCAACGTAGCCTGCCACACATTGCGGATTGTCACTTGCCACGTCACCTGCCACACATTGCGGATTGTCACTTGCCACGTTGCCTGACACACATTGCGGATTGCCACGTCACCTGCCACACATTGGGGATTGTCACTTGCCACGTCACCTGCCACACATTGCGGATTGTCACTTGCCACGTTGCCTGCCACACATTGCGGATTGCCACTTGCCACGTCACCTGCCACACATTGCGGATTGTCACTTGCCACGTTGCCTGACACACATTGCGGATTGCCACGTCACCTGCCACACATTGGGGATTGTCACTTGCCACGTCACCTGCCACACATTGCGGATTGTCACTTGCCACGTTGCCTGCCACACATTGCGGATTGCCACTTGCCACGTCACCTGCCACACATTGCGGATTGTCACTTGCCACGTTGCCTGCCACACATTGTGGATTGTCACTTGCCACGTCACCTGCCACACATTGCGGATTGTCACTTGCCACGTTGCCTGACACACATTGCGGATTGCCACTTGCCACGTCACCTGCCACACATTGGGGATTGTCACTTGCCACGTCACCTGCCACACATTGCGGATTGTCACTTGCCACGTTGCCTGCCACACATTGCGGATTGCCACTTGCCACGTCACCTGCCACACATTGCGGATTGTCACTTGCCACGTTGCCTGCCACACATTGCGGATTGCCACTTGCCACGTCACCTGCCACACACTGTGGATTGCCACTTGCCACGTCACCTGCCACACATTGCGGATTGCCACTTGCCACGTCACCTGCCACACATTGCGGATTGTCACTTGCCACGTTGCCTGCCACACATTGCGGATTGCCACTTGCCACGTAGCCTGCCACACACTGCGGATTGCCACTTGCCACGTCACCTGCCACACATTGAGGATTGTCAATTGCCACGTTGCCTGCCACACATTGCGGATTGCCACTTGCCACGTAGCCTGCCACACATTGCGGATTGCCACTTGCCACGTAGCCTGCCACACATTGCGGATTGCCACGTCACCTGCCACACATTGCGGATTGTCACTTGCCACGTCGCCTGCCACACATTGCGGATTGCCACTTGCCACGTAGTCTGCCACACATTGCGGATTGTCACCTACTGTGTCACTTTTCTGCTAAGGTGGTCTTTTCTTGGGTCCCAGAGTGAAGATAGGCAGCAGAGAGATGATGCAATCTCTCTGCTGCACACAGTTTCCTACACAGTGAGGGCGGAACTGGAGGGATGCAGGGCAGTGAGAGATGATGTCATCTCCCTGCTCCCCTGCCTGCTGGCTTCCTGATTGGCCAGCAGCCCTCCTAAGCCGCCCAGCTGCCCCCCCCCCCCCTGACCGTCCACTCAGCGCGGGTACCCGCGGAACCGGCCGCGCGGGTACCCGCGGAACCGGCCGCGCGGGTACCCGCGGAACCGGCCGCGCGGGTACCCGCGGAACCGGCCGCGCGGGTACCCGCGGAACCGGCCGCGATTGGACCCGCGGAACCAGCCTGCCGGTATTCTCGGGGGGGGGGCAATTGACCCGTTGCCCCCCCCCTGGATCCGCCCCTGGTTAGAAGCTGATTGGCTACCATGCAGGGCTGCACCAGATCCTGCACTCTCCAGTTTTAGGAAATAAACCCCACAGTGTCCTTTTCTCAGTGACATGTTGGGATAAGGGTAATTTCTCCCTGATGGAGTACTTATGACTAGCAAGTCTATCTTTCACCTTTTTTGAGTGGTTTCTCCCACATATAATGTGTGGGGGTTCCAAGTAATTTTCTAGCAAAAAAAAATGAAGGTTTCAACTTGTAAACATATGTGAAAATAGGTGTTTTTTAGAGTTAGAGATGGCTTTGCCTTTACTGAGATGACACAATGGGTCCTTTCCGGCATGCCTTTATGTATACATTACTATTATGAGTACATCTTGAGGTGCAGAGCATAGCTGTGGGTGCTTTAGATTTGGCACTGTGCTCTGTGCAGATTCTTAAGAAGTGCAAGAACAAAAGGATGAGAATTAAGGTAAATCCCATGTCTTATCTAAGTACTGTTGTCATGGTAATAAGACATTTTAGGATTTGCAGATCTTAGAGACTGCTTATTGAAATGGAAAGGTCATTTTCGTTTTGCAGTTGTTTACAATGACACATAATTTTGTGGCACATATTAGCTGTGCAGCTCAGCAGATTCTACTGCACCCCCCAAGAAGCTCTATACAGGGCCCCTATATCCTGCCATAGCCTATCCACCTGGTCATACTTGACCACTTGCTTACTGGGCACTTAAACCCCCCTCCTGCCCAGACTAACTTTCAGCTTTCTGAACTGACGCACTTTGAATGTCAATTGCGCAGTCATACAACACTGCACACAAATTAAATTTTTATATATTTTTTCACACAAATAGAGCTTTCTTTTAGTGGTATTTGATCACAGCTGGGTTTTATATTTTGCTAAACAAGCAAAAATATGGAAAATTTTGAAAAAGAAAGAATCATGTTTCATAGTTCGTTATAAAATGTTGCAAACAGTAATTTTTCTCCTTCATTGATATACGCTGATGAGGCGGCACTGGTGGGCATTGGTGGGCACTGACGGGCTGCATTGGTAGGCACTGATGGGCTGCACTGGTGGGCACAGATAAAGCGGCACTGGTGAGCACTGACAGGTGTTACTGATGGGTACCACTGATGGCACCGATGGTCACTGATGGCTAGCACTGGTAGGTGGCACAGATGAACTGGCAGGAGCTCCCCTTGATCAGGACTGATGTCCCTCTGAGAGCCTTCTCCTCGCTATCAACGCGAGGAGAAAAAATAGCCAATTACTAGCTCTGTATACGTCACACGATCAGCTGTCATTGGATGACAGATGATCACGTGGTAAGGGGTCGGGATCATCAACTCTCATAGACTCGCTGATCATAGAGAGCGCCGGGGGCACGCAGGCCACTCAGGCATGGGAGGACGTCAATAGACATACTCCCGGCAAAGTAGGTCCGCGCTGTATATGTCATTCAGCTATAGTGTGGATCTGAAGCAGTTAAAGTGGTTGTAAAGGCTGAAGATTTTGCATTCTATGCATGAAAGTAAAAAAACCTTCTGTGTTCTACTCCCTCCACAGCCACCCCCGATACTTACCCAAGCCCTCTCTTGATCCAGCAATGTGTACAAGAGCTTCAACTGCCCCAGGACTCCCTCTCTTCTGACAGCAGTGGGAGCCACAATCACTGCCAGTGAGGAGAGAGCGGGGTGGGTTTGTGTGTCTTATGGAAGCATAGAGCAGGGCTCGGGAGCGATCATGCACCAGTGACCCCATAGCAAGCTATGGGAGGAGGAGCCAGGAGCACCAGTGCAGGACCCGAGAAAAAAAGGATCGGGGCTGTTCTGTGCAAAACCACTACACAGAGCAGGTATGACATTTTTTGTTTGTTTTTTTGTTTTTTTTAAAGCCAAACCTTTATTACTACTTTAAAGTAACCCTGTCATGAATACCATATATGACCAAAGAAATGGCATGCAAATAAAGACTATAAATACATTTCTGAGCATAGATCCATTCAAGAGGAATGGTCCTTTGAAATCTGCTGGAAACTGACACTTCCTTGAGTGTCGCTCTCCTGTGTCCTCGCAGTTCTCACTTGTTCCTTCTGCTGAACTCTGTCCATTACTATTGTCCTTTAGTGATATGGAGGTCTCTGGGTGGAAGCAGTGAGAGCTGCGGGGGGACACAGGAGATCAACACTCTCAGAAATATTGTTTTCCTCTTCAGTGGAGCACTGGGAAGTGGGAAAGGTAAGTATTTACATACTGTACTTCTTTTCTTTATCATTCATTAAAGTAGTTGTGAACCCTTGCATATACCCAGTGAAATGACTGGCCTCAGGTGATACACAGAGCTAAAACCCATCAAGTTGTACCTGTTTATCTGTTTATTTGCAGCTTGCTCGCCTCTACATCCATTCAAAGTCCTGAATTTATAAAGCTTGTCTGAGATGTTAGAAAAAAGGAGGAGAGCTAATGGGAGCAAAGGGACATCCCTCTTTACACAGCACATGGGAACAGAGCTGAGGCTGTCAATCACAGGCTGTATGCTGGAGATCCCTCCCTGTCACATTTTTTTTTCTCTTGTTGTCAGGAAAACTTGTCAGAAGTGATTCACGAAGATAGCAGAAGGATGAAACGATAGACAGAAATAACACTTCGTGCTCTGGATTGAGACAAGTACACACTATAGAGCAGGGGTGCCCAACCAGTGGCCTGGGGGCCACATGTGGCCCGCGGAGCCCTCTGATGTGGCCCACGACCTCCTGCTCTGGGATGGTGGTTTGATGAGCCCAGATTGCAGGTTGCCGACCTACCACCCCAGAGCATCAATGTTGTGAATGAAGCCGGCGGTAGAGAAAGCAAGAAGCTGCAGAGCAGAGCCGCATAAGCTGATGCTTCCTGTATAGCTCCAGCTCCTGTCACAATCAATGCCAAATGCACTCTGCCTGGGACAGCAAAAGCCAGGGAAAACCAAATGGAAGACGACTAATAAAGGTGTGTTTTTTACTGAAATCAGTGTATATATGGGCATATCTGTTCTTCAGTGATTACTAGGCTGCTGTTAAACTAATCCTGCACGTGCAGGTTACCTGCACTGAGCCATAGACTTCTGTTATTACCTGTGGGTTTAGTGCGCTTTCAGAAAGTGCAGCTAACCTGCAGGAAAGCCACAGGTGCACGTGGCACATCAGTGTGAAAGCAGCCTTAGGACCCAATGGAATCCTTCATTCACCTCTATGTCCATTAACCCCTGCTTACCTTGAATCTGATACGCTAAAAAACAAAAACAAAAAAAAAACAGAAGGGGAACTATCCTCTTCCGTCAGATTGAATTGAAGGGCCCATAGAGTAGCATGGGCTGTGTCCATATCTGCATATGCAGCGTAGATGCAGACCTGTCATCTGCCCATTACACTTTATTATTACACTACCAATTATCTTGGCCCACGATCGATTACTGAATTCGCTTTGATGGCCCTCGCTCTTCAAAAGCTTGGGCACCCTTGCTATAGAGGCATATGCTTTGTTCATATTTCATGTCTGAGGTTTATAACCACTATAAGCCAATACAGGGTCCGAAAAAGTTCTTAGGCAATCGGATTATGTTGCTATCTACAGGATAATTGGACACTGGCAAACAAAAAAGCCTGAAAACGCTCAAGTCAAGCCCCTTTGAGCTTTTGTCTGGCATCATTTGGTGGAAGGGGGATTATGATGTGGGGTGGTTTTTCAGAGGTCAGCCTTGGCCCCTTAGTTCCAGTGACAGGAACTCTGAAGGTGTCAGCATACCAAGACATTTTGGACAATTTCATGGTCCCAACTTTGTGGGAACAGTTTGGGGATGGCCTCTTCCTGTTCCAAATGACTGTGCACCAGTGCACAAAGCAAGCTCCATAAAGACAAGGATGAGCGAGTTTGGGGTGAAGGAACATGACTGGCCGGCACAGAGTCCTGACCTCAACACAATAGAACACCTTTGGGATGAATTAGTGCAGAGACTGCGAGCCAGGCCTTTTCTTCCCCCATCAGTGCCTGACTTCACAAATGCAGTTCTGGAAGAATATTCCCATTCCCATAGACACACTCCTTAACCTTGTGGACGGCCTTCCCAGAAGAGTTGAAGCTGTTAAAGCTGCACAGGGTGGGCCAACTCAATATCAAACCCTACGGACTAAGATTGGGATGCCATTAAAGTTCATGTGCGTGTAAAAGCAGGCATCCCAATACTTTTGCTAATATAGTGTATATGCGGCCCCACTTCACTGAGCTGCATATATGCGTATATCCCTTTGTCCTGGAAGTGCGCTCACCGAGACACCCGAGCTCCGTACTAAGGATTGGGTCTGGAACTCCTGATTCCAGGTCACTTTATCACTGTGATGGCCTCTGATTGGCTACCCCAGTGAGCAGACACTGTGAAGCCTGCCCCTGTGTTTCTCTCTCTCTCTGTGAATGGAGTAGAAAGATACAATGTATCTTTCTCTTTCCTTGCAGAGAAGAAAAAGTGTGTGTAAATTAAAAAAAAAAAAAATTTATAAATACCTAGATCGAACCTTAATCTAGGTATTTTTTTTTATTATTATTATTTGGGTCAAAGGTCAGTATATTTTGTGCAGGAGAATTTATTTTGGGTTATTCTTTGGTGATAGGTTATGGTAGTAACAAGAAATCCACAGCTAAATAAAAAAAAACTAAATATATGATTTTGTTTTATTATTTTGGGACAGTTTTCCTGTGATAAAAAAAGAAACAAATCCGGAGATATCCATAACCATTTACTGCCAAATAAAAGCCCTATTTGTCCTGGAAACAAACAAGGTATAACCCACCTGGATGCATAAAGTGGTTGTGATTTATGGATGAGCCCGAT
The DNA here is from genome assembly GCF_037356315.1 of Lithobates pipiens. Classification (NCBI taxonomy): domain Eukaryota; kingdom Metazoa; phylum Chordata; class Amphibia; order Anura; family Ranidae; genus Lithobates; species Lithobates pipiens. Next base: position 559,903,365 of record NW_027507758.1, on the reverse strand, counting down.
GAGTGAGTCGAACGTTCGATTCGAACATTGGGTGTTCGTGGAAAATTCGAAAGCCGCAGAACACCGTTAAAGTCTATGGGACACTAACATGAAGAATCAAAAGTTCGGCTCATCCCCTCGTTGTGGTGATATGCAACAGTTTTATTAATGTCAAAGTTGCAAAATTGTGCTTGGGCATTAACATTTGTTTTACTCTTAGGCGCAAAGGGGGTTAAACAAGTATTTGGGATGCTGGTACAGAGAATAAGCTCAAATTAAATATATACGCTGCACTTTCAAATATACTCTTCACATAATATATGTATATTATATGTGTGTGTGTGTGTGTGTGTGTGTGTGTGTGTGTGTGTGTGTGTGTGTGTGTGTGTGTGTGTGTGTGTGTGTGTGTGTGTGTGTGTGTGTGTGTGTGTGTGTGATACATCCAGTAACTAATGACTGTAAAAAGTGCTAGTTCTGAATACTTAAAAGTGAACATATGAATAAAAATAAATAAATCACACTAGTTCGAAGTGCTATAACGTGCATCCATATGGTAATTGGTTGTATCAAAGTTACTGTTCATAAAATCATATAGTGGACTCAATCCACTAAACCACCGTGTACCGATACAGCCATATTGTCACTTTTTACAGTCACTAGTTACTGGATGTATCACGGTGCGTGATTCACACGCATATTTGCACTTTGGTTATCACATATATATAATGTGAAGAGTATATTTGAAAGCGCAGCATATATATTCATTTATTTTTGCTTTTATCTGCATGTTTTTATGAGACTTTTTTTAACGCTTGCAGCTGTTTCACGGTGCCAATTAAGAAATGTCTAATCAGAGGAGGCTCGCAGGAACTTTTATATGTACAGAGAATAAGCTGATTGCTTTTTACAATATATGGGATTTATGTAGGGTACTGATGTGTAGTGACTTGCACTTTACCAATGCATGCCTTGACTGTAGCAGCTGAAGGGGTTTGGCCTTTTTATACATGTGTGCCTTTTTTGAAGGTGGCTACGGAAATGCATCTATTGTATTTACTACTGGTGACCGTGATACAAGAACATCATACATGGCTGCAAGTATATGAAATCATTGTGACTGCACATACTCTCTCACGTTCAGGCCCTTCTGAAGTGCCTTTCTAATCTTTGCATGCATAAAGATGATGTCCTTCCATTTTAAACCTCAAGGATATAGTATTGTTTGGATGCAGCGCTCCTTTGCATGATAAAAGAACGTGATGTATACCCGTGTTTTCTTGTGGGCTCCCCCACATATTTTGTTGTCATCTTAAATGCACTTGCGTGCTTTTGAATTTGGAGGCCTATTACTATGTTTATAATGATTGTATTCATGAGTGGACATTATGTTGTCATCTTATGAACAGTTGTTGTTTGGCCTTTTGTATCCTATGTGTATTGCAAAAAATTGGATTTTTCTGATGTATAATTTTCCTCTTTCCTTACCTGTCGGACCGCCTCAATGTTCTCGTTTCATTGATTAATGAATTAATGTATAAGAGTGGTGTTGTTGTTTTTGGGTGGCCAAGTTGGAAATGGAGCTTTTATATTCAGGCTTTTAAAGTGACTGTAAATAACAAACATATTCTACTTACTTGCTCTGTTTGTAATGGTTTTGCACAGAGCAGCCCGATCCTCCTCTTCTCCGGTCCCCCACCGGCACTCCTGGCTCTTGCCGAGATCCCTCATAGCAAGCTGCTTCCTAGGGAGGCATTTGTGCAGGCTTGATCATAAGCCGCGTTGTGTGTGTCCACAGCTACACACAGCGTAGCTCGACTCTGACCCCCCCCCCCACTCTTGTTGACAGTCTGTGATTGACAGCAGCAGGAGCCAATGGCTCCTACTGCTGTCTCTATGTCCAGTGAGGAGAGAGAGCGGAGAGAGATGCTGCTCTCAGGCACAGCGCTGGATTGAGGTAGGGCTCAGGTAAGTATTTGGGTGGGCTTTTTTTTACCTTAAAAGATGATTGAACATGAGTATTTAAATCTATATACAAAAATATGACATACAAAAAAGAATTCATATATGTATACATGCATGCATCTGAAATCGCATAGTATCCCATGAAAGTTGTTTGGTATAAAAAGCCAAATGCTAGCTTTGGTAATGAAATAAAAGTGGGTTATAGGATACAGATGAATCAGTTGAGGTCCAGCTATGTGTTGGGAACCCAATGACATTGAATACGGTTTTGTGGCCAGTTGCCACTCATCGGGAGAAAACGCATAGCATATCTGGAAAAAAAAGTACCAAATATGATCTGGTGTTTTGCCCAGGTGATAAGAAAAAAAGGTAGGGCCAAGTGGAAACGAGATGTGTATCTCCTTGGAATACTTGCGTATAAATTCTTCTACATAAGCAGTGTTGCAAGTCATGGATGTGCAGAGCAAGTCTGTCCCAGGAGCTGAGGGAATGTACCCAAGGAAAAAAGGAGCACACCGACACACCCCAGGAGCACCCTCCAAACATAGTGGGCAAGGGTGAAAAAAAAGCCAAATATGTCTGTAAAGTAAATGATACAGGACCAATATATGTGACTAGTACCAGTATATACACATATACATGGACTATAAACCAACACTCATTATTACCTGAAAAAGTGAAAAGCGTGGTGGATACAAAGTGAAGGGAATCCTATATCACATGAAGAGAAAAGAAAATAAAGAGGTGAAAAATCGCATTAAAATCAAGCGATTCCCCAAAGGAAAAACAAAAAAGTGTGCGTCCTTGGCGATAAAGAGGAAATCACAGGGATTGTCAATCTTATCGGTTTGTGGGGCTTTTTGTCTCTAGTCAACCACACTGATGGCACTCACATTTTCAATTGTTTCTCAACCAACCACACAGTTAAAATAGCGAGGAAAATTGATTGAAGCACCAGACAAAAGGTGTTTTTGTTCAGTTTAAGCACCAATTTCATTCATCACACACAACTAGACAGTGATTGTAATGGTGGGTGGCAAATTGCTTTGGTTGAAAGCTGATTCAAAGCTCCAAAGCTAGAAAAGGTACAGCTAGGATTACAGCAACTTGACTGTTTCTTTATCCAAAGCTGAGAATTCGCCATCATTTCTGGTTTTACATAAATATTTATACCCCTGCCATGCAGATAGAGTAAGGCAGACCATACATGGGTCGAATTTCGAAAGAATTTTCTTTCAAAAATCTTACCTAAGAATTTTCGTTTGTATTTCACACCATTAGTGGGCTACAGCAACAGCCGATTTTCGTGCGGCAATCAAATTTGAATAATTGGAAATTTAAAAAAAAAACAAACGATTTTGTAATCAATGATGGGAGAATCGTGCAAGAAATGTGATCGAAAAAGAAATGCGCATGTGCAAGAAAATAAAATTCCCGGAAAAAAAATAAGATTCCCAGCCACGAAACTTCTTTTCTGTAGCAACATGAGGTGAAATTGAAGGCTTGGTTGGCCAAATTTCGAAAATCAATGGTGGCACCATCGGAACACAAAACACACAAATTTTCTGATTATCAAAATTAAATACTTTGAAAATTCAACCATATATGACCAGCCTAATACTTGGGCCCCTTTCACACTGCCACGATTTTGCCGCGACAAGATTTCAGGGAATGCCTGTGTAAACTTGAGGTCTATGGACCTCCAACTCGCATGAAAGTCGGATGAATTTAGTAGAGGGGCTACTTTAAAGTCAGCACTACTTGAGGTCGCACATATATGAATGGTTATTCATGGGGAATGACTTGTCATGCGACTTTGCAGTGCCAAGTTGCACAAGTGTGAAAGGGGCCTTATGTATCCTATGTGGAGTCTGTTAAACCCAAATAGTCTTGCTATATATGCCATATATGCCATCACTGCCCTAGAGAATAAAATGGTGGTTGTTGCAATATTTTATGTCACACTGTATTTGTACAGCAGTCGTTCCAAATGAAATTTTTGTGGGGAAATATTACACTTTAATGAATAAAAAAAACAAAAAAAAAACAGTAAAGTTAGCCCAATTTTTTTTTAATATATAATGTGAAAGAGTTTACACCGTGAGAATCGTGATCTTTTTGTTCTAAGCAAAAAATTGTGATTCTCATTTTGGCCAGAATCGTGCAGCTCTAGTGGGAAAGTAAGTGGGCAGGGGATGATTCAAGAGTGCAGAAGGAGTAAGGAAAAGCAGGAGGAAGAGAAGAGGAAAAAAAAGGGGGGTAGAAAAATCGATAAAAAAGAAGAGGGGGAAAAAAGGACAGGACATTGGGGAGAGGGGATGGGGGAGTAGCAACGTCCACCATCCCCATCTCCACCTGCAGACTCAAATCTAGGGAAGCCGTTCTCACAGTAGAGCAAGCAGGCCTCAAAAAAAAAGAGCCAACAACAGCTCAGGTACACTAAGGCTGGATTCACATCTATGCATTTTTAGTGCATTTAACCTAAATGCACTAAAATGTTTTAAATGTTAAATGGACTGTGTAGTGCAAACCTGCAAAATGCAAAAAGCACTAAAAATGCATAGGTGTGAATCCAGCCTTAAGCCCCATACACAGATTTTCTGCAGATTTTTGTCTTCAGATTTACCAAAACCATGTAGTGCAAGGACCTGCCTAATTGCATACACATTGAACCTCCTAAGGTTTGACCTCATATTATATGGTTTTGGTAAATCTGAAGGAAAAAAAATCGGCAAAAAACCTGATGGTGTGTATGGGGCTTAAAATGTGTTTCTAGTTTTGGATAGGGTGGATGTTTTGGGAACCCGTCCGTTTTTCTGTCCTTCTCAGAGGTAGGTCCCTCTTCTTCTTTTTTTATTTTTTATTTTATTTTTTTTAAACGGGTTTCATTCTGAAATTTCCATAACATCTGACCCGAGATCTCTCACCTATTCTATCAGAATATGCAGTTTGTTATCTCCGACGTGCAGACAATCTCGGCTTGCCCTCCTGTGTTCTCTGGGGAACGAACGGTCTGTCTAGTTTACAATCCATGCTGTTTATCTACACAGCAAGCCCAAATCTTCCACTTGAAGATTTGATTATGGCTTTTCATGGGAGCCACTGCGTGAGAATGATTTTCACAACTCAATCACATGGAGCCAAGCTGGAGCGTGGAAAAACAGCAGATCTATGATTAACAGCTGAATAGAATTTAAAAATGCTTGACTAAAAATACAGACACCACCTGACACCTTGGTGGGAGCCAAGGACATGTTAGGAATGAAGTGCCATGTCTTCATTATGGGTGGAAATTAGGCTATTTTACTGGTAAAAACTCGTTCACACAGGCATTACTAGGGCCTCATTCACTATGGGGGTACATAACCATACGCCCGTGGAGGGCCGTGCTTACCCACATGGGGGTGTACAGGCGTTCCATGCATCCCTGTGCAGACAGTCCTGTTGCTATCAGTTGGTTGAAGTGGCTGCATGGACATATCCGCTGCTCCCAATGTAACGTGTGAGTCCATTTATGTACATCAATGGGAAGGGCTGTCTTTTCCGGCACGGGATGCGCAGGTTTTGCATGCGTTCCTCATGAGCACTGTCCTATTCATGTCTGTCGGGCACAGCCACTGGTCCCTGTTTGACAGGCATGAGGGTGCGTGTTCTCGATCACATACTACCTGCATGTATGTCATGTACACTGGACGTTAAAATAACGTTATAAAAACGCCAGTAGCTTTCCGGTGAGTTTTTCAACGTTTTTGCAATAGCAGTTTTTAGCATTTATTTGCGTTTTTAAGTGTTTTTCCATGTTGGCGTGTTAGCGTTTTTTTTTTTTTTTGCAATGGATCAAAAATGTTAAACGCTGGCGAGTGATGTTTGTGAGCATTTATCGACGTTTATCAGCATTAGAGCGTTTTTACAGCTGAATAATGGCTCTCAGAACTCAATAGTTTTTATTTTTTGTATTTTTTTTACTGCTCAAAAATAGTTACTGCCCAAACTGCTGATAACAGCCTATGTGAACACATAAGATAACATGATTCAGAGTTTAATGACTGTAGAAAAAAAGTCTACTGCCAAAAACAGCTGCTGTAAAAACGTCCAGTGTGCATGAGGCCTTTATAGGACTGCCTGCACGAGGAGTCACTGATCACCTGTACATCCTGTGCAGGTAATGACGGCTCTTTGCATGGATGTACATTTTAGATGGGTCCATGCCAACAAGGCCTTAGATTTGCCCGTGTGAATGATATTGCGAACCTTGTTAAAGTGGTTGTAAATCTCAGACGTGAAATATGAACAAAGCATATCCCTCTATAGTGGAGGTAGGCAAGCTCAGCACTCCAGCTGTGCTGAAACTACAAATCCCATCATGCCTCTGCCGCTAGGAGTCATGCCTGTGATTGTCAGGGTCTTGCAATATCTCATGGGACTTGTAGTTTCACCACCAACTGGATGGCCGAGGTTGCCTACCCCTGCTCTATAGTGTGTGCTTTTCCCAATTAAGAGCGCTAAGCCCCCGTTCACCCCAGTGTGGCTTTTAAATCACGCTACTTCAGCACAATTTCAAAGCCACACATCGGTGCGATTTTGCACTGCCAATTTCATTGTGGCATGCAACTTCATACAACAAAAGTCACAGCTATTTTTACGGTTCCATTGCCGACAATAGGGTGTGACTTGTTATGCGATTTGGACCTGTCAAATAGCATGACAAATCACATCAGTGTGAACATGGGCTAAGTGTAATTTTTGTCTGCTGTTTTGTCCCTTTGCTATCGGCATGAATCACTTCTGACAAGTTTTCCTGACACCAAGAGAAAAATGGTGGCGGGAGGGAGCAGGAAGGGAGGGAGCTCCAGCACACAGCTTTTTCATATGTTTATTGGTTGACATCTGAAAGAGGAACTGCAGTCCGCTCACATAATTTGTAATAAAAACATCTTTGCCATTCTGAAGCTTCCCTCCAACCACTTTACATATTATTTTATATATACTGGGATTCTGTACTTGCTAAATATACTGCAGAAATCTCCCTCCACTGAGTCTGGCTGCATCCATTTTAACTGTGGGCAGCTGAAGATGCTACCTGTTCATTTCCTGGATTTACACAGAGACATAGAGGTGCACTTCCAGATCTGCAGCTCTCATTGGCCCCGTTTCATCACGTATAGCGACCCATCACATTTGGCTACCTGCTGGACTGCGCATGCGCAACTCCGCCATATGCGTTCCAACACTGTGGCGATCTCCGCTTGCGCAGAATTTCGTGGCCACGCCCCTGAGTCCAGGTTCAAGCCCCATCATCCAAGTGAGTTAGATCATAACTATGCTGAGCGACGCGAGGCCCTGCCTAAAGCGTGGCAAGCGGCCCCGTGACAAAGTTGTCTTATAACAGTGTTGGAACGCATATGGCGGCACCGCGCATTTGCGGGTAGCAAAATGTGATGGGTAGCCGAATGTGACGTTGCAGCTCTCTTATGACTCATCCCCCCCCCTCCTTCCTGCAAATGCTCATGATAGTGAGAGAGAGCTGTGTATGATGTCATAAGTAGGGCTGGGGAAAAATTGATTTGAATCTTGAATTGAGTTGAGATGTCAAATCGATTCCAATTTTTTAGCAAATAGATTTTTTTTTTAAAAAACATTTTTCACCAGAAACGGCGCCGACACCGCACCAGTCCTGAGGAGCTGCGGGCAGGAGTTTTTAGGTGAGGCCGCGGCTTCGGCCTAGTCCGCGAGGCCGGACCTGCACACTAGGCCAAAGCCGTGGCCTTGCCTAATAACTCTTGCCCGCAGCTCCTCAGGATCGGCGCGGTGTCCATAAAAAAAAAAAAACTCAATACGAATCGTGAATCGGGTTGTGTTGTTTTTTATGGTTTTTTTTATCGCAGATCTTTTATTTTTTTGGGAGAAAATCGCCCAGCTCTAGTCATAAGCCTAGGCCAGTGATGGCGAACGTTGGCACCCCAGATGTTTTGGAACTACATTTCCCATGATGCTCCACTACACTGCAGAGTGCATGAGCATCATGGGAAATGTAGTTCCAAAACATCTGGGGTGCCAAGGTTCGCCATCACTGGCCTAGGCTAATGACCAGACAAACATGAAGTAGCCCACTGGCAGAAAAAAAATATTTTACTATCCAAAGTTAAAATGACAAGGGCAGAAGATTTAATAGATGGAAAGCTGTAAAAAGTTACGAAGGTCCACTTTAATTCCTAATTCTTTTATCATCAGCCCCCTTTGTGTATAGTAGTATGGTTTTTCTTGGTGGAATAGATATAAAGTAGTAAGGCGTAGGACATACACAGATATCACAGCATACGATGTATTATTAGTACGCTGTCAGATCTCAGAGCAGCATTTCTGTGGTTGGATACATTTGTAGGGGGCGGGGATTGAACTGTCACATGAATACGTTTTACCCCCGGCTGTGTTTTTACATTACCTCCGACGTCAGTTTTACATCATTTCCATTCCATTCTAACCAGCAAATGTCATGCTGACAGGCAGAAGACATGTAAATGGGGTGATGTGTTTATACGCTTCTTTTCTGTGTGACAGCTGATGGCGTTTATTATTAGGACTGTTTGTGTACAAATTGATCGGTGGATTGCGCTCATTAATGCTTTATGTTTCGCTTCGTTCTGCTTTCATTTGTATGCATTACTACAATGACACTCACCCCTAAAGCAGTAGTTTACCTACAAAAAAAAACAAAACAGGAAGGCTTTTTTTATTGCAGAACCTACATATAGTACAGTGCAATAAATGATTCTTGCCTACCTGCTCAGGTCAGTGTACATTCTCTGCATTTCTTGGTGCCGGGATAAATTGACTCCTGTGCAAATACAGTGGTAACATCATCCTCGGCCGGCCAATCAGACAGCAAGGTGACACTAAACAATATCCTTATTTAAAAAAAAAAAAAGAATAATCCATGCACATGTGCTACTTAATTATCCTGTAATCTAATTTTCATTATTTGTTTTTAATTTGTTTTTACTGGCGCCTTTGTGCCAGATTCCAAACCTCTCCTTTTCCTCCTCACTTCTATATAGAGCTGCACAATTCTGGCTAAAATAAGAATTCTCTATTTATTTATTTTTTGCTTAGAATACGGATCACGATTCTCACAGCGTAACATTATCTTTCACATTATACATAAAAATTGGGCTAACTGCGGCCCCCCCACCCCAAAGCACCTTGTCCCTATGTTGATGAGGACAAGGGCCTCTTCCCGACAACCCTGGGCGTTGGTTGTCAGGGTCTGAGGGGGGGGGGCTCATCGGAATCCGGGAGCCCCCTTTAATAAGTGGGCCCCAGATCCTGGTCACCCACCCTTTGTGAATGAGTATGGGTTAAATTGTACCCCTACCCATTCACCCCGGGAAAAAAATGTCAATCACAAAAACACAGGGACATAATGGGGCGGGGTCACCGGATGACCTTACCCGGTGACCAGGCCTAAAACTGAAAAACAAAATATTTAAAGGGGTTGTAAAGGTAAACATTTTTTCACCTTAATGCATCCTATGCATTAAGGTGAATAATCATCTGACCGTGCCGGTGCCCCCAGTCCCCCCTGTTTTACTTACCTGACCCCTTGAAAGTCCCGCGCTCGCCCGCGACGTCCTCTTCACCACTCAGCCTGGCCGTTTATTGGCTGGAGTGGATGGATTGAAAGCAGCTCAGCCATAGGCTCGCGCTGCTGTCATTCGCATCCAATGACGTGGTGCGCTGGAGGGCGGGGCCGAGTGATACAGTTAGTGGCTATATCACGGGAGCGTGCCCACAAGTGCTTCTCACCATGCGAGGGAGCTCGCATGAACATGAGAAGTACTTGCGGGGGAAGCCAAAACAGCCACAAGGGACCCCAGAAGAGCAGGTTCGGGGCCACTCTGTGCAAAACAAGCTGCACAGTGGAGGCAAGTATAACATGTTTGTTATTTAAAAAAAAAAAATTCTCTTTACAATCCCTTTAATCTTTGTGACACTGAAATAGAATTTGCATAATAATTTGGAACAGAGTGTTCTGTTGGCTAACTTTGCATTTTCTAAAGTGATAAAAATAAACAAATAATGTTTTTGAAAGCATTCTTACTTTACAGCATTTCTTCACACCTGCCTAAAACTTTTGCACAGTACTTTATATGTAGGTTTTTTTTTTTTCCCCCCCGGACATACTTTAAGTGTGGAAGCAAAGCATACTTCCTAATGTTACTGTAATGGTAATTATAGGGGGACAGTGTTGTATTTATAAAAAAATCCAGGCTGTTTAATGAGCCGCCTTCCTTGTGAAGTCGTTTGGCAAGCGGTGTCTTATTTGCCTTTTACATCTCCTTTTGTGACATTCTGCTTCCCCCCTTTATGCCACGTTGTAGAGTAAACTCAGATTTGTATTGTCTTGCAGGTGCACTGTGGGGGAAATTACAGACGCAATGAAGAAGGTGTTTGGAGAACACAAAGCCAGCGATCGGATGGTGAGTGGAGCTTACCGCCAGGAGTTTGGAGAGAGTGAAGAAATATCCTTCACTTTAAAAAGGTAAGACTTCATCTCTAACTTGCAGTGCTAGAATTTGCTGTTACGGTATATTGATTCTAGGGATGCACCGAAATTTCGGCCGCCGAAACATATCGGCCGAAAATGGCCCTTTCGGCATTTTGCCGAAAGGAAAAAACGGCCGATAATTGAGCCGAAAATGGGGCGGGGCCTGGTGCCGCCCATCACGGGAGGTGTATATCGCAGGAAAGCCGCCTCCGCCATCTGGATCAATAGAGCGCCGGGAACATCACAGCTTTAATTTTAATAGCTGTGTGTTCCCCCGTCGTGCGCCGTCGCCTACAGCCCCTCCCCCTCGTTCGGGGAACTGATAGACAGATCACCCGTCCAGATTGGACGGGGGATCTGTCTATCACAGTTCCCCGGACAAGGGGGAGGGGCTATATGCGGCGGCGCGCGACGGGGGAACACACAGCTATTGAAATTAAAGCTGTGATGTTCCCGGCGCTCTATTGATCCAGACGGCAGAGGCGGCTCTCCTCTCTTTCTGCATCACTGACTACACAGGGGACACAAACACTGGCTGCACGAGGGGACACAAACACTGGCTGCACGAGGGGGACACAAACACTGGCTGCACGAGGGGGACACAAACACTGGCTGCACGAGGGGGACACAAACACTACTGGCTGCACGAGGGGGACACAAACACTACTGGCTGCACGAGGGGGACACAAACACTACTGGCTGCACGAGGGGGACACAAACACTACTGGCTGCACGAGGGGACACCACACTTATCACTTTTATCATGTCGCCAGTCTCTGACCACCTCCTGAACCATGTCGCCAGTCACTGGCCACCTCCTGAACCATGTCGCCAGTCTCTGGCCACCTCCTGAACCATGTCGCCAGTCTCTGGCCACCTCCTGAACCATGTCGCCAGTCTCTGGCCACCTCCTGAACCATGTCGCCAGTCTCTGGCCACCTCCTGAACCATGTCGCCAGTCTCTGGCCACCTCCTGAACCATGTCGCCAGTCTCTGGCCACCTCCTGAACCATGTCGCCAGTCTCTGGCCACCTCCTGAACCATGTCGCCAGTCTCTGGCCACCTCCTGAACCATGTCGCCAGTCTCTGGCCACCTCCTGAACCATGTCGCCAGTCTCTGGCCACCTCCTGAACCATGTCGCCAGTCTCTGGCCACCTCCTGAACCATGTCGCCAGTCTCTGGCCACCTCCTGAACCATGTCGCCAGTCTCTGGCCACCTCCTGAACCATGTCGCCAGTCTCTGGCCACCTCCTGAACCATGTCGCCAGTCTCTGGCCACCTCCTGAACCATGTCGCCAGTCTCTGGCCACCTCCTGAACCATGTCGCCAGTCTCTGGCCACCTCCTGAACCATGTCGCCAGTCTCTGGCCACCTCCTGAACCATGTCGCCAGTCTCTGGCCACCTCCTGAACCATGTCGCCAGTCTCTGGCCACCTCCTGAACCATGTCGCCAGTCTCTGGCCACCTCCTGAACCATGTCGCCAGTCTCTGGCCACCTCCTGAACCATGTCGCCAGTCTCTGGCCACCTCCTGAACCATGTCGCCAGTCTCTGGCCACCTCCTGAACCATGTCGCCAGTCTCTGGCCACCTCCTGAACCATGTCGCCAGTCTCTGGCCACCTCCTGAACCATGTCGCCAGTCTCTGGCCACCTCCTGAACCATGTCGCCAGTCTCTGGCCACCTCCTGAACCATGTCGCCAGTCTCTGGCCACCTCCTGAACCATGTCGCCAGTCTCTGGCCACCTCCTGAACCATGTCGCCAGTCTCTGGCCACCTCCTGAACCATGTCGCCAGTCTCTGGCCACCTCCTGAACCATGTCGCCAGTCTCTGGCCACCTCCTGAACCATGTCGCCAGTCTCTGGCCACCTCCTGAACCATGTCGCCAGTCTCTGGCCACCTCCTGAACCATGTCGCCAGTCTCTGGCCACCTCCTGAACCATGTCGCCAGTCTCTGGCCACCTCCTGAACCATGTCGCCAGTCTCTGGCCACCTCCTGAACCATGTCGCCAGTCTCTGGCCACCTCCTGAACCATGTCGCCAGTCTCTGGCCACCTCCTGAACCATGTCGCCAGTCTCTGGCCACCTCCTGAACCATGTCGCCAGTCTCTGGCCACCTCCTGAACCATGTCGCCAGTCTCTGGCCACCTCCTGAACCATGTCGCCAGTCTCTGGCCACCTCCTGAACCATGTCGCCAGTCTCTGGCCACCTCCTGAACCATGTCGCCAGTCTCTGGCCACCTCCTGAACCATGTCGCCAGTCTCTGGCCACCTCCTGAACCATGTCTCCAGTCTCTGACCACCTCCTGAACCATGTCCCCAGTCTCTGACCACCTCCTGTATAAAAATATTTTTTTAAAACAGTCATTTTCGGTATCGGTGCTGTTTCGGTATCGGTTTCGGTTTTCGGCCTAGTGTATTTTTCATTTTCGGTATCGGTTTCGGCACCAAAAAACCCATTCGGTGCATCCCTAATTGATTCATTCATATGGAGCATCCTTTCCTAACCAGGGTTCCTACAGAGGTAGCCAGGGGTTCCTGGAGCAATGAGCAATTCCTGACTTTTCATATCAGTGACCTTTCAGGTATATGTAAAGGGGAATTCTTCCTCCACCAATCCAAGGAGAATTCTTCCTACTGACTGTTGTTGTACCAGGGCCCTGCCCTGACCACCCCCTGCTTTTACCAGAGCCCTGCCCTGACCACCCCCCGTTTTTACCAGGGCCTTGCCCTGACCACCCCCCGTTTTTACCAGGGCCCTGCCCTGACCACCCCCCGTTTTTACCAGGGCCCTGCCCTGACCACCCCCCGTTTTTTACCAGGGCCCTGCCCTGACCACCCCCGCTTTTACCAGGGCCCTGCCCTGACCACCCCCCGCTTTTACCAGGGCCCTGCCCTGACCACCCCCCGCTTTTACCAGGGCCCTGCCCTGACCACCCCCCGCTTTTCCAGGGCCCTGCCCTGACCAACCCCCGCTTTTACCAGGGCCCTGCCCTGACCACCCCCCGCTTTTACCAGGGCCCTGCCCTGACCACCCCCCGCTTTTACCAGGGCCCTGCCCTGACCACCCCCCGCTTTTACCAGGGCCCTGCCCTGACCACCCCCCGCTTTTACCAGGGCCCTGCCCTGACCACCCCCCGCTTTTACCAGGGCCCTGCCCTGACCACCCCCCTGCTTTTACCAGGGCCCTGCCCTGACCACCCCCCTGCTTTTACCAGGGCCCTGCCCTGACCACCCCCCTGCTTTTACCAGGGCCCTGCCCTGACCACCCCCTGCTTTTACCAGGGCCCTGCCCTGACCACCCCCTGCTTTTACCAGGGCCCTGCCCTGACCACCCCCTGCTTTTACCAGGGCCCTGCCCTGACCACTGATGTACTAGTAATTGTCTGTCTGTCCTGCAAACAGCAGAATGGAGGGCGATTGAGGGACCAGTTTTTGTAGAGAGGTTCTCCTACAGCTGCATGTGTAATGGTATTTGAAAAAGGAGTAGTGCTGATATGTACTATTCTGGGGATATTGAATTGCATAGTGGGATTTTTGGAAAATGATGCTGAAGGTAAATGTACAATTTCAAGCTGAAGTTTATTCTGCTTATTTTTTCACGTTCTCCGTTTCTTCATCCACCCTCATCAATATGCAAATTAATTATTTTCGTTGAAGCAGCGATGTGGATGGGGGATTCGCGCCTGCTGGGCTATTGTATCCTAACAGCAGGGAGTTTCTCCTGCTGTCAGAATACAATGATCCGTGCTGATGGCTATAGCTAGTGGCACTGATTGAACAGGAAAAAAAAACACAGAAGTCAATCAGTAGATCGACTACTGTACAACCAGTGTGCCCATTCATGGGTCAAAATTCAGCTGGACCCTGAGGAACTATGTATGCCAGCCTAAGCCATCTGAGTACAGGCGAGGAACTTGTATGACTCTGCAAGACTGTGGACAGAGTTCGAGTTTAATATTAAGTGTTCAAGTTAGTCCCGGCATTGGGTTAAAGTGAGTATGGAATAATGGGACTGGCACCGACGGCAGCTTTGTGACACGATTGACAAACTCCATCCACCCTTAGAGAAAAATGCATTGAGGATTAAAATTTTATCCAAAAATAGCATCAGATTTTTTGTTTCTTTGTTCCTTTCCCATGTCCATCTATACACAGAAATCTATGATAGTCTCAATATTAAAAAGTGTCTCCTTCAGATGTTACCAATGACAGTTTTATTATAGAATGCGCAGTGTGGATGTTGTCAGGTCCTGTATGTAAGCCGGCTCTCTTCCGCCTCGGGCGTCTGTGACTGTGAGACTCGAGAGCTGCGATTAGCAGATCCAGCTTTCCTTTAGTTTTTTTCTATTAAGTGTTTTTCACAAAGTGCAGCTTGTCCACCATCTGCAGAGGTCATTTCTTCTGATCTCAGAATAGAAATGTTCCTGATATGCATGAAAAGGCTGAGCTGTTATCAGGGGGGAAGGAAACAAACTTTTGATGACATCTTCTTTTTATCCATGTCATACTTTATTGTATAAACCTGTCAGCCGTTTAAAACTCAAGTAAAAGGGTTCATTCAAATGGCATATTTTTTATTTATTTTTTTATACTTTTGTACGCAGCTCTGTTACAGCCGATGTGTCCATTGTGTAATTTAGATCCATATTCCGGAGCAGTATTTCTCAACCAGGGTGCCCTTTGGAAAGACTAGTGCCCCATCTTTGGGGTCGATGGAATGAATAGTGTCCCATTCCAGGTGTCGGCGGAAGGAATGGTGCCCCGTTCCAGGTGTCGGCGGAAGGAATGGTGCCCCGTTCCAGGTGTCGGCGGAAGGAATGGTGCCCCGTTCCAGGTGTCGGCGGAAGGAATGGTGCCCCGTTCCAGGTGTCGGCGGAAGGAATGGTGCCCCGTTCCAGGTGTCGGCGGAAGGAATGGTGCCCCGTTCCAGGTGTCGGCGGAAGGAATGGTGCCCCGTTCCAGGTGTCGGCGGAAGGAATGGTGCCCCGTTCCAGGTGTCGGCGGAAGGAATGGTGCCCCGTTCCAGGTGTCGGCGGAAGGAATGGTGCCCCGTTCCAGGTGTCGGCGGAAGGAATGGTGCCCCGTTCCAGGTGTCGGCGGAAGGAATAGTGCCCCGTTCCAGGTGTCGGCGGAAGGAATGGTGCCCAGTTCCAGGTGTCGGCGGAAGGAATGGTGCCCCGTTCCAGGTGTCGGTGGAAGGAATGGTGCCCCGTTCCAGGTGTCGGCGGAAGGAATGGTGCCCCGTTCCAGGTGTCGGCGGAAGGAATGGTGCCCCGTTCCAGGTGTCGGCGGAAGGAATGGTGCTCCGTTCCAGGTGTCGGCGGAAGGAATGGTGCCCCGTTCCAGGTGTCGGCGGAAGGAATGGTGCCCCGTTCCAGGTGTCGGCGGAAGGAATGGTGCCCCGTTCCAGGTGTCGGCGGAAGGAATGGTGCCCCGTTCCAGGTTGTCGGCGGAAGGAATGGTGCCCCGTTCCAGGTTGTCGGCGGAAGGAATGGTGCCCCGTTCCAGGTTGTCGGCGGAAGGAATGGTGCCCCGTTCCAGGTGTTGGCGGAAGGAATGGTGCCCCGTTCCAGGTGTCGGCGGAAGGAATGGTGCCCCATCCTTGGTTTCAGTGAGAAGATTAGTCCCCAATCGTTGGTATCTGTGCCTTTTTTTTTTTTTTCTCCCTCATCTATGAACGCAGCACTTTTACAGACAATGTGTCCATTCACATTGTGGCATTTAGATCCGTATTCTAGAGCAGTATTTCTTAACCAGGGTGCTCTTTGGATTTCCCGCAAGCATGAGGCCCAGTTTGCCCTTGTTCAGACATGGACGGGAGAAATCTGATCTGGGGTAGGGGGCTGGTTGGATGATTTTTAGGGGGGCCTCTGACAAGAAGGGAGGGATCTCTGATGATTAGGGGAGAATAGGATGTGATTGGGGGAACATCTGATGTGAAAGGGGGCTTCTGTTATAAAGGTCATTTCATCAAGGCGTTTGTGTGCATCCTCCCAGGCTCATGTTTCCCCATTGATTAGTAACAATACATTTTTTTGGACTGGGATTTCTTGAGATTCTTTATACTTTTTTAAGGGTGCAGAGATTAAAAAAAAAGGATTAGAAACGCTATTAGAGCAGTATTCAGGATGTAAAAAATAATGCACATGTATGCATGTAAACTCATTCTAGTGGCTAGACTAAATGTTTCTTCAAGCCTGTAGAATTAATTTGGTGCGTACTCTTCTAAACATGTGCATATATTATGTATCATTGCACATATTTTTACACTGGATCTTTCTGCCAGCTCACTACATTGAAAAAAGTTTTGACTATACAGTCCTTTACAGCCGATCTGCAGGTATAATTCAGAACCACCCTTGTGGTGGCATTTACTATGTTTCTATTACCCCGCAGTGCAAGGGTTACGTCTTCTTTGGGGCTGTGATGATTTTAACCTTTCAAGTGTTACAAAAAGATTTGTAAGTGTCCTACTCAAGTGTGCAGGCATCCACTTTTCCTTATTCGGTTACTTAGGGGGCAAGCCGGGAGAGCACCTTGCTGTAAGGACCTGTAGTAGGGGTGGTATGTGGACAGACCTGGAGCAGTGCTCTGTTTTTTTTATTTCTTTTTGTCTAGGGTATCTTTAAGTGAAGTTTTACTTAACATATTGCTGCATTCCCACAAGCTATCTCCTCTCCATGCTGCAGTTCCCCAAAGCCTCTTCTCTTTTGTGGTCCGTTGGTCACACTCTGATGCAATCACATACAATACAGGACCAGCAGTCCTGCATTGTAAATGGGGATGCTGAGAGTCTGCCTACGATAGAGAAAGGAGTAGAGGGCTGGCTGCTGGGAGAACATGGGATACGGTAAGTAAAACTGCTTTTTAACGATACGCTAGACAGAAATTAGCATTTAACCATTGCAGTGCTAGGACAGCCCCACTGCAAGGGTCGTTTTGAACTTTCCCCACAGTTCAGCTTCAACCAGCCAGTGTATAGTTGAATCATGGAAAGAAACTCCTATAAAAGTGTGGCGCACGTGCAGCCTCCATGCAGATATTATCCTAGGTGGGTTTAATAATGGATTTAGAAATCTAGGTATTCATTTGTTGTGGTTTTTTTGCCCTTCTTTTGTCTAGGGTGCAGAGTTTCATAGATCGAGAAGGACGGAGACCTCGTCTGCTTGTGGCAAAAATGGGGCAGGATGGCCATGACAGGGGAGCAAAGGTTATTGCCACTGGGTTTGCTGACTTGGGATTCGATGTGGACATTGGACCCCTTTTCCAGGTAAGAGCGGCATTACTTAAACATTGTGTATATACTTAAGTGGGTCAAAGGAGCACTCCAGACAGCAGAACGCTGAACTGTTGACAATGGCTAATAGACACTGCACCTTTGTGAACATTGGAAAGCCCACTAGATTATTTGGGGTGATTACAGAACAAGAATGCCAAGGTAATGTGGGACAGTCCAAACTCCGTTTCTTCACAATAATAAAATCAAACTTTTTGCGGGGATTTTAAGGGTCCCTCTTTATGTAGACTTGATGGTGCTGGTGCCAACGCAAGTTCTGAACAAAGAGTTTTTTTGTTTTTGTTTTTTGGTGGAGGAAGATTCTAGGGTTGTATCTATTATAGCAACAGAAGGTCTACGCCACTCTCTGGTTTAGCATCTTATACCAATGAACAGAGCAGATCTTATGCTGTATTACAAGGGTAGCTAAGCTTTCTAAACAAAGGGACAAATTAGGGGGCCGGACTGAGGACAGCGGAAGCAGAAATCTGTCGGTGGGAGTAAAAAAATTACATTGGACCTGTGCTTTGTAGCAGCAGGAATAGATCCCCATCGTTGGTGTCAGTGGAAGGAATAGTGCCTTTTATCAGTGGTATAAATGGTGCCCTGTTGGTGATGGTAGTTGGAAGTATAGGATCCCATTGTCAGTGGAAGGAATAGTGGCGCAACAGCTGGATAAAGACAAGCAAGGGGCCACAATCGGCCCACAGGCTGGAGTTTGGAGACCAGTGCTGTATTAAAACTTTATGGATTTGTCAGTGTTTTACTGCTGTCTGGGTCTTTGTCTTCACTTCCTTGGATGAGTGTCACACAGAACAGGAAGTAAATAAGGTTTAGAAAATTTGTTAGGACTTTATTGTAGTCTGTGTCTCTGAGATTTCACTTCACTACCTGATCAGAGGATAGTTGTCCGTTAGAGTGGGAACCCGGGAAAAATCTCTTTATGGGGGCACAGACTGAATACTAAAAGTGAGAGAATGTGTAACCCTTCTGCACTCTAACACTGTAAAAAAAAAAATGAAAAAAAATTACCAAGCTTTAATGGGCAACTAAAGTGTTGTATTGGTATATCAACGGGTTTTAATAGATCAGTGAACTTTTAAAACCGATCGCATTTATCTTTTCTGCCCCTTCCCCTGACCAAACCTATTCCTCTTCTACAGATGCATACTTGCCTTAGCCCTGGTTCACATTGGTGCGATTTGACATGTCAAATCGCATGTCAAATTGGCAGCGATTGCCGGCAATGGCACCACCCTGATAGGCGCACCAATTTCAAAAAGTAGTTTCTGTACTACTTTTTGCGATTTCGGGTTGCAATTTCCATTGACATCTGTGCAGAAACCCACACATATGTCTCTCAAATCGCTGCCAAAATCGGGACTGACATGCGGGTGTGAAATCGTGCAAGTTCAGCTGAACTCGCACGGCTTCATTCCCGCAGCTCCGTGTGAACCTGGGCTTAATCGAACACCCACAGTTCCACTGTTAGACTTCTTGCACACGATACTCCTGTTTGAGCATCTATTTTTTCAGCCGTTTTTTTTTTCCTTTTGTATGCATTTTCCCGCATATGTGTTCGTGCAAATTTGCGCATTTTTGCGCACATGCATTTTTATTTACACTACACTGCTTTTTTGGTGGTGAATGGGTAGGGGTACAATGTACCCCATACTCATTCACATGGGGGGCAGGATCGGGGGGTCCCTTGTTAAAGGTGGCTTCCAGATTCCTATAAGCCCCTTGGCCGTAGACCCCTCACAACCACCTCCCAGGGTTGTCAGGAAGAACCCCTTATCTCCACAAACATGGCAACAATGTACTTTGGAGTGGGGGGTTGCAGAGCCCCCCTGCTTCAAAGCATCCCCCCCCCCATTTTGAGGGCATTTGCCTGGTATGGTCCGGGGGGGTGTTTACTTGCCCCCCCCCTTTCCTGGCCTGCGTATAGGATAGGGTCTGGTATGGATTTTTTGGGGGACACCATTTTTTTTTCCCCAGTGGGAAAAAATACCAGGACGAAGGGTCTGGTATGTTCTTGGGGCGGGCACCCACACATTTTTTTTTTTTGAGTTGCGCAAAGAGAAATCGTGTATCAATTTTTCTAGATTGGGATAATCTTTTTTTTATTTTATTTTTTATTTTTATTTATTTTTTTTTTTATGCTTGCTGTGTTGTGCTGCTATGAACACTAATATTTAGGGGTGCTTTTAATTTTGTTGCTACTATGAGATTAAAAATGAATGTACAGCCAGAAATGTTTTTCTTTCATTTTTGATATATATTAGGGATGGTTTAGATCCACTATCAGGTTTTCCATTGCTGTCTGTATTAGACCACTTTCCGGTCAGGTCCGCCTGTCAGTTTTTCAGGCGGAATTGATTGGACATTCTATTCACCTCTATTGAGCTGGTGATGTCAGCAGTGACATGTCCGCTGACATCCGCCAATATCTGATCCTGTCCATGAAATCCAGACAGATGGAGACCCTATTCTCCATTCGTCTGGAGAATTGGATCAGAAAACGGACAGGCTGTCAGCTTTTATCTGATCTCCCCATAGAGGCAAGCGGGGCTCTGACGGGTCCGTCTCTGCACAGTGAGCGGAGATGGACCTGCCATCCGCCTACTCAGCACGGAACGATGTCTCCCCTCTGAGCAAAGCAGAGTCCTCGGGTGGACTGCCCATGTGTGAAAGAGTCCTTTCTGTTAGGGACTATCACCCCTTTCTATTTGTCCTGGTATCAGTTTGCCAAGAAAGGAAGTAATCGGAAATAGAACATTCTTAGAAATTGCACCAAAACAAGAGGTGAGGGTACGGCCCCTTTCACATGGGCTGCCTGATCAGGTCTCCCTGTCAGTTTTTCAGGCAGACCTGATCAGACCCTCCAGTCTGCTGACACCCGGATGGTGGTCCTGGTGGATGGCATTGGATGGAAACATACAGGTGGTGGGTTTTCCATCCGATTGCCCCCATAGAGGAGAGCGGACACAGGCCTGTCTTCTGCTTGCTTAATGGGGATCAATGGAGAGATCCCCTGCTGAGCAAGCAGATTCTACTAAGTGGAGGTGCCTGTGTGAAAGGGGCCTAAATCTTACAATGGGAACATTTGTTTTGGTGACAACTGAGGTGGGAATCCCCCTCCTTTTTGTAGGGACTTCCTCTTACATCCACTTACATGCCTATTTACAACTGAACTCCAAGCATAAAAACTCAATTCAAGTATTCAAATATTCTGTATTTTTTAATAATCACAAGGGATTAAAAATCCACTTCAAGTGCACCAAATGCCTATGCACGCCCAGATATTACTTTGTAAAAGTTGCAGTGACATCATCACTGTGCCGTACAAAGCCTGTACAGAGAGAGCAGAGCTGTGGAAGGGGCCCCAGCAGCTCCATCCCGAACAGGCTGTCTGTACAACACTACAGGAGGGGTGGAGACAAGACCAGTCCCCCTTCACAAGGAGAGAGAGTAGCAGTGACCAGTCTTTATTACTACACAAGGGGGTGGAGACAAGACCAGTCACCCTGAACAAGGAGAGAGAGTAGCAGTGACCGGTCTTTATTACTACAGGAGGGGGCAGAGACCAGACCAATTACCCTGAACAAGGAGAGAAGGCAGCCGTGACCAGTCTTTATTACTACACAAGGGGGCGGAAACGAGACCAGTCGCCCTGAACAAGGAGAGAGCAGAAGTGACTGGTCTTTATTACTACAGGAGGGGGCGGAGACAAGACCAGTCACCCTGCACAAGGAGAGAGAGACAGCAGTGACCGGTCTTTATTACAGAGGAAGTTCCTGCACAGAGGCAAAGCTTCACACTGGATTTCTGCACAGATCTGGAAGAAATACACAAAGCACACCTAGATTCCAGTAAGAATACACAGGACTCTTGTATTCAGACAGTCTTTGCTTATTCTGGATTTCAGCTTGAGGTTGACAGGGGTTTTAATTCTTCTCTACACCAGGGATCTCCAAACTACGGCCCTCCAGCTGTGGCGGAACTACATGTCCCATGAAGCATTGTAAGACTCTGACATACACAGACATGACTAGGCATGATGGGAATTGTAGTTCCTGAACAACTGGAGGGCCATAGTTTGGAAACTCCTGCTCTACACTATCCAAAAGTGGAAAAGAAAGTTGTGACTTGCACTTCAACCACTTGCTGGTAGACAGAGGAACAGATTAAATCTGCACAGAAACATTTTAGTAGCTCAGTCCTGCTACTGAAATCATTCGTGATAGAAAGCATATAGCAGCAATTAGTCTTGCATTATTGCACAATGCTCCATTCAAGTGTGATTAATCGCTACTATATGCTTCTTGGGGCAGTTTTACTGTTCGCCCACATTAATGGGAGCATGTTGTAATGCAGAGCTGTATTTTAACACATAATTCCCTGTAGGATTACATAAAAAAAAAAAAAAAAAGCAGACAGACATTCAGGAAGCGGCAGGATCGCTATACCACGCATAGGGAATCATTTGTTTAGCGATCATTTGCTAGCAATCATTTACTAGTTATATTAGTAGTAGGATTGAGCTATCAAAAATCCTATGTGTAGGTTCTAGCCTGTATAGGTGATTGTCAGCATGTTGTTCTATCCCTTAATAGCAAGAGATTCAAATAGCCTGAAAAGCTTTGGCTTTAATTGGCTAATTAAACTGTATGTAAACCCTAGCAATTAGCTTCTCATTTATTCCCTTTTGATTTATTAAAGCCCATCTCCAAGAAAGAAAACATTCTTCTTGCAGTGGGGCTGCCCATATACTGCAAGGTTTAAATGCTCATTTAGGTCTAGGGTACTGGACAAAGTATTTACCTGATCTCCCCACTTACCTAGTAGCCAGCACTGTCCTATGCTTCCTCAATTTCCATTAGGTATCCTGATATCCAGTGCAGGTCTGTGGGCCTTGCATTATACAACCCCACTTCCAAAAAACAAAAGTTGGGGATGTGGTGTAAAATCTACATGAAAACAGAATGCAATGATTTGCAAATCTCATAAAGCCATATTTTATTCACAACAGAAAATAGAAAACATATCAAATGTTTAAACTGAGAAACCATTTTGGGAGGGGGGGGGGGGTCATTTTGAAACTGATGGCAGCAACAGGTCGCAAAAAAGTTGGGACAAGGCCATGTTTAGCATGGTGTAGCATCCCCTCTTCTTATAACACTCTGCAAATGTCTGGGAACTGAGGAGACGAGTTTCTTGAGTTTTTTGGGAGAGGAATGTTGTCCCGCTCTTAACTGATCTAGAATCCTAATGGCTCCACAGTCCTGGGTCTTCAAGATGCACCAAATATTTTCAAATGCTGAAAGGTGTGGACTGCAGGCTGGTCAGTTAAAGAGGAAGTAAACCCTGATGGGTTTTACTTCCTCTTTTTTCTCCCTGCAAAGTAAAAGCATAATGGGCTAGTATGCATCGCATGCTAGCCTATTATGTGCTACTTGGCTGCAAACGAAGCCCACCGTGTCTCCGCTGGTGGTCGCATCCATCTTTACCCCTCTTCCTTCAGGGACCGTGGACTCTGGCTCTGTGAGTGGCCTGGGTCACGTGACGTCACTCCAGCGCAATGCGCGTGGGAGCTGGAAGTCACGGTATGAGCCCCTTAGAAACAGGATGAACATGCCCTTTCTTCAGTGTGCATGCGCCAATGACATCAGGGCAAGGATTGGAGCTGCACGATTAATCGTTATCGCGATTTTGTTTTCCCCATTGCGATCTTGACAAAGTATTTCCCGATTCTTTCTATGCAGAGAATTCT
Organism: Lithobates pipiens; assembly: GCF_037356315.1. Classification (NCBI taxonomy): domain Eukaryota; kingdom Metazoa; phylum Chordata; class Amphibia; order Anura; family Ranidae; genus Lithobates; species Lithobates pipiens. Next base: position 559,879,827 of record NW_027507758.1, on the reverse strand, counting down.
CTCTGCTCTGCTCAAGCCGGCAGCCTTCAAAAGAACGGAGGGGGGAAAAACCAGCAGTCTGCCAAGAATCACAACATTCTTTAGCAGTGGAACTTAAAGCGGTAGTGGATTGACTCTTTAAGACCTGAGACAAATGCGGGGTGTTTGTATACTTTGTTCAGCATGCTAATACCCAAATTAGTAAACATTTGTGTGATTCTAGTGCATAGAATTATGCAACTTTAAATCACTTCCCTTTTTCTCACTGACCACAATTCATCTGGCATGACGCCCAGAATATATATAACTCCCCCATTATAATATTCTTAAAACTTGTCTGCTTAAAAATCAACATTTTAAAATCCCCAATTATTGTTAATACAGATTAAACACAATCAAAACCATTTGCTCACTTGCTACATTTGCTGTTATTGAAAAAAAAAAACACCTTTTAACTTCAATGATGCAAGGATAGGCAACTAAAACAGTCCTTAAAGTCAGACTCTGGCTGAAACCATCAAGACACCCTATACATAAATTGAAATGCTACTTTGATTGTAATATGTCCTGGAGGACATAGCATGGCGGGGGAGGTGTCACCTAGAACAGAGGGGCGGTAGACGAAGGATGGTGTCTACTTCCTGGGGACCAGACACCATTATAGGGCGGTGGCTGACTACTTGGCTTCCTCTTAAACCCACTAACTTTTTTTTTTTTTTTTTTTTTTTTCACCTGTAAGGCCGCGTACACACGCTCGGACTGTTTGCCCAACCTTGTTCGTCAAACAGTTTCGGCAAACAGTCCGCTCAAAATTTGCATGAGCGGACTTGCCCACACACGAGCGGACTGTTTGACGAACAAGGTTGGGCAAACAGTTCGCTCAACTTTTGAAATGAACGGACTCGCCCACGTAAGGAGGAGGCAAATCCGCCCATTTCGAGCGCGTGTACAGGTAGGCGGGGCCCGCGAAGGATACTTCGCGGGCTCCGCCGCCTGGAATGGGCTTAAAGGGGAACCCCAACGCCGAAAAAAATCGGCGTGGGGGTTCCCCCAAAGTCCACACCAGACCCTTGTCCGAGCACGCTACCCGGCCGGCCAGGAAAGGGGGGCGAGCGAGCGCGCCCCCCCTCCTGAGCCGTACCAGGCCGCGTGCCCTCAACATGGGGGGGTGCCTTGGGGAAGGGGGGGCCGCGCGGCCCCCCCACCCCAAAGCACCTTGTCCCCATGTTGATGAGGACAAGGGCCTCTTCCCGACAACCCTGGCCTTTGGTTGTCGGGGTCTGCGGGCGGGGGGCTTATCGGAATCCGGGAGCCCCCTTTAAGAAGGGGGCCCCCGGATACCGGCCCCCCACCCTATGTGAATGAGTATGGGGTACAATGTACCCCTACCCATTCACCTGTGAAATAAAGTACAAAAAAAAAACACAACACAGGGAAAAAATATTTTATTGCACAGCTCCGGGGGGTCTTCCGTCTTCAGGGGTCTTCTCGCCGGACTCCTCCGCTATGTGTGTGTAGCTCTTTTACTAGCGGAGGAGTCCGGCTTTCTTCCTCCCCGCCGCCGGCCTCTTCTCCCGACTTCGGGGGTCTTGTCCCCCTCTTCGGTTCTTCTGCCGGGCCACCGCGCCTGGTCCGGTGGCCCGGTCTTCTGTCGCCGTCTTCCGTTCTTCTGTCGCCGCCTTCGGTTCTTCTGCCGGGCCACCGCGCCTTCTTGTAGCTCTTTTACAGGCGGTGGCCCGGTCTTCTGTCGCCGCTGTCGTAGTCGCCGCCGCCGCCTTCCGTTCTTGTTCTTCTTCTTGTTCTTCTTCCCCAGGAGATGTTGACTCGACGAGCTCTCCGGCCGGAATGCCAGGGACACGCTCCGCTGCCACTTATATAGTGACAATGGGGCGGTGTCACATGGTATATGTCACATGGGTTGGTCACATGGGTTGATGTCACATGGGGACTATGACATCGTAAGGGGGCGGGGTCACCATGTGACCAACCCATGTGACATATACCATGTGACACCGCCCCATTGTCACTATATAAGTGACCGCACAGCGCGGCTCTGGCATTCCGGCCGGAGAGCTCGTCGAGTCAACATCTCCAGGAGAAGAAGAAGAAGAACAAGAAGAACAAGAACGGAAGGCGGCGGCGGCGACGACGACAGTGGCGACAGAAGACCGGGCCACCGCCTGTAAAAGAGCTACAAGAAGGCGCAGTGGCCCGGCAGAAGAACCGAAGGCGGCGACAGAAGAACGGAAGACGGCGACAGAAGACCGGGCCACCGGACCAGGCGCGGTGGCCCGGCAGAAGAGCCGAAGAGGGGGACAAGACCCCCGAAGTCGGGAGAAGAGGCCGGCGGCGGGGAGGAAGAAAGCCGGACTCCTCCGCTAGTAAAAGAGCTACACACACATAGCGGAGGAGTCCGGCGAGAAGACCCCCGAAGACGGAAGACCCCCGGAGCTGTGCAATAAAATACTTTTTCCATGTGTTGTGTTTTTTTTTTGTACTTTATTTCACAGGTGAATGGGTAGGGGTACATTGTACCCCATACTCATTCACATAGGGTGGGGGGCCGGTATCCGGGGGCCCCCTTCTTAAAGGGGGCTCCCGGATTCCGATAAGCCCCCCGCCCGCAGACCCCGACAACCAACGGCCAGGGTTGTCGGGAAGAGGCCCTTGTCCTCATCAACATGGGGACAAGGTGCTTTGGGGTGGGGGGGCCGCGCGGCCCCCCCTTCCCCAAGGCACCCCCCATGTTGAGGGCACGCGGCCTGGTACGGCTCAGGAGGGGGGCGCGCTCGCTCGCCCCCCTTTCCTGGCCGGCCGGGTAGCGTGCTCGGACAAGGGTCTGGTGTGGACTTGGGGGGAACCCCCACGCCGATTTTTTTCGGCGTTGGGGTTCCCCTTTAATCCCATTCCAGGCGGCGGAGCCCGCGACGTCTCCTTCGCGGGCCCCGCCTACCTGTACACGCGCTCGAAATGGGCGGACTTTCCGAGCGGGAACAGTCCGCTCATTTCGAAAGTACAGCGGACAAGCCCACACACGGGCGGACTGTTCGCTCAAACACAGTTTCAGCGGACAGTTTTTCGGAATTTCCGAAAGACTTTGTCCGTCCAACTGTCCGCTGAAACTGTCCGCTGAAAGCCCACACACGAGCGGACTGTCCACCCAAACACTGTTCAGCGGACAAGGTTGGGCGAACAGTCCGCCCGTGTGTACGCGGCCTAAGACAAAAGGCGTAATGAGCTAGTATTATGAAATACCTCAGAGCGAGGCATCGGCAGGTGATATCGGTCCATCGGAGGGAGCTGACATTTTTCCTTGGGGTGTCTTCCGGGCATCACGGCTCTGGCACTGTGAGTGGCTGGAACCGCAATGTTGTCACTCCCGCACATGCGTGCAGGAGTCTTCTTTCCGGCAAGCTGCAGCGTCTGCCGGACTTTCAGCTGAGAATCCCCGGAGTGCATGCACCGCTGAAGTCAGTGGCTCATTTCAAGGGGAATATCTTCTAAACCATACAGGTTTAGGAGATATTCTTTTTACCTACAGGTAAGCCTTATTATATCACACTGTATTTGCGCAGCAGTTGTTCAAATGCCATTTTATGGGGAAATACATTTTAAAATAAATACTACCCAGTAAATTTAGCCCAATTTGTTTTGTATAATGTGAAAGATTTTATGCCGCGAGAATCATCAGAGAATCGTGATTGTGAATCATTTTGGCCAGAATCGTGCAGCTCTAACAAGCGTATATGGTAAGTATTTTCTAAACCGTGCAGGTTTAGGAGATATTTCCAGTATCTTCAGGTAATCCTTATTATAAGCTTACCTGTAAGTAAATGTGGTGTAACTAACTAGGTTTACAACCACTTTAATCACCCAGACTCTACTACTAGGATGCAATGCTGTTGTCATAGATGCAGTATGAGGTCTAGCATTGTCCTGGTGAAATACACAAGGCCTTCCCTAAAGAAAGACATTGGTTGAGAGCATATGCTGCTCTATAACCTGGATCTATCTTTCGGCATTGATGGTGCCTTTCCAGATGTGCCAGCTCCCCATGCCATATGCACTAATGTAACCCCATACTACCAGAGATGCAGGCTTTTGAACTGAGCGCTGATGAGCCAGAAGGTCACTCTCCTCTTTAGTCCAGAGGACACAACACTTATGGTTGCCACAATTTTCCAAATTTGCAACAGACCATTTTAAATGAGCTTTGTCTCAGAGAATGGCAGTGTTTCTGGATCATGTTCAGATATGGCTTCTTCTTTGCATCATAGAGATTTTTGCATGGCACAGTGAACTGTGTTCACAGATGGTGATATTTGGAAGTATTCCATAGCGCCCATGCAGTGATGTCCATCACAGAATCATGCTTGTTTTTATTGCAGTGCCACCTGAGTGCCAAAGATCATGGGCATCTAGTATTGTTTTCCGGCCTTGTCCCTTTTGCACAGTGTTCTCCGATCTTTTGATCATATTGTGTACGGTAGATTATAATGATATATTTAAAGTGTTTGCAGTTTTACATTGAGGATCATTATTCTGCAATTGTTCAACAATTTTTAGACACAGCTTTATACAGATTGGTGAACCTCTACCATCTTTACTTCTGAGACACTCTGATTCTCTAAGCCACACGGTCGGAAATTCCGACCACAAAATCCGTTGGATTTTTTTCTGACGGATTTTGTCTGAAACTGGTGTTGCATACACGCGGTCGGAAAATCCGATCGTTCAGAACGTGATGATCATTCGTTGCTACGGGACTACGTTCAGTTTAGTAGCCAATAGCTTTGTTCTCATACTTTGATCTGAACATGCGTGGCACTTTAACCGATAGGAATTCTCTACAAACGATCGGACTTCGTCCGATCGGATCATGTTGTTGGAAAGTGTTATAGCCAACTCTCAAACTTTGTTGATTGGACATTCCGACGGAAAAAGTCCACATGGTCGGATTATCCGACAACATGGTCCGATCGGACATTTACCGTGGGAATGTCTGACCGTCTGTACAGGGGCTAAGATGTTGCAGAATGTTCTTCCAGCTCTTCCTTGTTAGTACCACTTACTTTACATCTTTTTGTTCCCAACTTTTTTGAGACATGTTGCCGCCATCAATTTCAAAATCACCTTTTTTTTCTTAGTTTAAGCATTTGACATGTTTTCTATGGTGAATAAAATATAGGTTTATGCTGCGTACTGTTTTTATGTAGATTTTACATAGCGTCCCAACTTTAAAAAAATTGAGATTGTACTTGGTGACAGCTGAGGACCTATGACCACAGGCGCATAGGAAAGAAGAGACTGCTGGAACTAGTCTAACAACGCAGAGGAAACCTGTTGGTGCAGGGGATCGAGCAAGTAAAAATGTTTTATTTTTTTAAAATATTTTTTTGGCTTCAGACAAAAATGAACATTTAACCCATGCGTTGTGGGGGGGGCAGCCCCACTGCAGGGGAAAATGTTTGTTTTTCCCAGGAGTTCAGATTTTAAGTGCATGAAAACACAATCTAAATCTGTTTTAAAAATGTTCCCTCCCTCCTCCTACCTATTCTGCCTTACCTATTTTCAGTCTGCTCTGGTCCAGTCGCATGGTCCTGCAACTTTGTCTAAGGCAGCACTCGACATCGGCTGTAAATTCTAGAAGCCATTGATCTCACCCCCATGGCCCAGCTGTTGTCAGCGCTGCCTCCTCTCTCCTCACTGGCGCAGGGGATCCGGAGATGCAGGATGACACAACTAGGCTGGAGAAATTTAAAGATAAGTTCACAGATCTTTTTGTACAGGATAGAAAGGAGGAGGGAACATTTTAAAGTATAGTTTTTAGTTAGGCTTAAGCTGGCCATACACCTATAGATTATCTGCAGATTTTCTATGGTTAAATGGAAAAAGTGCAACAGATTTCTCCATGTTTGCTAAACTCTGTGGATGGAAGAATCTCCCACCTTTTCCATCTAACCATAGAAAATCTGCAGATAATCTATAGGTGTATGGCCAGCTTTATACTTTAAAAATACAATTAACCACTTGCCAACCAGCCGCCGCAGTTGTACTGAATGGCACAGCTGGACAAAACAATGTTATGTAACGTTGCTTCACCCTGTGGCCACCAGGGGCACGCGCGCGCCCCCTGCTCATCCATAGAGCCGATGCGAGTGCCCGGCGGTTGTGGCACACCAAGAACCGGGACCTGTGTGTGTAAACACACCGTTTCCGGTTCTCTGAGGGGAGAAGAGACAGATTGTCTGTTCATACAGAGTATGAACCGCGATCTGTCATCTCCCATACACAGTCCCCTCCACTCTTCAGTTAGAACTCACACTAGGGAGCACATTTACCCCCTTGATCGCCCCTGTTAACCCCTTCCCTGCCAGTGACATTTATACAGTAATCAATGCATTTTTATAGCACTGATCGCTTTATAAATGCCAATGGTACCAAAAATGTGTCAAAATTGTCCGTAATGACAGTCCCGATAAAAATCGCAAATCGCCACCATTACTAGTAAAAAAAAATAATAATAAAAATGCCATAAAGCTAGCCCCTATTTTTTAGATGCTATCATTTTTGCGCAAACCAATCAATATATGCTTATTGTGATTTTTTTTTTTTTTTTTAACCTAAAATGTAAAAGAATACATATCGGCCTAAGCTGAGGGAAAAAAATATATTTTCGGGGGATGTTTATTATTGCAAAAAGTAAACAATATTGCGTTTTTTTGTTTTTTTTTTCAAAATTGTCGCTTTTTTTTTTCTTGTTTATAGCCGTATATAAAACCGCAGAGGTGAATGAATGAAATACTACTGATCAATACCACCAAAAGAAAGCTCTATTTGTGGCAAAAAAAATGTAAATTTTGTTTGGGAGCCACGTCGCATTACCGTGCAATTGTCAGTTAAAACGACGCAGTGCCAAATCGCAAAAAGTGCTCTGGTCAGGAAGGGGGTAAAATCTTCTAGGGCTGGTTAAGTGCTTTTTTTTTTTTTATCTGGTAAAAAAAAATACCTGTTGGTTCTACCAGAAATCCAGTAAGTTGACAAATTGCTGTGCTTACTGTTATCAGTAACATCATTCCCTGCTATCTCTGTGGACTATGCGGTGTGTGAGCATTGTTTGCCTAAGACAGAATTGTGTTACTGGCAGATTCGCTACGTGAACAATTAAAATGAAAATTAAAGCCTGAAAATATGAATGTAGCCACCACATTTATCTGGCAAGCTGCAGTATGTTCAATTTTTTGTTCTAGGGTTTACATACTTTTATCTTCTTGCTTAGCCCAATTCTGGCATCTGAATAGACGAGGTGCAACCTTCAAGCCTGTCCTGTCCACTTCACAATATACATTGCTCATTTCCCTTCCCAGCTGTCAGTCCATTAGCAGGATGATCAGACGGGAAGGTTAACACGAAAGCCACTATCTCTGCCATCTGCAGCCCCGCGAGGTGTTATACACACATTTGTACTTGGCTACAATGTGATGATGGCCTCTTTACAGAGTATAACAGCAACCTGTGAATGTGGATGAACATGGCCTGTCAATTTGTTTAAAAAGCGGCCAAACTAATAAACGTGGCTGATTCTTATTTATAATACATGATGCAGATTCTTTGTACAGACATAGAAATATGAGACATCTGGGCATTTCACAGCCTCTACCCAAATCAAGACAGAGTTTCCGCCAATGGAGTCTGTGCTCTAACAGGGTTGGTAGAGCATAATGGAACTTTGTTCTCAACAGTTGTTTGTAAACTCTGGAGTGGGTATTGAGGAGCACTTCGTTGTGACAAACAGGGTGACAGATCACTGCCCTTTTCACCAACTTGTGAAAAATGACAGGTCAACCTCATCCCACGCTGTCACTCATACGCAACAATGTCACACTCAGCCTTACTCTGCACAATATATATGTATGTGTATGTATATGTTTATAATATGTGTGTGTGTGTTTGGGGGGTCTTTTTAAGATGTTTATTGGTTAAGAGCATCAAATAAAGCCAACACATTTCAGGGGTGAGACTTCCTCCTTCCTCAAGGCTTTAAGCAGTAGATATTATTCGAGATACCATAGGAACCCTACAGTATATAAGGGTTTAATGAAGACTGTTGGATCTTAAAGGCACTAAGAATTGCTGCTTAAATATATTACTCTTTATCAAGCTCAATGCTTTAACTTGTTGAGAAAGCACTCAGCCCCCCCCCCCCAAACTTTCTAGCAGTGGCCATCTTGACTAAGGGCAGATGATTCATGTAGCATTTACTTCCTGGAATCTATCTGCTCTTAGCTCAGGCATACAGGCAGAAGGGTGTGCTTATTGAAGAAAGCCCCTGTTCCCCTTCTCGTGATAAAAGAAAAAAAAATGCCCATGAAGACTCCTGGGATGTATGTAATCATTTTGGCCTAGGCCAGAAGCCAGGAAGCAACTGAAGAAAAGTAAAAAAAATAGTACAAAAAGTAAATATAATATAGATTCCTATCTATGTACTAAGGCTAGTAGCATAAGGATTCAAAATGGCTAATGTTGATTGAGTGTTTAATTCCATTTGAAGTAACGCAAAAAGATCTGGAGTCCGGCTTTAATGCTACCGCGTACAAAGACATTTTTAACAATTTTGTGCTTTCAACGATGTAGTAAGTTTGAAGGCCCTTTTCTGTCCCAGCATGTGTGTATGACTGGATTGTACTTTATGTGACTAGATTTGTAAAGTATGCCTTGTTATATTTGCTCTGATCAGCTAGGCATGTGATTTCTAGCTGTTGGCATTGTAGGTGACGAGTAACGTTTGGAGGCATCCATTAAGGTCAATGTGTAATGTTGACCTTTCAGAACTTACATCAAATTGCCATTTTTACACTTCTTTACCCTACAGTGCTCACCATATGGCAACATATGCTACAGCAGACATTATATTTATGTCTGAAAGAAAATTGCTCATACTGCTAAAAAGTCTGCCGTGTCACCACCACCGAAAAAACGGCCTTCTACAGGTGTCACCAAGCTGAATGCTAGACTTGTCAGCTTCCAGGATTCATCTTAAGTTCTAAGTTATAGTGGCAAAAAGGTTATATTGTCTACAAGCAATGGGACATTTTTTTTTTTATTTACTAGTAATGGTGGTGATCAGCGACTTATAGAGCGACTGCAATATTGCAGTGGACAAATCGGGCACCTAACTGACACTTTTGACACTTTTTTAGGGACCAGTGACATTATTACAGTGATCAATGCTAAAAATATGCATGGCTGGGAAGGGATTACCATCAGGGGAGATCAAAAGGTTAACCATGTGCCTAGCCAGTGTTTGTGTAGTATGGGAGGTGCTTTTACTGGGGGAAGGCATGGATCCATGTTCCTGCTTTGCAGAAACACAGGATTCATGCCTTCCCTACTGACAGAATGGCAATCTGCCTTGTTTACATAGGTAGACTGCCATTCTATCAGTGTACCGTATGATTGGCGTGTGCCAGCGGACATTGGGTCCGCGGGACCAGCTGATCAGCTCCCATTATGTAAAATCACAGCAGAAGCCAGCCGTGCACAGCCAAAAAAAAAGAAGGTATTTATAAAAAAAAATGTATATCTAGACAAAAATGCTTTGCCTTTTATTTCTATTTTAAACTGAATGGGTTGTTTTTATAAGGAGAGCGTTTACAATTGCTTTTAATTCCAGCAGCAGATGGGAAGTTGCACATACCGATGCCACATGTAGCTTTGCTACCACAGTCTTTTACAGCTGCCAGTCTGGCAAAGAGAAATGGGGGGAAAAAACAAGGGGAGCGCTCCCTTAGTGTAAAAATGTATATTTTATAAAGGACAAAACAAAAAGTAATCCATTAAAATCAAATTTCCCTGATGTACACAAGCCTGTTACAAAGGGCTGTTTGTCTGTGTTCCTCCAATCTATCCAGCATTGTGATGGATGGTCCACGTTCCTGCTTTGCTGGAACACAGGAACCAAGCCTTCCATAGTGACAGAACGGCAATCTGCCTTGTTTACATAGGCAGACTACCGTTCTGCCTGTGTACCGAATGATCGCATGCTGTCACGGCCAGGTGCCCACAGTTCCAATGGATGAGGAGAGGGAGAGGAGCGGGGCTCTGTGCAGCCACATCGCTGGACCCTAGAACCGGTAAGTGTCTGTTTATTAAAAGTCAGCAGCTAAACATTTTGTAGCTTCTGACTTTTAATAAAAAAAAAAAAAGAGAGCCTGGAACTCCACTTTAATGCATCCTATGCATTAAGGTTAAAAAACACCTTGCAGTCACTATCCTCCTAGCCCCCCATCCCCCATTTTACTTACCTGACCCCCTGAATTTCCGTCGGCGTGTCCCCACCATCCCTCTCTCCACAGATTCCCGGCTCTTGATTGGATAGTTTGATAGCAGCGCAGCCATTGGCTCCTGCTGCTGTCAATCAAATCCAATGACCCCGGGGGGCGGGGCTGAGTCCTGCATTCGGCCTCTATGGACGCCGAATGCTGGACTCGGCGTGCGCCCCCAAGGTAACCCCCCGGGAGAGAGCTGCTCCTAGGGGGTTATCTAATGTGGGAGGAGCTGCAAGAGCCGCCGAGGGACCCCAGAAATGGATGTTCAGGGCCACTCTGTGCAAAACGAGCTGCACAGTGGAGGTAAGGATGACATGTTAGTTTTTTATTTATTTTTAAATAACAATCCTTTTAGTATCACTTTAAGCCCCGTACACACAGGCAGACGTTTGTCAGTTCAAAAAAAAAAAACAGCCAACTTTTTGCCTGTGTGTATGTCGGTCTGTCTGGCAGAAGCTGGCTGAACTTTTTTTTTTGGATGTGCATGCTGGAGAACCAGCAGCCAACTGACTCCCAATGGGCGCTCCCAGCCAATGGCAGAGAGAGCTGATCGGAGTGTTCTGGAGGGGGGGGGAGTCAAAACACAACAGCTCAGCAGGGGTAGATCGCTGGACTAACCTCGGATGGTTAGTACAGCGTCTCCGACCGGTAGTGTGTACCCAGTATTAGTAAGCTCATCGATTGCTTTTAATTGTTGCCTGAAGGTACTCTTTTTATATATAATAATGCAGTTGTTATTTATTATTTATCAGAACTGCAGCAAACAAAACAAAAGATGTGCACTTTAAAAATGTGTTTCCATTTTTCCTTTTGTGTCATCAGTATAATTACTCATAGATATATCATATATTCATAGATGTATTCATGTCCCCAACTGCTCTCTGAGTCATCTATTTTTTTAATAAAGTTTCCCAGACACAAATACAATTGAATAACCAGAGGCGTGGAATCGCACCTTTTGCTTTACCCTCCATCAGGTCTTTTTACTTTTGTTTCTTTCCTTGTGTAATCTATAAGAGCATACAACTTGGCAGGTATCTTGTGTACTACAGGTATCCGGTCATGTCATTTTATTTTGTTCATTTTATTTATTTATTTTTCAACTATTTATGCCTTTTATTATTACTCATAATACAACTATACTCCGACCTGTAATGATGTTGATTTTTACTTGGTATCAATTATGGTTCTTAGTAGTATTTTTTTAATTTATATTATTTTATTATTATATTTTATGACTCCTCATGATTTTACCCTGCGAATATAAAATTAACATCATATCAAGTTGAAGACATATATTATAGGTACATAGTTATATGTTATATTTTTAATACAGTATATCATATCTATATTGTATCACTTTAAATTATGTTTAGATCTTTTTTTCACATTATTTTATGTCATCTTATTTCTTAGCCCTGGTGAGTAGGGGAATTTTGAGCCCCCAAAACGGCGTTTCTTATGCACAGTAAAGGCTTATGCCCCATACACATGATCTGAAAATCAGATGACGGTTCGTCCAATTTTTTCCGCTTACTAGTCGCAAGTAGAAATTGAATAGGTTACTAAAATCACGAAAATTCTCGTACGACAGAAACAAAATCCGTAAGTGATGTTCTGTTGTGGTGTATTTGTATTGTATTTTTGGAAGACATCTGTACTGACTAAATGAAAATCTTACGATCTTATATCGTACAAGGAAAATTTTTGCGCTTGTCAATCTGATAATATCAGATGAAACATTGTGATCGTCTATCGAAAAGCTCTTTACTAATCAGATTATCATACGACTTTAGGATCGTGTGTCTGGGGCATTACTGGACTTGCATTAGATCTGTGGCCATCTTATCCTTTCTACACTTTTAAGACTACTCTGAGGACTCCCAAGGATACCCGCAGTTGACAGAGAGCTATTGTAAAATTTTGATTTCAAGTCCCATCTTTGGTGGGAGTGTGTGAGTGGAGACTGAGGAGTCCCAGGAGGTGAAACTGGAGAGTATGTGCTGGAGGTGGGATCTCGCTGAGGAAAGACGTGTGTGTGTGAGAGAGAGAGAGATAAAGGTGGGCTATCACTGGGGAAAAACCAGTGTGTGTGTGTGTGTGTGTGTGTGATGGAGGTGGGCTATCACTGGGGAAAGACCAATGTGTGTGTGCTGGAAGTGGGGTGTCACTGGGGAAAGATCAATGTGTGTATGCTGGAGGAGGGACCTCTCTAGGGAAAGACCTGTGTGTGTGTGTGTGTGTGTGTGTGTGTGTGTGTGTGTGATGGAGGTGGGATATCACTGGGGAAAGACCAGTATGTGTGTGATGGAGGTGGGATCTCCTTGGGGAAAGACCAATGTGTGTGTGATGGTGGTGGGATCTCCTTGGGGAAAGACCAATGTGTGTGATGGATATGGGATCTCCTTGGGGAAAGACCAATGTGTGTGTGTGATGGTGGTGGGATCTCCTTGGGGAAAGACCAATGTGTGTGTGATGGTGGTGGGATCTCCTTGGGGAAAGACCAATGTGTGTGATGGATATGGGATCTCCTTGGGGAAAGACCAGTGTGTGTGTGATGGAGGTGGGATCTCCCTGGGCAAAAGACCAACGTGTGTGTTGTTCTCACTAGAAGAGCAAACTGCATGCGGGAGACGTAATATCACTGGAATAGAACCAAGATGAGGCAAAAACTCCCAGTGGTAAAATGAAACTCTGACTTGGGCATTATCAATAACTGGGTGACAAGCATACTGTGTGATTTTAAATGTAAAACAAACAGTGTTACCTTTTTACAAAAAGTGAAACATGACAGATCTACTGGCCAGATCAAATAATAATGTTGTTATTTGCAGGGAGAAAGTAGTTAAAGTAGAACTATAGGCAAAACTTTTTTTTTTTTTTTTTTTCATTTTGAATAGAGAAAAGGAGGAAAAGTGTGTTTTTGTTTTTTGTTTGTTTTTTAACCATCTGTGTACCATTGCAGAGATTTCACTTCATGTTCCATAGCCAAACAGGAAGTGAGAGGAAATCCTGGCAAATTAGGGGAATCTCTTGGGGTCCTCATAGGTCACCAGAACTAGTGTCCCCATTGGAAGATTTCCCCTCTATTACTTTTCTGGGGACAACCAAACATTTGGGATTTTTTCTTGTACTTTCAATTTCAATGATAATGGTAAACAGAACAAATAGAGAAGGTGAATCTCCTTAACGGGGGGAGGCGCACAGACCGCAATAAAAACTGACAGGTGTTCTAATCTAAAAAAAAGGTAAACTTTAAACTTTAAAAGTTATGTATGGGGGTTGTTTTGTTTTAAGAATCATACTTACCTAGGTAGATGCTACATTGGTCCGATGCTGCATCTGTCTCCCATTGGCTCCAAGACTGAGAACAGAGCGATCGAACACCATGGATCACTCATTTATCACAGCTCCCTGAGCAGAGAGCTGCTGTCAGTTCACTGGAGCGCTGAACTGTGGAGGGGGTGGGTGCGGCCGACTCAGGCTCTCAGCGGCACGCCAGTCCAGGCATGTGGGTGGATCCCGACTCCATTGTCATGATCTTGCCCAAGTCTGGACTTTCTCTGTGACGTTAGCCGACAGCGCGCTTTAGCCCACTGTCTGCTGAAAATGTGTTACAGGAGTGTAGAACGAACTGTACTCCTGTGATCTGCAGGAGAAGTACAGCCAAATGAGCTTTGGCTGTAATTCTCCTTTAATGCTAGTGACAAATGACATCATATACTGAGTGTCATTTTTTATTTTACCAATAGTTACCCTACAGGAAAAAAAATATATCTCATCAGAATAATATTCATGCACTCAGTATACTTGTATGGCTAGGTCTTAAAAACCTTCCATTCGGGTTAAAATCCTTAGTGCTTGTTCACACTGGTGTGATTTCTGATTCCAACTTGAGTCACACAGAAGTGCATGACAAGGGAAATCACATTATTTTCAATGGTGCCCATTAACATCAATGTGACTTTGTTTGGTGTGATTTTGGAAGAGGTTAATGAGCTATTTTGGTTCTGTTTCAGTGCGATTTGGCTTCAATGAATAGGCTAACCACATCCAAAGTCACATCAAAGTTGTACTACATAATTGCGCTAAAAATCGTCATCACAGTAGTGTGAACCAAGCCTTAAAGTAGTTGTGAACATACAATGTAATACCTTCTAATACAGTTGTAACTATGCTGTCACCATAACTGCTTTTATTTTGTTTCTGAAGTTATCTTTTTTACATGGTTATAAAATTCTGTCATATAACCGATCATTTCTTCCCGATAGTGGGTGGTGGGGTTTACAGGACACAATGTGTTTGTATTCTAGACTGAGGCAAGATGCAGGCAGTGATTGTGAGGGCGGGTGTGCATCAGAGACCAGCTGTGATTAGGTGGGGGTGTGTGCCAGAAGCAGGCTGTGATTGGTCAGCAGGCGAGGGGGCTGAAGAAAGTACCCAACACAGGACATGCTGTATGTCTGCACAGTGTCCTGTATCTCTGAAAGGCCATCCAGAGGAAGAAAACTGACCCTGCAAGAACAGATCAACTTCCCTGATTTTTGTTGTACGTTTAGAACAAGGAAGAAGGGTGACTGTCAGAATCAGCCAGGTACTTCAGATGTACATGAACATTTTATTGACTGTGATTCATAAAATAAATCTATGTGAACACACACAGGAAAAAAGAATATTTAGGGTAACCTATCCAATACCTGGGTGGGTACGGGCCTTTATAGCTGTCTGAGGTCTCATTGTGAGGGCTAAAATATCTTTGTATGTTTTAGTATTTACATCAGAATCTGAACCATTTGGAGGGATTTCCCCATACTTTAGTCCATATAGGTAGGTGAGATATTCAGGTGTTTAAAATCTTTGCCCATTTAGTCTGCATGGATCAATTGGCCTATATACACTAATTGCTTTCCATTATTTTCAATATACATTGAAACAGGATGCTTTAGGATACATTGGCCAGAATTGTGAAATGTCATCACTTTTAATCTTTTTGGTGAGCAAAATTAGCCTGTACCGACATAATTATGGAAGTGTCATTCCTGGTTGATAAACCATATTGAAGTACAAAAACGGGCATAAAAGCGTCCAACAGTTTGGGGAAGTCCTTCTCTCTTCCAGTATGACTTGTCATACCTTGTATTTATGGACCTGTCTTTGGGTTCAGGAGCACAGTTTGTTGTCGGAGAACTTGAGTGGCCTACACGGGGCCCTGACCATAATCTTACTGAACGCCCTTGGGATGAATTGGAATGCATATTCTGGGTAAGGTCTTCTCTTCTAACATCAGTACCTAACCATACAAAAGGGGTTTGTCACATTTAGTCACAATTCTGCATAGAAACCAATCAGCTTCTGACCTCAGCTTGTTCAATTAAGCGTTGGCAATAAAACCTGGAAGCTGATTGGTTTCTATGCAGAAAACTAATTTTGCCCTCTCTAGCTTTAGTAAATAAACCCCAAAATCTCTTTCTTAGTCAATTTTTTTTTTTTTTTTTTTGGAAACCCATCCCAGAAGAGTTAATATGGAGTTATCCCCATCTGTCTATACCAGGAGGGGCAACTCTATATTAATTCTACTGGAAGGACGCTCCAAAATCTTTTGGAAAGCATCTGTGGAAATTTGGGCTTATTCAGCCTTAAGCCCCATACACACTATCAGATTTTCTACTGATTTTTTTTTTCCTTCAGATTTACCAAAACCATATAATTTGAGGTCAAACCACTACATGGTTTTGGTAAATCTGAAGACAAAAATCAGCAGAACATCTGATAGTGTGTATGGGGCTTTAATCCGTATATTTTACACCGATTGATTTGGATTGGGGTGTCCAACAAGCCCATATAGGTTTGATGGTCAGGTATACATGAACCTTTGCTCATGTACTGCACATTTGACTCTAAATGAATTGACATATTTCATACCTAATTTTTATTAGGTGCTGCAAATCCTTTTCGAATGTCATCAAAATATCGGTGAAAACTCTTTATAACTACTAAATGTCAGTTGCAGAATTTTCAAACTGAGTCAGCTATACAAGGGTGCAACAAAAGATATAGACTGATAGATTGGGCCAGTAAAAGGGGTGGAAAAGAACAAAATGAAAAATAAAAAGTTATGTTTAAATATTGTTTATTTCGTTTTCCACATTTACAAAAAGAACAGTACAAAATATTCCTTATACATACTTTTAAAAATCACTTTGACTAACATTCATGTTATTTCAGAGTTTTCAACATTCACATAAAAACAAACAGTCAAAAAAAAGTACACATTGGGTGCCCGACCGGATCGATCTTAAATATCCCAAGAGGGAAGAAGAAGAGGAAGAGAGAGGGAGAGGGAGAGAGGGAAAAAAAAAAAAAAAAAAAAAAATAAAAATATAAAGCACACCCCCTCCCCCTCTCTTCATGTGTTTAAAATTATCCTTTTGTGATTTTATCTTACCCATATTTATTACCCCCCCCCCCCCCCCCACGTGACGCTTTTTCTTAATTCCAATTTGTGGTTTGTGTAAGGTGGGGATTCCTCTCCTTACATCCCCACTCCCTTCTACAAAAAAAAAAAAAAAAAAAAAAAAAAAAAAAACCCCGACAAACCCCCTAAAGGGCCCCAGAACATCCCTCCCCCACACACAAAAAAAAAAAAAAAAAAACAACCAAGGGGGGGAAAGGGATCCTTTCCCCTTCTCCTCCCTCCCCTCCTCCTCCCTCTTTTATAAAAAAGAAATAATAAATTTATAAGGGGTTATGAAGTATATGCATCCTATCTCCCTCCCCTAGACGCCCTCTCCATCCCCCATAATTCCAAGATATATTGAGGATTTTCTAAATTCCATCCAGTTCCTCCAAGTCGCCTGGAATCTAATTTCGGCTCCCCGTTGAAGGTGTATTAGTTCTTCCATAATCCTCAATCTGTCTATTTCCCTAAACCAATCTCTTATCCCTGGTGTTTCCTTTACTTTCCAGTATCTCGGGATCAGTACTTTCGCTGCGTTTAGCAAAAATGGAGTTAATGCTCTTCTATATTTTTCCCTAGGGCCCTCGGCCGCGTGAAACAAACATTTCCAAGGATCCAATTCTATTTCCTTCCAAATAAAAAGTTATAAAGTGCTTACAAAAGTTTAAAGAAACTCTAGGTTTGTGATGAAGAGAAAACATTAATAATACAAATGCATTTTTGCAAGTGTTAGTCAATCATTTGTAAATGTGCAAATGAACCATGCACTTAAAAATTTGCTTACAGTTTATTAAGCACGCCGCTGGCAGTTTAGAGCACGATGGAGCACTGAGGGAATTGACTTGTGATTTTGTCCTGTTATCGTTTTTTAGCCTGTGGAAGTAAATGGTTTTAATATCTCTTAAAACAGCTGTGGAAAGTTATGGGCTTTCACTCTGGTCAATATGTTTTCAATATGAAGCCCACAGGTAGGTAAAAACATAAAAACCAGCACAGGTTGCAATACTTGCCTTATATCTTATACTGTTCTCCTCCACGGTACTTCTTTTCCACCTCAAGATGCCCATAGTCTTCTGGGTTGAATGATGGCCAACATCATTCAACCCCAAAGAATAAGTACATACTGGTGATGGTGGTGGTGGGAGGTGGGGGGTTGCTTACCAAAACTGGAGCAGACAGAATCTGCGTAAAGTAACCAATCGGCTTCCAGCTTCAGCTTGTTCAGTTAAGCTTTAACCGCCTCGCTCCCACCCGCCGTCATATGACGTGGCAGACTTTGAGCAGGTATATCTGAATGATGCTTGTAGCTACAGACATCATTTCAGATATTGCCTTTTTCAGCCAGCGATTCCCTACACCATAAGAATGGTCATAGTGGCCATTCCGCCGCTTGATCATTCTTACGGGAAGTGAGAGAGGACATTTCCTCCCTGCCCTCTACCGACTCACCGTTACGATCGGTGAGTCGGACAGAGAATCCGCCGGCCCCGGATGTTCATAGAGATTTCTGGTGGACCAGATACTCACCGGAGTCTCTATGATCGTCGGAGGCCGGGCGCGATGTTATGAAGTCATGCCGGCCTCTGCATGCAAAAAAACGACGCCGCTTTGGCTGGGAAGCAGTGATCAGTTTATTTTTATTTTTTTATTTCAGGCTTCCCAGCCTATTGCTGATATGTGGGCTCTTATTGGACCCATATCTCACTATAAAGAGGATCTGTCATGTCATATTCCTGTTACAAGGGATGTTTACATTCCTTGTAATAGGAATAAAAGTGATCAAAAGTTTTTTTTTTTTGTTTTTTTTTTTCAAAAAAGTGTAAAAAAAAAAAAAAAAAAAAAAGTATAATTAACAATAAAATAATTTTTTTTTTAAAGTGCACCTGTCCCTGTGTGCTCGCACGCTGACGCAAACACATACGTAAGTCCCGTCCACAAATGAAAACTGTGTTCAAACCATATATGTGAGTTATCGACGCAAATGTTGGAGCAAGAGCAATAATTTTGTCCCTAGACCTCCTCTGTAATTCAAAACATGTAACCAGTAAAAAAAAATTCAAGCATCGCCTATGGGAATTTTAAGTACTGAACTTTGGCGCCATTCCACGAGCGTGTGCAATTTTGAAGAGTGACATGTTGGGTATCTATTTGCGTAACTTCATCTTTCACAATATGTAAAAACTTTGGGCTAACTTTACTGTTTCAGGTTTTTTTTAAAGCACGAAAACTGTTTCTTTGCCCAAAAAAAACACGTTTGAAAAATTGCTGCGCAAATACTATGCGAGATAAAAAGCTGCAGCAACCGCCATTGTATTCTCTAGGGTCTTTTCTAAAAAAAAAAACATATACAATGTTTGGGGGTTCTATGTAATTTTCTAGCAAAAAAAATTATGATTTTTACATGTAGGAGAGAAATGTCAGAATTTACCTGAGTGGTAAGTGTTTAAACTTGAAAGCTAGAAGCTGATTAGTTGCCATGTACAGCTGCTTCAGATTTAGTCTGCCCCAGACTTGGTAAATTCCCCTGTCTGAATGAACAGACATCATGGCCCCACCCCCAAGCATTCTTAATTCATAGTGTATTTTAGCCATGATGTCAGCGCAGATCTCTGCATCAGCAGAGGGCTGGGGAAGAGGAAAAAGACCCTGCGTATTATGTGACCATCCAAAAGGCTTATAAAAAAGTATAAAAATACATTGTGGGGGCTAATCCCTGAGTTGGTAGAGCAAAAAAGGAAAGTTGTGTTTGTTTTTTTACCATCTGTGTACCATTGCACAGATTTCCCTTCACTTCCTGTTCCATAGCCAAACAGGAAGTGATAGGAAATCCTGGCAAATTAGGAAAATCTCTTGGGGACCTCCCAGTGATGGAGGCATGGGTGGGACTGCAAAGCTCAGAGACAAACGTACAGGATGTTTCCACAAGGGAGTCTTTCTCTGAGTCTGGAGTCAATGAGGATGGCAAACTTGAGCAACCTCTCCATCAGTGGGTAGATCTCGGGCTGCTATCTCATCCTTGCTGGTATCCGAGAGGCCATGAGAACCAGAGTACGGAATTCAATGGCGTGGTCGGCAACAGTTCTCGTACTCTGTTCGATGGACATGAAGCACTTGGCAGTAGAAGCGGAGCCTGCGGGAGCCTCAAATACCCTTTTAAACAAAGCCACAAACTCATGGTAGCTCAAGACAGCAGGTTTTTGCGTCTCCCATAGAGTTTTTTCTGTGCAGTAATTCAGTGTGAAACTGCCTCTGTGCAGAAGATTCCTGTAATAATAAAGACCAGTCACTGCTGCTGCTCTCTCCTTGTGCAGGGTGACTGGTCTTGTCTCCACCCACCTGTAATTTTCTGCAGACAGCCTGTTGTGGGTGGGCTCCAGACTAGTTCCTTTGCCCATTGGCAGAGATGATGTCGTCAATCTGCTGCAAGAAGAAGGAAGCATAGCATTTCCCTAGTCCCGTGATCAGACTGGCACATTGTAACTTTGTAGTAAGTCACAAGATGAGAGGCTGCATCGGGGGGGGGGGGGGGGGGGTAATTATGTCAGATATTTAACACAGCCACGTGATTTTGTCATCTCTGAGGCCGCGTACACACGCGGGGACTGTTCGCCCAACTTTGTCCGTCAAACAGTTTCGGCAAACAGTCCGCTCAAAATTAGCATGGACGGACATGGCCACACACGACGTACGAACAGTTTGCTGAAACCGTGCGCGATGACGTGAACGGCACGTACGACGGGACGAAAAATACGACGTCCTATACACTGCATTATAACTTTCGGCGTGAAAATCCTTTCTGAGCATGCGCGCAACTTTGTTTGACGAACAAGCCTACACACGAGCGGACTGTTCGCTGAAACAAGGTTTCAGCGGACAGTTTTTCGGAAATTCCGAAAAACCTTGTCCGTCAAACTGTCCGCTGAAACTGTCCGCTGAAAGCCCACACACGAGCGGACTGTCCGCCCAAACACTGTTCAGCGGACAAAGTTGGGTGAACAGTCCGCCCGTGTGTACGCGGCCTCAGCCCTCTTCTCAATCCAAGAAATAGATGTTGACCCAGGATAATGTTTTAAGAGAGGGAAGTAGATGAAGGTACTGCCAGGGAGACTACTCTGATCTCTGTGAGGGGTAATGCTTGTATCCTCTAATACAGGGGGTCCCCAAACTTTCTAAGCAAAGGACCAGTTTACTGTCCTTCAGACTTTAGGGGTCGGGACTATGGCCGGAGTACGTAGAAAATGCCCCATTGTCAGTGGGAGTAAACAATTCCTCAGGTTTGGTGGTCAGTAAAAGTAAAAAAAATGACAGTGCGTGTGGTTAGGAGGAGCAGGGATAATGCTCAATCATTGGTACTGGCACGAGGAATAGCGACCAATCATTGGTGTCAGTGGAAACAATAGTGTTCTATCATTGGTGTCAGAGGATTAAATAATGCTCCACTACTAGTGTCAGTGGAAGGAATAGTGCCTCAAACTTGTTAATAATGGGAAGAATAATACCCCATATCGGTGGGAGGACTAGTGACCAAAGGATTGGATAAAGGCAGGCAAAGGACCACATCCGGCCCATGGGCCACAGTTTGGAGACAACTGCTCCAATATATTACTTGGCACTAAATACAATTATAGGTCCACTGTATTGTGCCCATACATATTAGCTGTCAGCCTCCTGGGATGGCCATTTTTGGATGGATCAGCCAACATTCTAATGTCTCTGGGTAAGCTTATTGGTGGGAATAGTATTCAGATTGCTATGATTTTCTTTGCTGTTTTATTCTTTTTTTTTTTTTTCTGTTAATGAGACCTAAATACAATGGTTGTCGGATATAGATTGTGTTTAGGAATGTGAAAGACTTTCCCAACATATGATGAAAAAATGCAAAAACTGCGGTTAAGGGGTAACTCCAATTTAGTTCTTCTGGGTGATCAATCTATATTGCAAGGATTTTAACAAACTTTGTTCTATCTGTTTTTTTGTTTTGTTTTTTATTTTATTAACATTAAATTGGCGTATGGCTTTTATAGCAATTGTTTTATGATTTTTTTTTTTTTTTTATTTGCTATATAATTTTTCTTTGTGAAAATGGAGTTACCCTTTAGCTTCATTGAAAACTATGTCAGTACAAACCAGTAGATACAAATTTCTAGGCAGCCGAAGTTCTATGAAAATATTGACTTTTCCTGCTAATATCAAGCTTGGCCTTGGTTCTCCTTGTTCCCAACCCTCAATATCGGTCAATAAGGAGGCCAGTTTTATTAAAGGACCAGTAGGAAGTCTTTGGAGAAGGGAGTGGATAGGGCTTGATTTTTACATCTATCGTACATTAAAAAGAGGTCATAAAATATAATTTTCTCATTTCTGCTTCTTTGTTAGACTCCACGTGAAGTGGCCCAGCAGGCCGTGGATGCAGATGTGCACTGCGTAGGTGTGAGCACGCTGGCCGCAGGCCATAAAACGCTAGTTCCAGAACTCATCAAAGAGCTGAGTGCCCTAGGACGCCCGGATATTCTAGTTATGTGCGGAGGAGTTATCCCACCACAGGTAATTTTCCTGCATGATGATTTGTAGTCAATACAGCTAACTCCTGCTGATCAATAAATCAGAGCAAAAGGGATTTATTTTTTTGTAATTTTGAATAAATTAGTATCTCAAAAAGCAATACTAGACTAATTCTAGTCCACAGCATGCCAATGTTTCTGAACAACTGCTCTCTATAGATCTGGAAATGTCGATTAACCTACCAAAATGTTTTCTTTTAATTATGAATAGAGCCCTTGTTAGGTTTTTCTGTCTATGTTGGGGAGATTGATGTAGGTTCTAACACCTACCTTCCTGGGCAGCACAATGGCTTAGGGCTCATGTACAACGGGCAGTTGAAAACCTTTTCTTAACAGCTGATAACCGGCGATCAAAAAGTCAATTTTATAGCTTTTGCATTCCGAGTTTATGCCAGGTTAGCAGCAGTTATGAGCATTTGAGATTAGAAGTATTTTTTAAAGATAACCTCAGGAGACCCTCCCACATGCCCACAATGCATGAAAAATAAGAAAATTATGACCTATTTCAGCCATTTTGTGAGAGAAGAGAGAGCAACAGCAGAGAGAGGCATATGCATGTAGATTGCTTCTTATTGTAGTATTTTAACTACAGATCTCATCATGAGCATGCGTGAGGAAATGCTGGATGCAGCCGTGTTAAGCCTTGTCAAGCATTTTTTTTATTTTTTTTTGACATGTCAAAATTAGTGGTTCCCTATGAGAGCCCATTGATTTTGAATTGAAGTTGGATCATGATGATCTGACTTGTGGGTGGCTTGTGCACTGAGGATCTTGAATGGGAACCCTCGCCAAAATTAATTTAAAAGAACTGTCTGGGAGTCCCCCCCCCCCCCCCAAGATCATAACAGACCGTTCGATCTAATATGGATTTGAAAAAAAAATTGTGTGGGGTCCCTACCAAGATTCACACCAGACCCTTATCCGAGCATGGAGCTCGGCAGGTCAGGAGGGGGGGGGGGGGATTAAGTGCGGACCAAACCAGGACCAAACCAGGCCAAATTCCCCTCCGGACCAAACCAGGCCAAATTCCCTCAACTTGGGGGGGGGGGGGGTGAGTGCTTTGGGCCCCCCACCCCAAAGCACATTCTCCTTATGTTGATGGGGACAAGGGCCTCTTCCTGACAACCCTGGTCATTGGTTATCGGGGTCTGTGGGCAGAGGGCTTAATGAGTATGGGGTGCATTGTACCCCTATCCATTCACCAAAAAAAGTGTCAAAAAAAAAACCGTACACAGGTTTTTGATAAAGTAATTTATTAAAGCAGCTCCGGTGTCTTTAGATTTCTTCTCCCTCTGGCGATGTCTTCATCCTCCTGTTCTTACATGGGGACAAGGTGCTTTGGGGTGGGGGGATGCTCGCTTGCTCCCCCTCCCCTGTCTGGATCTTGGGGGGGGGGGGGACCCCACAGCATTTTTTTGGGTGTGGGGGTTCCCCTTAAAATCCATACCAGACTGAGGGGTCTCGTATCGTCTTGGGGGGGGGACCCCACAACAGTTTTGTTTTTATATATATATATATATATATTTCCCCTCCAAGATCCTCTGTGCACAAGCCACACCGCAATTCAAATTGTCATGATCTGAATTCTGGTGCAACTTCTATTTAAATCAATGGACTGTCATAGCTATTGATTTTGAATATAGGCAGAGAAACGTTGCTAAAAGCTAGCGCAGCTAAACATGCATTAACACCAATGCAAAAAGCGACTAAAAGCGCGTTTTTACAGCTGCTTTTTCCTGGCGTTGGTGGTGGCTTTGCAGCTCATTTTTTCTAACGCCCTGTGTGCATGAGGCCTTAGAAAATTGCTTGAGAGGACCTGAGTTGCTACTGGACTCGTTCATTAAAATATTTGTTACATAGTAGAGAACAAACGAATAAGCCTGGACGGCAGCACACAGATACAACACCTTTATTCGATTAAAATCCAACATACAGCAGTCCATACGGTACAAAAGAGGGGGAAGCAAGCAGCTTACATGTATCACGCCTGAATCTGGTGCTTAATCATAGCTAGTGTAGTGACAAAACAAATGTGAATATATATGTGGTGGTGGCCAATGGGGAAAAAAGTATCTCAAGGGCCACTCCCACATGCAGGATTAGTCAATCAAAAAGTATGGAACAGCTGTGTTACATAGTAGGTCAAGTTAAAAAAAGACACAAGTCCAACCTATGTGTGTGATTATATGTCAGTATTACATTGTATATCCCTGTACGTTGCGGTCGTTCAGGTGCGTATCCAATAGTTTTTTGAAACTATCGATGCCCCCTTGTGACTACCGCATGTGGAAGGGAATTCCACATCCTTGCCGCTCTTACAGTAAAGAACCCTCTACGTTGTTTAAGGTTAAACCTCTTTTCTTCTAATTTTAATGAGTGGCCACATATCTTGTTAAACTCCCTTCCACAAAAAAGTTTTCTCCCTCTTGTGGGGTCACCACTATGGTATTTATAAATTGAGATCATATCCCCTCTCAAGTGTCATTTCTCCAGAGAGAATAAGTTCAGTGCTCGCAACCTTTCTTCATAACTAATGTCCTCCAGACCCTTTATTAGCTTTGTTGCCCTTCTTTGTACTCGCTCCATATCCAGTACATCCTTCCTGAGGACTGGTGCCCAGAACTAGACAGCATACTCCAGGAGTCTTGTAGAAGGGGAGAATGATCACTTTATCCCTGGAGTTGATCCCTTTTTAATGCATGCCAATATTCTGTTTGCTTTGTTAGCAGCAGCTTGGCATTGCATGCCATTGCTGCACCTATCATCTACTAGGACCCCCAGATCCCTTTCCATCCTAGATTCCCCCAGAGGTTCTACAGTAAACCTCATTTAGCCATGTAGTTGCCCACCCCATTAATTTGTTCAGATCTTCTTGCAAGGTTTCCACATCCTGCAGAGAAGTTATTGCCCTGTTTAGCTTAGTATTGTCCGCAAATACAGAGATTAAACTGTGTACCCCATCCTTCAGGTCGTTTATGAACAGATTAAATAGGATTGATCCCAGGACAGAACCCTGGGGGACCCCACTACCCACCCCTGACCATTCTGGGTATTCCCTATTTATCACCACCCTCTGACCTTGCCCTTGTAGTTAGTTTTCAATACATGTACTCACCCTATGGTCCATGCCAACGGACCTTATTTTGTACAGTAAACGTTTATAGGGAACTGTGTCAAATGCTTTTGCAAAATCCAGAAATGCCACAGGCTTTCATTTATCTAGATGGCAGCTCCCCTCCTTGTAGAAGGTTAATAGATTGGTTTGGCAAGAACAATTCTTTATGAATCAGTGCTGATTACTGTTAATGATACTGTTTTCATTACTAAAATCAAAAAAAACTTCATCCCCTCTGTAACATAATGTTGTGTCCCTGTGTTATGTAAAAAAAGCTTCCAATCTGTACCTATATCACAGCATCTTCCGGTGCTCATGTGACTCCTCAGCCCTCTCTCCTCCCCAGCTAATGCCCGATATAGCTGTCTGCCGAGCAGAGAAGAGAGCCAACGAGTCACGTGAGCGATGAGTGACGCTCCGATATAGGTATAGATTGGCAGCTTTTTTATACAACGCTGGCACAGGGACGCATAATGTTATGTTACAGAGGGGATGGGAGGTTTTTATTGTACTGAGTTAACAACCACTTTAATGCAGTGAACAGCATGTGGTGAAACTTGTGTTTTTTCAAAGTTTTTATATGTTCAAAAAGTATCAGAAATGTTTTACCCTTTAAAAATGCTCATAAACCCAAACATGCATTAACGCATGTTACCGCATTTACAAGCATTTGGAGTTTGAAATTCTAGCAAACTACAGTCCTGAACGCAATTTGTCTTCTTTCGAAAAAATTACAGTAACCTCAACTGCTTCTAAACTACTATAAATGACTGAGTGTACATGTAAACAGAAAATAATACAGAAGAGAGTTCAGGGGTTGCTGAAAAAAATGGCCCAACTGCTTCTAAACATCTATTTAGCAGCTACACTGTACATTTAACCTTGGTTAATTGACTTTTCTCTAAACTGGCTCCTTGGATTGTAAGCTCTTTAACCACCTGCCCACCACTCACAATATACTGTGAGCAGGCAGCAGGTACAGACCCAGTAACGTTCATGACTGGCCTCATTCCGGGGTTTGTATGGGCACGCCCCCTGCCAACCCATGCTGTAATTGGACACTGCACAAATTTGGCAATAGATTTCAGCAAATGATTTTGGCTGAAGCCTGCTCATTGGCTGTGTCCAATCACACACTGGGTTCTGTGTTCATAAAAACAGAACTCTTGGGTACAGGGAACAGTATTCTGGATGGTTATTCTCCCTGAAAAACAGGGAGAAAAAAAAACGATCAGATCAGAAAGTAAAAGCAGCACACGTTACACATTGCTGGGCACGCGGTTAACCCATTGATTGCCCTTAGATGTTAACTGTCTCCCAGACAGTGTCATTAGTACAGTATTATCACTGATCACTGTATCCGTGTCAGTTAGCTGGGTCAGTGTCAGTTAGTGACCCTCCCAGCCAGTGTCTGTTAATGCCTACCACCCTATCACATTCACTTTATAAGTCGCCGATCACTGCCATTACAGTATGGTGTCTATAGCTGCTGCAGTATATATAACATAGTTTGTAGGTAGGAACTTATGTGAATTAGTGATATGTAATGCACTGTATAAATTGTCAACTGTATAAAGATACCTACAGTAAATACTTTGCCTACTTTATCCAAAAGTTAAGAAAAAAGTTGTGTTTTGAATTTTTTTTAGGCAAGTAGAGTATTCAGACAAACTGGATGACACTCATTAGCAGCATGTACTGTAATGAGATTATATACATACATACATACATATTGTGCAATTCCAGCCTTGTAACCACAGTGTGGTGAAAGCTCTTTTCTGCTTTAGCATGATGGTTCTGTGTATAAAGCCAGCACCATGGGGGTTGATTACTAATGGCAGATAAACTGCACACTTTGCCAGGAAAGGTATACTTTGAAGGGGGATTTTCCCTATATTGGTAAATGTGGTGAAATGTCACATTGCAAAGAATACTCATAATAATAATAATAATAATAATAATAATAATAATAATCATGTGGAAGGAAGGAAAAACGTGAGTGTGGTTTGCATTTGATTGATTGATGGCCGTCAACAGAACTTCACCTCATTCACTAAGTTCTGGGGCACATATCTGCAACTTCTCTTGCAGAGCGAGCAGTCTGTTTGCCTTTAGTAAATCAACTCCTTAGTTTGGTGAAATTGAAATTGTTGTGGGGAAACTTGACTGACATGTATAGAGCCCTAACTTCAACTCTTGAATGCTTTTGGGATGCATTGGAACGTCAATTGCAAGCTAGGTCTTCTCAATCAATAGCGGTGCTTGACCTCACCAATGGTCTTTTGGCTGAATGTGCTCAAGTTCCAACAGATGCTCTCTAAACTTGCAGAAAGCCCCCCCAGAAGAGTGAAGGCTGTAAAGCTGCAAATGCAGAGCCAACTCTATATGACTGCCAATAGTTTTAGAATGGGATGTCCAACAAGCTCATATAGGTTTAATGATCAGGTGTCCACAAACTTTGGGGCATAAGGTGTACACATTCTTTCTATAGCTTACAAGATTCTTTCAGTGCTTTCAGATCCTTGGTGATTGCATCTCTTTTTTAGCAAATTAATTTGTTTGTGGTCTTTTACCAAGCAATATTGGATAGGTACTGTATATATTTCGTTTTGTAAGGGATATTTTTTCCTACTACTATAAAAATATACAGAATACTAGAAAAATGAGCAGTTTGGGAGCAGATAGTTCACTTAAGTGCCGAAGAATGCTTGGTGACAGATTGCCATGGTGGAGGCTGCCAGGGAACAGTACGGTGCATGCAAGAGAGATTTTCACAAAGAAGTTTACATCAAAAGCAAAACCTGGCAGAGGTGACCACCAGATGTGAGAACCAATCTATCAAAACAACGGCATTCTGAGACGGAACAGCAAGATTTAAAGCAAGCTCAACAAAGAACACACATTGCCAGTTGCTAAAGCCAAAGTCAATGGGATCGTAGACCACACAATAACTAAATGTTTAATATGAGTCTAGGGCTTACCAAGACTTGCAGATGAAGACTAAAACAAAATCTTTGTTTACAGATCAGGAAAAACTTAGTTTACAGCTGGAGTAATAAAGGTTTTGGAAGATGGTACCATAAAAAGTGACTGCATCAGAGGACAAAATAGTCATGTGTGCTGGTGGAATTATTTAGATGAAATCTGTACTCCAGTGGTCTCCACTAAATTCTGGATCTTGTACCTTGCAACAGCCCTGCTGACTTGTGAACACAGAAGGTCGGCCTTTTGGCATGGCATCATTCAGAGATCATGCTGATTTTTTTTTCAATGAATGCAGAGCATTCTCTGGTGGTGGAGAACATAACACCGCCCACCTCTCCACCTCATCCAGTCAAAGAATGCTTTGCATTCATTGAGAAAATATGCAGCAGTCTCTGAATACTACCCATACCAAGCGGCTGACCCCCTCTGTTCAAATGCAGCAGGGCAGCTGCTCAGCACAGGACCTGGAAGCTAGTAGGTATCTCTCTCCTGGCAGTACCTATCACCGTGATTTCCAGCTTCTAGAGAAAGTCCATCATCTATGTCTATCAAAGCATTTCAACAGTATTTATCCCCCATCAGAGTTCCCCTTTACATCAGGTGTCCCCATCAGAATGCCCCCATAAATCAGGTGTCCCCATCAGAGTTCCCCTTTAAATCAGGTGTGCCCTTCAGTATGCCTCCATAGATCAGGTGTGCCAATCGGCGTGCTTTCATAGATCAGGCGTGCCCATCAGTATGCCCATCAGTGTGCCTCCATAGATCGGGTGTGCCCATCGGTATGCCTCCATAGATGAGGTGTGCCCATAAGTGTGCCTCCATAGATCAGGTGTGCCCATCAGTGTGCTTCCCTAGATAAGCTATCCCCATCAGGTGTGCCCCCATAGATCAGGTGTGCCCCCATAGATCAGGTGTGCCCCCATAGATCAGGTGTGCCCCCATAGATCAGGTGTGCCCCCATAGATCAGGTGTGCCCCCATAGATCAGGTATGCCCACATAGAGCAGATGTGCCCACATAGAGCAGATGTCCCTATTGGAGTGCCCCCATACAACAGGAGTCCCCATCAGAGTGCTCCTCCTTAAACTTCAGTTGTGAATCATCAAAGTGCATATTTAGATTGGTAGAGCCCATCTACGTAAACATTGTACCTGATGGTTATGTCACTGTACCCAGGCAGGCAGGGGGTGGGAGCAGGAGCTTGAAGATGAAGCATGCTGCAGGGGATGGGAGCTGGGCGGAGAAACCTGCTGAAGAGGACGGGCTGCACAAGTGATGTCATTGGTTCACC
The DNA here is from genome assembly GCF_037356315.1 of Lithobates pipiens. NCBI lineage: Eukaryota > Metazoa > Chordata > Amphibia > Anura > Ranidae > Lithobates > Lithobates pipiens. The sequence continues at coordinate 559,850,115 of NW_027507758.1, read as the reverse complement.
TTTTTCTGGCAGTCCTAGAAACCAATGATGGTAGTGCAGCGGTGATTGAGTGCTGAAGACTCCGGGGCTAACGGTCCAGATGGGAGCATTACTTGGTTCGGGTCTCCCATTTAATGAAGGCTGTTTGAGTGATCCCATAGGTATATAAATAGTTGCATTGGTCCAAGCTGGACAAATGTAACCATGTGAAAATATCCATGCCTGGAATGCTTCATTAATTGCTAAATATATATATATATATATATATATATATTATATTATATTATATTATATTATATTATATTATATTATAATATAATATATGGAAGTGGTGGCTTTTAAAGGCATGCAGCATTGATTAAAATAATACTCGTGATCTTGCTATAAAGGAACTTGTTCTGCCATTTCTTCTTATGAGATGACCTCTCTCTCCCTGCTTGCTTTAAATTTAATATTTAATATAGCAAAAACTACAAAATATAGTTTTTTTTTTTTCAAAATTGTCGCTCTTTTTGTTTATAGCGCAAAAAAAAAAAAAAAAAATGCAGAGGTGATCAAATACCACCAAAAGAAAGATCTATTTGTGGGAAAAAAAGGACGTCAAATTTTGTTTGGGAGCCACGTTGCATGACCGCGCAATTGTCAATTAAAACAACGCAGTGCCGAATCACAAAAAGTGCTCTGGTCTTTGGCCAGCAAAATGGTCCGGGACTTAAGTGGTTAAAGAAACTTGGGACAAAAATATAGGTCTATCCTCAGACAAATATATAAAAAAAGATAAATAATGAAAAAAGGGGGCAGTTTTGATGGGTTAATGTTTTTTTTCTGCTGTTGCTTCTCTAACGCTATGTTTCTATGCAACTCTAAGGGACGGTTCACACCTGAATCGCACAGGAATGCAGTGTTTCTGTGTGTTCCCATTTGATGTGATTTTGCAGCCCATTCATTCATTCATGCAGCCCATTCACTTATCTCTCAGCACCATATGAACTTGCATTGGCCTTGACGATGTCAGAAACCTAGACAGCTGGCACATAGTGGAGAAGTTGCTGCAGGTGTTGTGCCAAAATGACCAACCTGGCAGAATGTGCAATCCACGTCAGAAGTCGGCTGCATTGCCAAACCGCGTTCAAAGTTTAGGACCCATTTAAGGTGATCCTGGTGACATTATCTTATCATGATTGCATTCAGTTTCAGCCGATGGTCATTTCAGCACCCAATTTAATATACAGCCGTATATTATGAGTATTTCATTGGATACTGCACATGCGCAACGTGTCATACATTCCTTCAGTGGCTGACGTCAGTGCACAGAGGAATTTGCCCCCAAAATGGACGACCGACTACTGCGCATGAGCACGGCAAAAATGAAACACACACTTATGAAATTGTGTACCAAGATGGGCTTGGCAAGACCTTCCACTCAACCTCATCACACCTACAGTAAGCATGCAGCCAGCGGACATTTTGCTACATCAAACCCTGTTTTGAATTAGTAGGACATGCATTTTATTTGGGTAGTGTCGTACGACCGCGCAATTGCCAGTTAAAGTAGCGCAGTGCCGTATCGCTAAAAATGGCCTGGTCATGAAGGGGGGTAGACCTTCTGGCGCTGAAGTGGTTAAAGAGGCTGTAGATCATTAATACAGATGCAAAAAAAGAATTTTAAAAACATTAAGCTGGTTTCTTGAATTTCCAAGAATGGAACGTATTTATAATAGAGTGCTTTAGCAAATGAAATCTCTTCCAGTTGGAATTTAGATTTATTTTTAGACAAATTGTGAGCAAATGCTGAAACACTTCGATCAAAAACATAGTGAAGACTGGTCTCCATAAAACCCCTCTATCATATACCTTATGTACAGTTTCTCACTATCTCTGCCACCAGATGTGAGCAGCCTATGGTGTGCCACCTCTTGAGGTATCCTGTTACCGTTTTGTTTATTTGAATTACCTGCTCATGTTTCAGAACTAGGGATGAGCTCAGGCGTGTTCGCATGCTCCACGTGCAGAGCCCGCCAGGAAGTCGGCGCAGTGCTAATCACAGGCAGTGAGACATTGCCCGTCCTCTGCAGTCCCGCATCAGGGCAATGTCTCTCTGCCTGTGATTAGCGCCGCACTGCGCCGACTTCCTGGTGGGCTCTGCACATGGACCATGCGAAAACGCCTGAGCTCATCCTTATTCAGAACTATATGTTGCTTTACTACCTATAAAGAACATTTTCATTTTCACAAAGTCATTTCCAACCAGACCAATAATGGGGTATTATCTGTATGACCCTACAGTATGTTCAGTATACAATGTTCATACTTTTTATTCTCTAAACTGGTCTAAGTTTTATGATCTAAATTGTCCTGGTGATGAAGATGGACAGAGAGAGAGGGGATTTTCTGACATCTTGGGATATTTGGAGAAAATCTTAGCTAAACGACTTGCTTCTGTTATCTCTGCGTGAGTAGGATTATTTTAACTGTACAGATTTAGACCATGCTGGTTAAGCTGCAATTGGTGATTCTGCCAAATCTGATTTAAAGTGCTTTACAAACTTTTCGTATATTGTAGTGCAACAACCTGGAAAAAAATAATTTAAAGTGTTACTAAACCCACAACAGTAATATCAGTCTGTATGTGCAGTAAAACATGCTTGTTATACTCACTGTGGAACCTAAGGGGTTAATCCTCTGTATTGTGTAAAAAGACTCTTGATCCAACTCTACTTATGCCCTGTACACAGGATCGGACTTTACGACAACAAAACCATGGATTTTTGTTCGAAGAATGTTGGCTCTAACTTGTCTTGCATACACACGGTCACACAAATGTTGGCCAACAATTACGAATGTAGTGACGTGATAGTGCTAGTTATATCTCCGGCTTGTACTTGATTCCGAGCATGCGTGGACTTTTGTCCAATGGACTTGTGTACACACGATCATAAAGTCCGATAACAAACATTTGTTGGTGGAAAACTTGAGAACCTGCTAGCCAACATTTGTTGGCGGAAAGTCCGACAACAAATGTTTGATGGAGCATACACACAGTCAGACTTTTCCGCCAACAAGCTCACATCCAACATTTGTTGTCGCAAAATCCGATCATGTGAGCGGGGCATAACCCTGTCCCCAATCCATCTCCTGATAGAACACAGTCTCGGGGGCAAGATGCTAAGTTTGGTGTGTATTGCCAGAGAGGTTTTGTTTTTTGCTTGGGAGAGTGCATGTGATCAGCAAAGGGCCAATCGGCACTATCCAGACCAGTGTTTCTCAATTCAAGGCGCCACAACAGGTTATGTTTTCAGGATTTCCCTCAGCTGAAACCGCTGTGGTAATTATTAAGGCAGTCAAACTGATCAAATCACCTGTGCAAAATAATGGAAAGCCTGAAAACATGACCTGTTGGGGCGCCTTGAGGACTAGAGTTGAGAAACATTGCTCCAGACAGAGGGTCATAGGTCCTGCAGCCCCATAGGACAGTCAGAGGAAAATTAAAACTCTTTAACCAGACACAAGACTGCTATATACTGCTGATGAGAAAATGTATTTAGCAGTTTATATTTACTAAAACTATTGCATTTCCATGTACTGTGTACTGTGGGAGACCGGATATAGTGAATGCAGGCTCCTGGGTTTAGTAACACTTTAACCTGAATTTTTACCATTTAATTTACACAACATAATTTACAAGTGTATCTAAAGCGAAGGGCTTTTTCACATGGGCAGCAAGGAGGGTGGTAAGTAGAGGCAGCTGAACCACAGTTTTTACCATTTACTTTTTTATTTTCAACCAAAATACAAAGCTTCTGCAAGGTCCAGCGATGTAAATTTATAAAGCATGCTAGCATAATCTTCTAGCTTTGGTTTCAGATTCCGAATAGCATCAATACATCTCCCTCACGAACAGGGCCCGTTGTATTTCTTATGATGGAGCGGTTGGTATCATCCAATAACCTAACCCGGGACCTGTGTACACTGTCTCTAAGGTCCATTTCTCCCAAGAATTTAATTACCCGACCAAGCTTGTTCAACTGCACGCAGCCTGTCCATGATGGCGGATTCTGTCAAGAAAAGGAAGTTTCATTTTTACCACTTCCTGGTCGCCCACCCAAACTGTAACAATATGACCATACAGGTCTGTACACATGCCGTGGCCATGATGGCTTCCTTCAAGGCACAGCCCATCAAATTCATTCATTGAGTTCGATGGGACCACACTGTAATTGCAAGCCAAACGCTCAGCTCAGAGTTGCAGGACAGCCCCACAATGTAAAATTACCATTCGGCAATTTAAAAAAAATTTATGAAATAAAACAGGCATTCAGTAGCGCTGGTTTCCTCCCACTCCAAAGACATGCTGTAAGGTTACTTGGCTCCTGTCTACATTGGCCTTAGTATGTGTATGTATATATGCGAGTTAGGGACTTTAGATTTAGAAGCTCCATGAGGGCAGGTACTGATGTGAATGTACAATATGTACGTAAATTGAAAGTGCACTATAAATACCTGTAAGAAATGAATGGCATCTTAAGTAGATTGGGATATGTTTCTTACAGTTGTTGAAATACCATTTCTGGGGGTGAACGCATGCTTTTAGACTGGAGCGTAGAAATTGTATGGAATCTTGGCAGGGAAAGGTTTGCATTTGCAGTCAAATCAGTTGATCATATACTGAGCATAGCCAGCTGGAAGATATTACCTCCTGTAGGGTTAAGTACTCTGTCGTCTTTGAAAAGAAAGCTCACAACTATTGTGCAATACAAAATATAAGAATACAATATCTATATTTATGTTTATGGACTGAATACAATTCAGGTATGCTAAAGGTACAGGCATAAAAAGTTTCCCTTGAACCCTTCCCCTCCCAGAATCCCTTTTAATTGGGTCTTTATGCCCATGGGGCAGGAGGGATCAGTGGTCATGTGAGGAAGGACTTTGGGAGGCAGGGTCAGCGTTCCTACTAGGCGAACTAGACAGCCGCCTAGGGAGCACTGCTGCCTAGTGGGCACCACCACGGGCCGCTGACTCCACTGTTAGCCACACAGGGGAGGCGGAGGTGCCATGCATGAGGTTGCCAGAGGAGGCAGGCAGAGCTGGGGAGGCGGAGGAGGCATTGTGCATGAAGTCGGCGGAGGAGGCACCGGTCATGGGGTCAGCACAGCGGAGGAGGCTGGGGAGGCGGAGGCGTAGCTGCAGTCCGGTGATTCCACTCTCTGATCCTGTCATCCTGGCAAGACTAACAGCACATCCCCCCCCCCCACCACCCCCCCGCGGGAACTAACTGGGCAGGAATGAATTCTAATTGTGATCCATTCAATCCCGCCCAGCAGCACAGGGAGCTTTTTGAATAGGCGGTGTATGAAGGAATTTACTATTTATTTTCTTAACAGGTTTTTTTCTTTTCTGACAACAAATAAGACAGTACAAATATAACAATCGTCTTACACGGGATCCAAGTACAGATAAGCAATGACATGGCATCAATATTGCATATGTAAGGGGTATTCATCTACAGCAACCCATCTCCCAGGATACATAACATATGTCCCTGATTTGTGTCCTAATAAGATAAGTTTGCTGTGAATAGGTGGAAGTGGGAGGGTTATAAGTGAATGGGAGCTTCTGGCCAGACTCGACTCCACAGCCAGGAGGGCGGGGTAGTTCCACCTCCGTGCAAATTTTAAACAGGATATGACACCAAAATCCGGATGGAGGAATCGGTGTGGAAGAAGGTGCCCGTTTCTAAGTCACATCTAGTGCAATTGGGGCTAAGACCTGGGTAGACACTCGCTAGTCTTTGTGACGTGTAGTAAGCCCTATGTATGAATTTTAATTGTATGAACCTGTCCCTAGCCACAATCATGGATGGAATAAAGGTAGCCAGGCATTCCAACCATTCTTCCTCTCCAAGAGAGGGGATATCCTCCTGCCATCTGACCATGGACCTATTATTTTTAATGTCGTGGACTACTGTTAAGTAGAGGTATAGAGAGGAGAGCGGTTTGTACCGCCCCCGCCCCCCCCCCCCCCCCAGACTAAGAGGCGCTCAATTGAGTCCAGTTCAAGCGTGGGCCGGGAGGGGAATTTGGCTCTGAGGGCATGCTGGAGCTGCCGATACCTAAAAAGGAAATTTCTTGGTAGGTTATGGGCCTGTTGCAGTTCCCAAACTGGGGCTATAACACCCCGTGGCATTACCTGTTTTAGCGTGGTAATACCCCTTTTGGCCCAGCTCACTGGGTCAGGGACAGTGGATAGATGAGGTAGCATGGGGTTGGCCCAAAGAGGGGGGGTGTGAGGCAAGATGCACCCTTGCTTCAAGAGGGCAGCCCTGGAGGATTTCCACTCCTGAATTGTAGTTGTCATAGGACCCGTTATGGCAGGATTGGCCCTATCCCCCCCTGTATGGCAGATTGGATAATGCTGCATATGATCCTAGGAGGGCTGCCTCCAGGGTAACCGCTGGGTTTTGACGTGGTTGCAGGAACCACCACCTTACCGTCACTAAAACTGCCGCCCAATAATATACCATGAAGTTGGGGAGTGCCAGGCCGCCTCCAGACAGTGGGAGATAAAGTATGTTCTTTGCCACCCTTGGGGGTTTTCCTGCCCATATAAAGGAGATCACTAAACTCTTGAGCTTACGAAAAAAGGATCTGGGGATGGGGGTCGGGGTCTGCCTGAAATAGTACAGGAATTTTGGTAAGTATATAATTTTTAGTAGGTTGCCCCTGCCTACCAGGGACAGAGGTGGAGTCCTCCAGGTGGAGCACTTCTGCTGGAGCTGAGTCAACAGCGGGTAGATGTTTTTATCTAGATGCCCTGGATTGTAAGGCATTTACTATTTGATTATGAATAATGCTGGGATCTGCAAGGCAGGACTTGGGAGGTTTGGGCTATTCCTGTAGCTGTGATTGGGCGGGATTGAATGCTAATTAGGATGTATTCCATCTAACCCACCATCAGAGGTGTGAAGGAAGTTGCATCATTTGCACGGTCTGAAAGACTACAGAGGGGTGTTTTGTAGTCCAGAGATGCACCAGGAAGTGGCTATGGAAGGGTCTCCGTCTACATCAGACTATACAGAGCGTCACATGGTACAATGCCACAACTAAACCCAGAATATCAGAGGAGATGCAGACAACAGGGCAACATGGTAGAGGTATGATCTATGCTGGGATTGATCATTCCATTTAGTTCTAGTGAAAAGAAATTTGGAGTTCAGCTTTACCTTTTTTACAATGCTAAAACATTTGCTGGAATTTGGCTGTAATAGATGCTACTACTGTTTCTGTCTCCAGTTTTAATAAATATGTTCCACCTTTCCCTCCTTCTCGCATAACTTCTAACATATTTCCTCTGATTTCTACAGGACTATGACTTCCTTTTTAATGCCGGAGTCTCCAGCGTGTTTGGACCAGGAACCCGAATTCCCAAGGCTGCTGTCCAAGTAATTGATGATATTGAACGAAGCCTGGAAAAACGACAGCAGTCCCTTTAAAGCAATGGCCTCTTCTCAAGATCTGCCCAATGACTTTGCTGTTTAGTGATCAGTGGGTGGAGTCAATGACCAGTGGGAGGAGTTACTGATGACGTTTTGTCAACTTTGATCTGTTGAATGTGACTTTTAAGACTTTTCTTATATGCCATCAAATATTCCTGTTTTAATAAGTGCTGAGTGTTAAAAAAAATTTTTTAAAAGATTTGTTCAAATGTAATTTAAAATAAAATAACATTTTTGTAAGTTTGTGACTACATATTATGGGCTTGGAACCAGCAGTAGAAATGTTGGGTTTTCCATTATACAGGCTCAAGTCTGGTTTAGCCACACATTTCTACTACTAGTTTTTAAAGTGGAAGAAAAGCCTAACTCTAAGCTCAAAAAATGTCCCTCCCAACCTATCCCGTCTACCCTGTTTAAAACAAATCTGTGTACTTACCGATTTTTAATCTGCTCCTGTCCATTCCGTGATCTTGTAGGTCTGGCACCCCTATGTAAGGAATCTCTCAACTGCTGTGAACACCTGGGGCCCTCCTTCCCCATGCTCACTGACCCAGGGGAGCCAGACCTCCTGGACTATGTAACTGAAGCAGAGCCGATTTAAGAATAGGTAAGTACACAAATCCTTTTTTTTTTTATACAGGGCGGGCAGGATTAGAGGGAGGAAACATTTTTAACAATAGTTAAAGCGTTTGTGAACCCATTTGTATAAGTATTCCAGACCCTCTATTAGAGCTTGACATAGCACAAAAACAAGCAGTATAAATACCAATATATATTTTTTAGCTGTCTTCAGGCCGGTCACATGATTCACGGCCGCTTTCCAGCTCCAATAGATTGTTCCGCGGCAGCTGGGGATATCCCATGGCCACTCGGCTCATCCCACAGAAGCTTTGTCTCGTAGCTGTAAAGTGGCCACGAGTCGCGTGACCAGCTTGATGACCGCTCAAAATCGATATTTACACTGCTCCTAAATGATTTACACAGCGTGGTATGCCAGCCTCTAATTAGAGGTGCTAGCGGTGGCAATTATAGGTTTGGTGGTGCTGAGTGGAGACAGACAGAGGGGGAGATGACAGGCAGGAAGATGGTGGAGGGGGACAGCGTATGACGGAGGGACGCACTTTGACCATGGTGGTCATGATTTTCTGATTTTCGTGGTCAGTATAGAGAGGGCATACAGGAAGTGGCAGGTTCAGGGAGGTTTTTTAACAGTTTAGAGAGGAGTAGATTACACTGCACAAGCACTGTGCTGTTTAATCTGCTTTGCTGATGTACAGCGATTTGCGGGAACGAGCCGATCTGCCACCATAAAATGATGGCAGCTGGTCGACAAGTGGTTCAAATGTAAGGTTTCTGTGATGTAAAAAATGAGACCAAGATGAATCATTTCAGAACTTTTTCCACCTTTTTAATGTGACCTATAAACTGTACATCTCTATTGAAAAACGAACTGAAATCTTTTTTTTTTTTCGGGGGGGGGGGGGGGGGGGGGGATGAAATAATATGGTTGCATAAGTGTGCACACCTTTAAACTAATACTTTATTGAAGCATGTTTTGATGTTATTTCAGCACTCAATCTTTTTGGGTACGAGTCTATCGGTATGGTACCTCTTGGCCTGGCAATATTTGCCCACTCTTCTTTACAAAAATACTCCAAATCTGTCAGATTGCGAGGGCATCACCTGTGCACAGCCCTCTTCAGATCACCCCAATCCAAATCCAATGGGATTCAGGTCTGGGCTTTGGCTGGGCCATTCCAAAGCTTTATTCTTCTTCTGGTGAAGCCATTCCATTGTTGATTTGGATGCATGCTTTGGGTCGTTGTCATGATGAAAGATGAAGTTCCTTTTCATGTTCAGCTTTCTAGCAGAAGCCTGAAGGTTTTGTGCCAATATTGACTGATATTTGAAACTGTTCATAATTCCCTCTACTTTGACTAAGACCCCTGTTCCAGCTGAAGAAAAACAGCCCCAAAGCATGATGCTGCCACCACCATGCTTCACTGTGGGTACGGTGTTATTTTGGTGATCTGCAGTGTTGTTCTTTCACCAAACATATCTTTTGGAATCGTGGCCAAAAAGTTGAACCTTGGTTTCATCAGACCATAACACATTTTCCCACATGTTTTTGGGAGACTTCAGATGCATTTTTGCAAAATGTAGCTGAGCTTGGATTCTTTTCTTCTTAAGAAAAGGCTTCCATCTTCCCAATTTTTCTTTATTAAAAGTCTTGCAATCAATAAGCATAAAATCACTATATATATATATATATATATATATATATATATATATATATATATATATATATATATATACATATTTACATAAATTAAAATAAATATAGCAAATCTGCTCTCAAACAAAAAAAGAAAAAAGTCTTTACAGCAAAAACATAAATCCTATTACGACTCACACCATTAAAGCAGACATGAAACTTGTGAGGTCAAGAAACAAACCCGCACCCATTATGCATGCAACCCTTCTTCAAAAAGAAGATACTAACCAACAAAAGCTAAGGGAGTGTAAGAAACAGAAAAAGAAAAGAGCTCCTCACCCAGAGATGGGCAGTTCACCAAAGGCAGGTCTGATATTCCTCCACGTTTATCCAGACTGCCCGAGGCTCCCTGCCCTTCTCAAGGCCCCAAATTTTCCCAACCTCACCCAGAATATCATGCACCACCACCTCAACAGAGAGGACTTTCTTCTGCAGGGTAATCTGGCACCGTGCATTCCATGTGAAGTAACGTACAACTATACGAACTAAAAACAGTGTATCCAAATCAAAATCCCAGTGAGTCGGGAATGCCCCATACACCCACTCCGCATAACTCATGCGATAGAAAAAGGGGATGCCTAGAGCCCTCCCCACCCTTTTATCCACTTCTATGTTAAAGGGACACTGGAGCAAAAAGTGGTCCATAGACTCCACTTTACCAACACACTCCGCTCTAGGACAATCCCGATCATCCACAGGGCGATGCTTCAAGTTCCCTCTCACATAGAGCCTTCCATGGAAAGCGAGCCAGGCTTGATCCCTAAATTTCAAGGTGATTCTTTCTAAATTTAGTAAACGTAACCCTTCCCTCATTACAGAGCCTGGGCAATCCCTTAAGGTCAGTGACACACTGAAAGCAGCAAAATCCCAAAATCCTCTTTTCCAGAAACTTCCTGGGGAGGGACTTGATATCCTCCACTGTCACCTGCCACTGCCGAAGTATTTTCAGACACGGGGCAACATAAGCCGGGAGCTTGCCATGTCGGGCTCTCAGACTTTTCACTGACTCGCCATCTTCCCAGCATCGCAGAAAAGGCCTAAAAGAAGAATGAATAATACCCACCCATCCTGGCGGGTTCTCTGTTAGCATGTTACCAAGATTGTACTTTAAAAACAGTAGAGAAAATAAAACTATTGGGTTAACCATTCCTAGGCCACCCTCCCTCCTAGACAGGTAAGTTACATTGCGTTTGATCAGGTTCACCCTACTTCCCCCATAACAGTTGAAAAAAACAACTGTACACCCTTGCATAGAGAGATACTGGCAAGATACAGACAAAGCTGACATATAAAAAAAATTGGGACCAGGTACGTTTTGATCAAGTCAACCCTCTCCCTCAAGGAGAGCTTCCATTTGTTCCAGCTTGCCACTTTGGCATTGGCACACACCAACCTGCTTTCCCAATTTCGATGACCATAGTCACCAGGACCAAATTTGATGCCCAACACTTTAATTTCCTGCTGGGGCTCTGGGAAGGCATCCGGAAGTTCGAAGCTTTCACCCTCCTCACCCATCCAGAAAACATCACTCTTTTCATGATTGACTTTAGAATCAGAAGCCTCTGTGTACTGCTCTATCATAGAGACCACCTCCTACGCCTCCTCCGTTCCAGTAACGGCTACATCATCGGCATAGGCCACGACCCTAAAAGGTGGCACACCAACAATGCCCAAAGGCACCCCACACAAAGATCCACTCTCTAGCCTTGGGTCGATTGCGAATACATATAACAGGGGGCTCAGAGGACATCCCTGGCGCACGCCAGAGCCAACCTCAAAAGGCCGCCTAACCCAACCATTAACCAGTGGGAAGCTCTCAGCCCCTCTATATAATGTCTTCAGCCAATCTATAAACCTCCCCTGCAGGCCGTATCTACCAAGTAGCAAATACAGGTACTCGTGATTGACTCTATCAAAAGCCTTCGCCTGATCCAATGCCAGCAAGTACTTTCACCATCCAGCAGCCCTGCATCGTTCCAAAGCCTCCCGGACAGCTAAAATCACTGAAAAGGTACTTCTACCCTGGACCGAGCAGTGCTGATGACTGGACAATAAATCGCGTGCCACTGATGACAAGCGCCAAAAAAGAATCTTCGCCAAGATCTTTCTATCAACATTGAGAAGACTGATGGGGCGCCAGTTCTCAATCATTGAGGGGTCTTTACCTTTTGACAGAAGAATCACAGCGGATTGCCTCATGGAGGGAGGGAGCGAACCCTCTTCTAGACAGCTGTTATAAACCTCTGCTAAAAAAGGAGCCAGAATGGACTTAAAACACTTGTAGAATTCATCCGTCAACACATCTGGCCCAGGCGATTTTTTTTTTGGTACCCAGCTTCTCTATAGCATGAACTACCTCATCCACTGAAATTGGTTCTGTCAAATCCATCAAAGACAATGTACCACTTCCCAATCCTGGAGTAGAATCCAGAAAACTTTCCATCTTGTCCCGACAAAGGTCCCTTCTTCCCAGAAGGTCTGCGTAATATGATCTGAAGATCTCCAGGATCCCTGATCTGGACTTCACCAGGGAACCCGTACTATCCCTCATGACCGTCTAAACTGCTATGCCTTGCTTACAGTTCTGGTAAGGATCAGGTGAGTGATATTTTCCATAATCCCTCTCCAGAACCAAGGAGGCACGCCGGTCATATTGACACTTTCTAAGAAGAAACTTCACCTCAGAGATCTCCTCTATACGAGACAAGACGATCAAGCTTCCTCCACAAATGCTGGTAGGCAATGTACATACCAAGCTGCTTCTTCTTACTTATAGCCTTGAAAAATCCAATCGCCCTTTGTTTCACAAGTTCCCACCACTCTGACTTACTGCTGCAAAAGTCCAGAATAGAAACCTGTGCCTAAAAAAAATCCTCAAAGGATTGTCTTACCTCTACATCTTCTAGGAGAGCCGAATTCAGTTTCCAGGTACCCCTTCCCCTGGGTGGAGTGTCCGAGGCATTCAGAGTCAGACAGCATACAGTGGTCAGAGAACTCCACCGCCCTCAACTCAGGAGCAGAGAAAGCAGAGTTCTCCTTTAAAAAAAAAAACTATCTATCCTACTCTGATTATTCCCTCTCTGAAATGTGAATCCCGTGCTGCCATGGCAGTGCTTAATATGCACATCTACCAGGCCTGCTTGTCTCACCATATCTCTAAGAAAAACGCTATCGTACAGAGCCTCTCCTGTCTTCAGGCCTAATTATGGTGTTAAAATCACCTCCAAAGACAACCTGCTGGGACATAAAAAGGAAGGGCTTGATCTCTGTGAGGTATTTCCTGCCCCATCTTGACTGCGGTCCATAGATATTGATCAGACGCAGGTCCTGCCCCCTAACAGACGTCCAAGACCATGCATCTCCCAATCTCTACCTCAATTACCCGCCAGAACGTTACCATATCGGTTTTAAAAAGGACCGCAACTCCGCTGCAGGGCTCAGCCACAAGAGACCAAAAGGAGGGACCGCATCTCCACTCCCTTTTTGCTAGATGGACATCGGCCAAAGTATTGAGCCAGGTCTCTTGCAAAAATAAAATCTCGGCATCAAACTTGCTGAGCAAAAATAGGGCAATATCACGAGCTCTTGCAGATTTAATGCTGGCGACATTAATGGTCGCCACCTTTTATTGGAGTGGGAACTGCCATTAGGATGATGGGGTAGTAGTTTCTTAACCTTTGCCACACTCTCATCACCAGAAACAGCTCAATTCAAATTATGTGACTCCCCCTCATCCATGGATGATAAAGAGAAGGCTATATCAGACATCCCATCACCTGACAAAACTGAAAAAGTATTACCAAGAGGAACCCCTCCTGGGTCCGACTCTGAGGAAGAAATAACCACCTTCTTTTTCTTCCTCCTAAACTTCCCCCACCCCTCATTATCCGAATCCCCCTCAACATAGGGTGAGACATGGGATATGGACACCCTTCCATCAGCCCCACCCCCATCCAGCACCCCCACATTCCCCTGACCACGTTTGCGCTGCTGAGGGACAGGGACTGGAGGCTGAGAAGGAAGATCCACTAAACCTGCCCCCCCAGCAGCTTCCGCTAGTCTGGAGGATCTACGTACAGCAGGACCAGGGACCACCACATGGGGGACAGACTCGGGGGACCACAACACTAGGGGAAACAGAATCCAAAACAACAGATGGAACAGACACAGGAGGGACAGACTCAGGGACCACATTACTAGAGGAAACAGAATCCGAAACAACAGATATAACAGACACAAGGGGGACAGCAACAGTTTCAGCAGCCTCATCCTCCTTATCTAGCCTCTGCAGCTCAGCCTCCAATCCTGGCAAGTTATGTAAAGCCTCCGAGCACTGACTATAAGGATGACCGAGCTTTTGGCACAAATTGCACTGAATTTCGGCACAATCTTTAGCCAAATGGTCCAGATCCTGGCATAGTGAACACTTCTTACGGGTGCAAGTAGATGCAAAATGGCCTTTTTCACCACATTTATTACAGACTTTGGGCTGACCCTGGTAGAATATAGTCTGCCAATCTCTCCCCAGAAAGGCTGAACAGGGCAGATGTTGGACTACATTTCCCAGCATCCCCAATTTTAGTGACACTGTCCAGGCCCCTGTCCATATGCCATGTTTGTCCAGGACCTTCTGCAGTGGAGTGAGGACCTCACCATATCGGCGTAGCCATACTATTAAATCAGCCTCTGGTATGGATTCGTTGCGCACCAGGAACGTCACCGATTTTATCAGAGGCTGCCTGGAAATCACCTTTGGCACCAAACCACTCCACTGCGGAAGGCCCTTGCACCTTCCATATCGCTCCCAGAATAAATCCAGACCCTCAGGCTTTACAAAGGACAAATCAAACTCATAACTCCCCACTGGGCAAATCAAAGCAAATATATCCAAGGCTTTAAACCCCATTTCCAAAACTAACTCCCCCCCCTTACTGATGGGGTCCCCTCCCAACTGAACCACATTCCTCCTCCTGTACCCACTACCCATTCCACCACCAAACCTCCCCAAATTGTGACCACTAACATTTGCAACATTCCCCCCACCCTCCTTGGTGCGACTCCCCAAAACTGACGCATAACTGCCCACTTTCTTCCCAGCAGAAAAAAACATTTGTGTGTTTTGAACCGTCTGACATTTCTAGCAGATATTGATTGTACAGATTTGGTCTGCACAATCGATGAGTCTTTCCTCTGAGCAGAGAGAGAAATGTCATTTTTATTTTTCCCAGCAGTATTAACCCCTTCACCATGACCACCACCCACCATATTCATTGTTTTATCATTACTGTCATTCTTAATACTTGCTGGTATATTCACATGTCCTGCAGTCTTCCCAACAGTGTCAGTTCCCACTGCTGTGCTGGTGGAATCTTCAGCTGGCCTGTTCTCTTCCATCAGGACAGGACTTTCTGCAGAGGATAGTGCAGGCTGGACTGACACATCCATGGCTTCCATTGCACATGGTGCAGTAAGCTGACCCCCTCCCCCACCAGCATCAATCAGCTCTGTTGGAACACAGAGAGGCTCAGGTGAGGCAATCTCATTGCAGGTGTCAGTCATACTGTGTGAAACCCATGCAGCAAACTTGGTAGTGGAACTACAGGTCTCAGCAAATGCAGGTGCAGCAACATCCCTGTTCAGGGGGTTTGGTGCAGGTTCATCTTCATTCCCTGGTTGATTTTTCTGCACATCCTCAGGGACCTCTGATAGATCATCAGAAATTACAAACTTGTCTCCTCTCAGGGGTGACTCCATCCGCTGGATGAAGGTCAGGATGCCATGCTCACTCTCAACCCCCTGGCTGGTTGCCGCCAGCGATTCAAAGGCCTTACATGGGGGGAAGAGGAGCAGAGGCAGATGGACCCCGGTCATCCATATCCTAAGGCTGATCCACTGAACATGCTGAGGACTGGCTGACAAATCTCTCGTCAAATTTTTCTTTAAATGCACCACTTTTTTCTTTTAGTTTTTCCAACAATAAGGTTTGCTGCTTTACTTTTTCCTCCAAATCCTGTAAGGCTTCATGGCTGTCCGATTTTTACTCCGGGCCTGGAAGTATTCGGCTTTGAAGTTTTTATGCTCCGCTTTAAAAACTTTAAGCTTCTCCTCCGCTATCCCAATCACCTTAAAGCGATTGACAACCTTCTGGCTGAAGACACTGGCATCCACACCAGTGCCCGGACCTATAGACAGATCCTCCATCTCCTCCTCACTGGGCCCGTGTCATCAGAGGAATCCCTCTCAGGGCCTCCCCCAGGATCAGGCATTATTCCTGGGCCAAGCTAGCAGGCAAGGCCCAGGCTTGAAAAAAAAGGGCTGGATCTCACAGAGAGCTCTTTGGGTGTGTCCTCCTTCCATCTTCCCACTCTTCCCCATAGCCTAGACATATGAAGAATACGGGAGATTGCTGTCACATGTACCGCACAGCCGGTACTTGCCAGCTATTCCTGCAGCTCCTTTAATGCTGCTGTAGGCCTCTTGCCATCCTCCCAACCAGTTTTCTTCTCGTCTTTTCATCAATTTTGGGGTGACATACAGTTCTTGGTAATGTCACTTTTGTGCCATATTTTCTCCACTTGATAATAACTGCCTAAAAAAAAAAAATATGGAGATTGGACGTTGGAGATTAAACATACCATTGTGATTGATAAAGCCAAGTATGAATCTGGGAGTTAATTTAATTTGTTTTGATTAATGTCATGGTCCCCTGATATTTAAATGCATAATAAATTAA
Organism: Lithobates pipiens; assembly: GCF_037356315.1. Lineage (NCBI taxonomy): Eukaryota > Metazoa > Chordata > Amphibia > Anura > Ranidae > Lithobates > Lithobates pipiens. The sequence continues at coordinate 559,833,633 of NW_027507758.1, read as the reverse complement.
ATAAATAATACATCATTCTGAATATAATAAAAAATTGCTTTACTTGCAGGTTTTCTTCTGTAAGTATTTTTAGACAGTGGGTGCTTTTGATACTTCCCTCATAATTGAGGACTATGTATATTACTAGTTACTCTTTATTTGATTTTCCAGTATACACAAGCATCTTACTCCTGATGATTGGCATGAAGCCATGAAACGTGTTGGTTTACAACTTAAGGTGCCTACACAATGTCTATTTAAATCATGTATTTCAATTGTTGGCATATCCATTATGTGATTTATGTATTTAAGATCTGTAATTTTATTTACTTAAATATATATCTGGATGTATGGTCTTGATTATGCCTATTTATTTTTTGCATTAAAATGTATTATTATTAATAGAATGATCATGTTAATAAGTTTTCATGATTATATTCAGAATTATGTATTATTTATTTCATTTATTATGCATTTAAATATCAGGGACTACCCCTAGGGGACCACGACATTAATTTAATCAAAATTGATTAAATGAACTCCCAGATTCATACTTGGCTTTATCAGTCACAATGGTATGCTTCATGTAAAGTCCTACGTCCATTCCCCAATTATTTTTTTACAATACATTTTGGGATGGAGGAATGCCATTGTTTAAATTAAGGTTGCGATGGGTCACACTTGCTTTTGTTTTTGACGATGACTGTCTTCACTGCGTTCCATGGTATATCTAAAGCCTTGGAAATTCTTTTGTACCCATCTCCTGACTGATACCTTTTAAAAATGAGATCCCTCTGCTGCTTTGGAAGCTCTCTGTGGACCATGGCTTTTGCTGTAGGATGCGACTAAGAAAATGTGAAAATGTCAAGAAAGGCCTACTAGAACAGCTGAACTTTATTTGAGTTAATCAGAGGCAGTTCAAATAATGGCAGGTGTGTACTGACTCATATTTAACATGAGTTTGAATGTGATTGCTTAATTGTGAACACAGCTACATCCCTAGTTATAAGAGGGTTTTTTTTATTTCCATTTGTTTTTTAGTTGAGTTGTCACGTTAAAGTTGGAAAAAGTTCTTAAATGATTTTATCTTTGTCTAATTTTTTTACATCTGTCATTTTAACAGGGGTGTGTAGACTTTTTATATCCACTGTATAAGACTTTAGACACCGGAAATGCATTGCTATTTTTCAAAAGAAATTTAACAGAAAAGGCTACTGCTCCAGAATGCTTAACACCTATAGATGTTCTCTATAAGATAGTAAATCTTCCCTTTTTAATTTGGTTCCACTTTAATATACAGCATCCATTTAGCAGAGCTGATATGTAGGAATTTATGTCCCTGAAGTCCAAGTAAAATTTGCACTAAAGTACACAAAAATGAACAATAGAATTTGAGTATACTGATGGATGATGTCTGGTGACCATTAAAAAAATGACAGCTTGGCGAGGCCATTATCACAGTGTGGGCAACGAATGTTCAGTGTGAATAAACACCCAAGGTAAAGTGATTTACTTTTATTGTCGCTCAATGTAATTCCACTTACTGAAAACTTGCTCTCAGGAAAATGTGTTAATTAAAGGCATTTTGTTTATTTTGCCTTGCTAAGTAATGTGTGTGAACGTGGGAGTTCAGACCTGCCGGTGTAACCTATAGCTACAAAGAATCATTGTTCTGAAAGATAACAAAAGCAAGAAATAGTCAACGCATAAGAGGACTCTTATACTCCGAGAAATATTGTCCTTGCTGGACCTCAAGGATACTGGAACAAGCCAGAAACAAATTTGAGCTTCCGATATTGTTTTGGGTGAGTATTATAGAATGAATTTAAGTCATTGGATTACTTTAACAACAATAGAGAAGCAGTTTCAGGAGAAAAGTAATCAAATCGATCAAATGGCAGTGTTCATATTGCTTTTAATGCAGGTTTCCTTTACAGTTAAACTCCAGTCAATTAGCTATATATATGTGTGTGTGTGTGTGTGTGTGTATATATATATATATATATATATAAGAGAGAGAGAGAGAGAGAGATAGATAGATATAGAGTCCTTGGTACTCATACTGTGCACCAGCACTAACTTATTTGTAACTACTTCTGTCTGCAGATCAGTCGGTCCAGGAGTACTTTTGAGCCCATTTCAAGTGGTTCTAAAGTGAAAATGTTTTTTACCTTAATGCATTTCCTGCATTAAGGTAAAAACATCCAAGTGCCCGTTTTACCCACCCCATCCCTAAACACTAACCTGACTCCTGTCACTGTTCCAGAGCTGTCTCGGCTGCAGTACCCCTCCCCTCGTTTCCTGGCCACACAGAGATCAGTGGGAGCCGTAGGCTTCTGCTGCTGTCAGTCAAATTGCTGTGAAAGGGAGCCGGGGCATGGCTTACTGGCTCTGTGTATATATGGATGCATATTGCCTGGCTCGCAGCACATGTGAGCCTCCATCTTGCTAAGGAGGCACCTGGAGGAAAGAGGAGCAGGTAAGTATAGCATCCAGCTGTAATGAATGTTTGCCCCGAAAATGCATTGATTGTCTATTGACCTGCTTGTTGTAACTAGTTGAACGATAGAGTTTGGACTCCTAGTGTTTTGTTTTCATTTGGCATTCTCTTTGACCTATTACACTGTGTTGTAAAGAAGGAGACCTGATTATTCTCTAAATGAACACCAGTCTTGCCCCTCCACCAGTGGGTAGAGAATGTGTGTGTGTGCTGGTAGAGGGAACTCCTGGGGAAAAAGCCAACGTGTGTGTTCCGGGAGAGGGATCTCCCTGGGAAAAGACCAATGTGTTTGTGTGATGGAGGAGGGATCTCCCTGGGAAAAGATCAATGTGTTTGTGTGCGTGTGTGATGGAGGAGGGATCTCCCTGGGAAAAGATCAATGTGTTTGTGTGCGTGTGTGATGGAGGAGGGATCTCCCTGGGAAAAGATCAATGTGTTTGTGTGTGTGATGGAGGAGGGATCTCCCTGGGAAAAGACCAATGTGTTTTGTGTGTGTGTGATGGAGGAGGGATCTCCCTGGGAAAAGACCAATGTGTTTGTGTGTGTGTGTGTGTGTGTGTGATGGAGGAGGGATCTCCCTGGGAAAAGATCAATGTGTTTGTGTGTGTGTGTGTGTGTGTGTGATGGAGGAGGGATCTCCCTGTGAAAAGATCAATGTGTTTGTGTGTGTGTGATGGAGGAGGGATCTCCCTGGGAAAAGACCAATGTGTTTGTGTGTGTGTGATGGAGGAGGGATCTCCCTGGGAAAAGATCAATGTGTTTGTGTGTGTGTGCGATGGAGGAGGGATCTCCCTGGGAAAAGACCAATGTGTTTGTTTGTGTGTGTGTGTGTGTGTGTGATGGAGGAGGGATCTCCCTGGGAAAAGATCAATGTGTTTGTGTGTCATGGAGGAGGGATCTCCCTGGGAAAAGATCAATGTGTTTGTGTGTGTGTGTGTGTGTGATGGAGGAGGGATCTCCCTGGGAAAAGATCAATGTGTTTGTGTGTGTGTGATGGAGGAGGGATCTCCCTGGGAAAAGATCAATGTGTTTGGTCTTTTCCCAGGGAGATCCCTCCTCCATCACACACATAAACACATTGGTCTTTTCCCAAGGGAGATCCCTCCTCCATCGCACACACAAACACATTGGTCTTTTCCCAGGGAGATCCCTCCTCCATCACACACACAATGTGTTTGTGTGTGTGTGATGGAGGAGGGATCTCACTGGGGAGAGACCAATGTGTGTGAGTGCCGGAAGTGGGATCTCATTGGGGGAAAAAAGCATTCTGTATGCTGGAGGTGTGATGTCACTAGAAAAGAACCAGGAAGAGACAGAATATCCCAGTGGTAAAAAAATAAAACATTGAATTAGCCATTATCCCCATTGGGAATGTGAAATAGTTGTAATAACAAAACTCTAACTTAGGCATTATATTATCATGCATATCTGCCCAGAGTTTAGCTTTAAAAACAACTCTCTATCCTGACAAATTTAAATCTTTCACATCCTGTTTTTTACCCCCTCTCATTTTTGATTACTGGTTTGGCACATCAGCATTGTTAAGCCTGTTTTTTCTGAGCAACAACTGAAAATGGCTATCCATTTTGTTCCAAATTGCTTTTTAAATACAGTAAAGTACATTTTACCTTTTTATTCATAGCTGCAGGTAGTAATGTGAAGTAATCATGCAGGCCAAAAAAGGCAAAAAAAAAAAATAGCCACAGGTAGTCAATTGCCATTATTAGATTAAAAAATAAAAAGTTTTTTTTTTGTTGTAATGCTTTTTACGCTACTTATAATAAAAACATGTACACTCTTAGTGCAGGGTCTTTGTTACAGTGATAATGGGAATTAGACTGGGGAGAACTGTAACAAGGGGTGATATTTGTGAAAAAGGGCAGAATGCATGCTCAGTATGCAGAAATGTATAGGGTAACTGGTTATATGACAGCCCTAATTAATGTAACAGAGAGGTTTAAGTAGCGCTCTAACTTGGGAAAAAAAAAGTAAGTGACATTGACACACAAAACATGAAAATAGAACCATGGTCTACCTTTTTTAAAAGAAATGACTGCTGCGGCACTTAAAGTAATTGTAAACACAATTTTTTTATTATTTAGTAGCAAACGGGTTTAAACTTACCTGCTCTGTGCAATGGAATTGCATAAAGCTGATTTGAATCCTGTCTAAATTGCCCTAGTGTATGAATGTGAGTTAGGGACCTTAGATTGTAAATTCCTTGAAGAAAAGAGACTGATGTAGGCATACAATATGTTTTTGTAAAGCGCTGCATAAATCAATGGTGCTATATAAGTCCCTGAACAAATAAAAATAAATAAAGCAGCCCCCAAACCTCCTGTTCTCAGGTCCCCTGCTGGCACTCCTGGCTCCTCTTCTTTTCGGTCTGCCACCAAAAGAAGCCACTTCCTGTAGCCACACACCAACTCTCTGCTAAGCTGAGTTGCCTGCTGCTATAGACACAGACAGCAAGGCTCTGCCCTGCCTCCCATTCCCTTGTCACAGGATTTGACTGACATTTGGTCCTGCTGCCTTGACAAAGTCTGCAAGAGGGGAGAAGGGAGAGAGCCACTACAGACGACAAAGCACTAAATCAAATGAGAGCTCAGGTAAGTATGGGAGGCTGTGGTGGTGAGGGGGCATAGTGCTACCTAAATATTTTTTTTACCTTCTTAAAAGGAATGTATTGGGTAAAAAAAAATGTTTATGCTTCAGAACCACTGTAATTGGAAGCACACCTGCACTTAGTTATACTTTGGTCCCCCCTGCAATGTCACACAAATACCTGTTGATCCATCTAGTGAAGTCCACCTCTTGCTGCTTTTTGTGATGGGGTGTGAATGCTGCTTTACAGTTCTTGACTTCAGAGCAGCATTGACACCTTCACATATGCAGTGTGTTCCCCATTAACTCATTGGGCATCAAGTGGAGGCCTACCCCATGGTGGGTTCTTCTGGACTACTCAAGGCGGCAAGGGTCCCTTGTTATAACACAGGGATTGCACTTTGCCTGAACATAGCTCTGGGACCAGACGAGAGCTACGGTCATGTGAAAGTCAAACATTAAAGTACCGGTAGTCCCCCCAACTCAGATGAGCCACTTGTGTGTAGTGTTATATGGAGTTCTTCTAAGGATAGAGACTCATATTCTACACACTTGAACAAGTGCTTGAGTTGCATTAGGAGGCACACCCAGAGCCTATGCCAACTCCATCAGTCAGCATAACTCTATCTCACTCCCGGTAGCAAAATGGGGTCGTGCCAAGCACACAGCGTGGACCTCATGCATGCTCACTTAACTCTTGTTCCTCCGCACCCAGTGAGCAGGACATAACTCTCTATAATGCTAATCTGCTCCCAGGGACCGACGTAGACAGACCGCTAGGGAGGTAGCCGTGACACCGGACCCCCTCTCAACTGGACAACTTGTCACCTTACCAGGTACCACAACAACAACAGCTGTTTTCAGTTAACCTTTTGTTGCTCTGATGTTACTAGAACCTTTTTTTGTGCTGTAGTTGACTCAGACGCTTGTATGTGCTCCAGGGTCCTTTGTGCACCCCTTGAGTAACTTCATAGCAGGCTTTGTGTGGTTAACAACTTTTACTAAAAGCTCAGCATGATAAACACAACATGGCAAAACATCCTTTTTCTAGCTAACGCTAACAGTGGCTGGCCCAGGGTACCTGCGTAGGTAAAGTTCTTGTGGGTGTAGTCTGTAGCTGGCAAGATTTGATTAGAGAAGTTCATGACTTGGGTGTACTCTGAAGGCCAGTGCTCCGTAGAAGAACTACAAGTATCAGCATGTCCTGCAAGGTTTCTTTTGTTTAGCCCATTGATCTGTATTCTCTTGAGACTTGATCCTCTGCCTGTTTATATGCTATAGGGCAGGACAACCCCCCCCCTCCCCCTTAACCTTGGCAGCCATACTGGTCTGGCGAACGTGAACACAGTATTCATCCTGCCTAAAAGTGTATGTTTTAGAGTGGGATGACAGGATGTTTTAGGGGACATGGCTATGAGCATTGTCATTGCTTGTCAATCGGCATCTGGCCGCACCTACACCTACCCACTGCTTTCTCGATTAAGCACATTGCCTCTGCTGTTGAAACCCTCCCAGTGTGAGCTGTTGTGTCTGTGAGGGGGAATGGATGAGGCACAAAAGAGGGAGATTAATGCCATGTACACATGACCGGGCTTTTCCTCAAACTGAACTCCGTCTGACTTTTCAACTGACTTCCATCGAATCGGACTTGTCTACACACAATCACACCAAAGTCCGACAGATTCGACCGTGATGGCGTACGACCGGACTAGAATAAGGAAGTTCATAGCCTGTAGCTAATAGCTGCCCTAGCGTCGGTTTTCATCTGTCAGACTAGCATACAGATGAACAGATTTTTCGACCGGACTCGAGTCCATTGGAAAGATTTGAAACATGTTCTAAATCTAAAGTCCGTCTGATTTTTCGACAACAAAGGTCTGATTAAACCCACACACGGTCACATTGTCCGACAGATTCGTTCCGTCGGACCTTTGCTGTCCAAAAGTCTGGCCATGTGTACACGGCATTGGGCTTACCCAGGAAAAGAAAATTCTTTTTTTTGTTTGTTTTTATTTATTTGTTGGTATTGAATTTGCTTTGTCTTTTACATAGTTACTGGATTTGGGACCTGCTGTGGCTGTCACATTTCTTTAGAGACCTAAATGAACTTTAGAGGGGTCATTCTTATAATAATGAGTGATAACAGGGTTAGTCAAAGAAATTAACACAGAAAGAAGAGAAGGGAGAAAACAACAAAGGGCAACACAAGACTGTCACTGTATAGTTGTAGCATCCCAGCCTTGGTTAGTCCATGTTAGATAGATAGATATAGGTGGCCTGGTGCACTGCAAAAGACAGAGTTGCAACCTTCCTTGCCCTGCTAAGAAAGACAGCTAATGAGATGAAAGCTGATGAGCAACAATTATCCCCATTCTTTTTTTCCTAGCGACTCTTCACTTTGACAGCTTGGGTCCTAGGCTACCAAAAGTATTAATAGTGAGTCATTATACTTTTGCACACATATTTTAAAGCATAATTCCAGGCATGATATGGTATACACTTAGCAGCTGCAGCTAAACAATTTGATCATAGGAATACTTGCATAATAGTTTCTTCTGGCTTGGGATTTAGTGGCATGGACAGGAGAAGGCAGGAAATCCCTACACACACACACACACACACTCACATTTTGGGATCTTACAGTCTTCACTAGCAGAAGGCAAGGGGGGGGGGGGTGGGGGGTTAAGGGGCCTCCTCTGAACCATTCAGGAGGCAGGATAGCTCTAGACAGCGGATGGAGGGTGAGAGCTGGAGCTGCCGGAGTTAACTTTTCAAGTGTCCCAGCAGGTGATTGGTTGCTAAGACGCCCTTCATTCTAACAAACAGTCACCCGCTGGGACACTTGAAATGTTAACTCTGGCAGCTCCCACCCTCCACCCAGAGCTGCTTTGTCTCCCGCTGTCAGCATTGTCCTCGTGGCTGCCTTTCCGCTCTGCTATGATGACAGCAGGTGAAGAATGGGCTCTTAAATGGTGGTCAAGATGGCACAGCTTCTCAGTCCACACTTGGCGCATGGTCTGGCATTTAGTGATGCCTGCTGTAAGAGGTAATTATTTATATGAAATAATTCCTATTTACCTGGTTTTAGGAAATATATACAGTATATTTAGTACAGAATACAAAAAAACGACATGTTTGCAGTTTTTGTATTTTTTTTTCCGCATTCATTTTAGACACAATAGAATTAAATAAAGGATTGAAGAGACAATAGGATTAAATAGAGACATCGACAAGAATGCTGCATCGGTAGTTTGAATATGTGAACATACTGTGTAAAAGAAATTGGTAAGAATGAATCCATAAAATTCTGCTGTTTATAGCTTCATGTGTTTGTTCAGCAACTGCTCCATATATGGATAAGCTGCTTTTTCCAAGAACTTCACTGATATACTGGCTACGTTTACTGATAATGGGAAAATTATCTTTTCAGAGCGATGGGAGTAGAGAAATGTCTTTGACACCTTAATTCCATGCAAACAATAATCTGCAGTCTGAATAAAACTCTATCATTATCTTTGTAAACTGAATAATTTATGTTGTTAATACTGTGGAAATGTTGGTGCCACAGATACTTCCCCAATGCGTTCACCGATGCTTACAGCTAAAACCTGTATTTATTTAGACAAGCAGATATCTCCCAGTGAATGGCAAGAAGAGACATAAGCCTGTTGTATGAGAATTGGGATTTGATGATCCACAAAGATCTGAGGAGATCAGCCCCAAAAGACTAGCAAATGGTCTCTGGAGCAGCTCAATGTGCACACCCAAAAATAAGGGAGTGAGCTGAGAGAGCCCCCCATAGCAGGGATATGCAATTAGTGGACCTCCAGCTGTTGCAGAACTTCAAATCCCATGAGGCATAGCAAGACTCTGACAGCCACAAGCATGACACTCAGAGGCAGAGGCATGATGGCACTTGTAGTTTTGTAACATCTGGAGGTCCGCTAATTGCAGATCCCTGCCCTATAGCGTAGGGTTCAAAAGGTCCATCAATTGAAAAAAAGGTAAGTGACTTACATCTGTTGAGGCTGCGGTCAACCCTATGGGGTGGAAACAAGCAACCTTTCCGTGCCTGTGTGTGTGGAGAAAGCCCTGTCACCACACAGGATGAGGATATTTACTCTTGATGCCATGGAATTCCCAGTCCTTTATCCTTTATGGGGTTCTCTGGTGGTTGTTTGAACTAGGTGAGTAAAAAAATGTAAAAATAAAAATCCTGTTGGTGCTCCGATCAGCAGAAGCACTTGAAGTCCTATGTCTACATAGCTGCCACCTGGCTACATGTCTAAAAATGGATTGGAGACATCTGGTTTAACGAACATCAAATTGCTTTATTTCACCAAAAAATAAAGCATTTCGACATCTCTGACTAATTCTCAGTCATGTAGCTAGATGCCAGCTACTGCAAAATGAATTAAGACTATTCAGTTCCCTCCTAATGCCCAGGGTGTCTATTGTTACATCATTTTCTGTGGGGGAACGGTTCTTCCTGTCAGAGAGCAGAGGATAGTGGAACCTGAAGTCCTGCTGCCAACCCCCTTTTGAAATACAAATCCCAGAAGAGCTTAATCAAAAAGGGATTATGGGAAAGCCTATAAATTTGACAGTGTTGGTCAGGCTCACTCTCTTGGCCCAGGGACTTCAGAGAAGACGGTGGGATGCTGCCGTTCTGCACATACATTCAGCAGCTCAGCCCATGCTAGGAAAAGATGACACACATCTGCACAGTTTTAATACAGATCACTACTCTGAGTGTTCACAGCTGCTCTCAACAGACCAGAGACTTTCACAGTTCCCATCATTACTCATCATGGTTGCCAACACATTAACAGCTGGCTGCACGCTCACTCCTCCTCTGGTAAAGGGGTATAAGACTTGCTCGGCTCATCCTGCAGTGCCGAAGATCTTATCTGAACTGGGATTGGTGTAAGGACATTTGCTTACTTGTTGAATAAAGACACTGCTGGCAGGCATGCGTATACATATATTATAAAGTATTGGCACACCTGCCTTTACACACACATGCTCTTTAATGGCATCCCAGTCTTAGTCCGTAGGGTTCAATATTGAGTTGGCCCACCCTTTGCAGCTATAACAGGTTCAACTCTTACGGGAAAGCCATCCACAAGGTTTAGGAATGTGTCTATGGCTATGTTTGACCATTCTTCCAGAAGCGCATTTGTGAGGTTGGGTACTGATGTTGGAGGATAATGCCTGGCTCTCAGTCTCCACTCTAATTCATCCCAAAGGTGTTCTATCAGGTTGAGGTCAGAACTCTGTGCAGGCCAGTCAAGTTTCTTCACCCCAAACATACTCATCCACCAGGCATGCGCATTGGCTCCCAAGTGATGCAGCGGGCACACCCCCTAGACGGCCAGGATGCCAAGGACGTCATATGACACCCACCCAGGATGGGAGATCCTTCCTGCGGATGTCATTTGACTATGAGCGGGGAAGCAATTGGTTAAAGTTGAACTTAACTCTCTCAATCAACATTGACTATTTTTAATCCTCATGCTGCTAGCATTAGTAAATAGATAGGAACGTATATCATATTTACTTGTTTTAAACTTTTTTTTTTGTACGTTTCTTCAGTTACTTCCTGGTTTCTTGTCAAATTATGCCATACATTCCAGGAGTCTTTAGGAGGGTCAACAACTGGGTTACTTTTTTTGGGAAAACCCAGGAGTCTTCAGTTGGAGAGGAGAAGGGGTTTTCTCTTCTAAATCCAGTTTTCCTCAACCCTTTTTTCAGTCATGGCACCCTTTAAAAAGGTATGTATAATCTTGAGGCATTATGGACAGTCTCGAGGCACCTCATTCTAAAATGTAAAAACTATTCTAATAGTTTTACATAATGCAGCAACATCCACACAGGTGTGACACCCAACCATGGAGGTGATTTAGGCTACTTTCACACTGGGGCGGGCAGGCGCCTGCGGTAAAGCGGCGCTATTTTTAGGTTAGCGACGCTGCCCCATTGTTTTCAATGGGAAGTGGCGCTTTAGGATCGGTGATTACACCGCTCCTACAGCGCTGCAGGACTTTTTTGCAAACGCACTGCTCCGGTGTGAAAGCCCTCGGGCCTTTAACATTGGAGTGAATTGAGTGGCTCTTTCAGGGCGTTTTGCAGGCGCTATTTTTAGCACTATAGTGCCTGCAAAGCGTCTCAGTGTGAAAGTATCCTAATTCTCCCAAAGCCAATACACTTTTCCAAACCTGTACTGACTTGTATTCAAATGTTTCTCTTCTGCCTCAATTTTTCTCCATCACTCAGCTAATGTGACCCCCAATGCTTATAGAGAGGGGCAGGGGTGGGTCAAACAAGGTTGCTATGCAGGGGATTGACATTCTCCTTATCAACTGATCATGCAATTGATCAATAGATCGACAGCAGCTAGAAGGTTGAAATGTTGCACAATGAAAATCTCTGGGTTTGTGTAACTAAAAGGCGCCTTCATCCACACACCGGTTTGTATACAATTTTTGGGGAATTTTTAGGCATTTTTCCAAGGCACCCCTGAAGAAACCTCAACTTCAAGGCACCCTGGTTGAAAAAGGCTGTTCTAAGCAAATTCTCCTAAATGCATGAGCTTGAGCTAGGGGCATATGGATTCCAGGAAGTAAATGCTACATAAAGCATTTGCCCTTACCACCGCCATAAATGCTAAGGGGGTGTTTTTCAAAGCGATTTCCCAACAAAATAAAACACAGAGACATGGATGGTTGGGAGAGCTTGCTTTGGATATTAAAAATGAATTAAATGGTGTTTTTGGTTTGTGATGCTCAGATGCAGTGAAGGTCCATGTTAAGTTTTGCTTTACAAGTCATGTGGTATTTTGAAGTGTAAATCCTCTGTCATAGATGCATAACAAATAAAACATAAAAATTCTAATTAGGTTTTGTAAAATGTGGTTTTATTGCACCGCATCTGAAATTGTGTTTATAATAAATATATTTTTACATGCTGTACACACTGCTCAGCTCATTAACAGCAGTTGGCTTCAATCTCATTTGGTGATAATATTTTGCAAAACATTGAAAAAAAAAAATGTCTTGGTTAATTAAACTGTACCTCCAGCCAACATTTTTTTTTTTGTATAAAGTGGTGAAGGGGCTAGAACCCCTATCAAGTTTTTTTTTATCGTTGTCCAGCACATTGTTGGAGAGATTTTTCCCCTCACTTCCTGTCCATCTGATACCTTTGTGTCCACAGCAAGTAAGAGGGAAATTTCATTAGGGACACAGCATTAAACCACTTTTTTGATGGTAAAATACAGGACAGAATTCCCTGCCGGCTATTTATTGCTGTTTGGATTCCCATTGTAGAATTGGTCTCACTTTCTCGAACAAGAAATGAAGGGAAATCTGCCCAATGAGACCTCAGACAGTAATAAAAACTTGACTGGGGTTTTAAGCATTTTTGGTCAATTTTACACTTAGATGAAAATAATTATTGGAATATCAACAAATGACGGTTTGGTCATTGTTTCCCATGTTCAATATACAGACATTTTCTAGTCCAAACTCATATTAGTAAGTATGAGGCCTAGCCTTCTGCTACAAAATCACTGTAAACCATTTGCAGCGCTGAGGCACTTACTGACCGGTGTTAATGAACTGCTTCCTACATCAGCACATGCTATATAATCAGGTCTACCTAAACAAAGCACACAATTTACCCGCATGCTGTGGAAGTCACCATTTGGTTGGCTGAACCAATAACATGAGAACTTGGTATATCACTGAGGTAGAACTAATAATTGTTCAGTAGGGGCCAGTGACTCGTGATTGTCCTCAAGTGGGGTTACTAGATCCTAACGAACTATAAAGGATGCGTTTTCATGAGTATTGGTTCTTTTTTCAAAATGGCCTCCACTGATGTGCTTATTTAACATGTATGTTTGAGTTAGTAGGAAGCATGATCCTGTGAAGGAGAAGAGGAGTGGTGTGAGATACTGCACTTGGTTTTTACAATACTGAAGGTATAGTGAATTCTGGTAATGACATGGCTTAAGGCTTGCTAAGGTCCCCTGTGCCTTCATGGTGTTTGCCTGTTACTACGGCAGTGTTAGGCAGTTAACTTGTGGAACAGTTAGGTGTGAAAGACTCAACCACAATTCTGGCAAGAGAGAGAATGCTCAAGAAAGGAAGCAAAGGAGAAAGGCATTTGAGCCCTGCTGTCTGGTTTTAGTATTGGTTTCCCATGTATATATTATATACTGTATATTGTACATGTTCCCATTATTTAGGTTCTAGTTCCCTTAAGGGGGATGATTGGAAGATGTTTTGTGTACTCTGGGGTTCTCACCCATGCAGGGGGAAGGTTTTCAGGGTAGCTTACTTGGAGAGGAGAGGGTTGATTTACAGTTCTCTCTGGATTGGCAAGTCCTCATTTAGCATGTGGAATCTGGAGGCTTGGAGAGACCTTGGGTGAGAAAGAGTCTTTAATCCTGGGACTTTAATCCTGGGACTTCATCGTGAAACGGTTAACCCATCTGCAGGAGAGGCCAGTAAAGGAACAGGAAACAGCGGTGGTAGAGTGGTTTACAGCCATGAGAAAGTGTAAACTGTCTGGCAAATGAGACATTGTTTGAGGAACTTATGCAGCCTTTGTGGTAGATGGGAACCCTGAACCCTGGTGTGGAACTGGTATAATGGCAGTGAGTCAACTTGTTATTTTCATTATACCAGAATTATGGACTGTTTTGCGGGAGAAAGCTGTTTTGTGTGCTTGTTTTTGAGAGTACAATATGTTTATTTTTAAACTTGGCTGGCCAGTGATCCAGCGTTCCCCAATGTATTTTTATATATATATATATAAATTGGGGAGACTGGGATCACCAACCAGCCAAGTTTAAAAGTTATATATATCATTTTTTTTGTAGTGTCTTCAATTTAGAACTACCTTGCACCATAACTCCCCAACAACCTAACTTCCTATAGCTGCCATAGCAATGCAAGTAGATGAAGGGGAGGGGCTGAAATGATTAAATGAAAAGGAGGTGGAGCTTTAGAGCTTTACATCAATTTGCTATTCCACTAAAACCAAAATAGTGTCTATTTGTTCTTCTTTTACTAGCTTATCTTCCAAAGCAAAACCACAAGTGCACTTCAATAAGGCAATGCAAAGAGCAACGAAGATTTACAAAATGCAGTCACCCCCAGCAACAAATAATTTCATGGAGGCTGCCATTGCTGTTTCTCTTTTTACAGATGCTAGTAGATTGGCTTTCACTTTGAATCACTAACTTGGGACAAACATTCAGATAAAGACCTCTGGCATTCTCAATCCGACGTGAAGCCAAGGGGTTAATAGTCAGGCAAATAGTATTCAGAAAGAGGTCAGTGATGGGAGCCCCCATGTGTTTTCTCAGGAAAGGCTTATTTTAAAGAAGACTGATCCAGGACTGTGCTTAGCCATCACACTGCACTAGGCATGCCTAAATGACAACACCCCCCTTGTTTAAGTTCCTCTCCTTGTGCCATGTGATTGTTGTAAAATTACTGTTAAAATGCGCTACAGAAAGTGATATGGAGGCTAGTGCAAATGATGGTGTTATGCACAGGCTTAACTAGAAATAACAGTACCCCATAGGAACGGATTGATTGAAACCTCAAATTTAGGTGGCCTGTTAAGCACCTCTATAGTACTTATTATGATGCCCTGTCATAAAAGGGTTAGTTCACCTTTATCAAAAAAACTGCATATGCAGATAAGGTGTGTCTGTAAATAAAAACAAATGTGCAGCTTTGACCAAAGTTGAATAATGTCCTTAATATAGGAGTAGGCCATTTGCACACCTCACGAAGCCTCACTGGAAAACTCCTAGGACTTTACTACAGATGTTACTAATAGACACCTAGGTGTTACTGTTTATCTTCACCATCACAGGAGAGAGCTCTCAAATGCTGAGCTCTGAGCTACTCCATCAGGGGAGAGAAAGAGCATGTGAGGGGGTTTGAATAAGAGAAAGAGCATGTGAGGGGGTTTGAATAAGAGAAAGAGCTTGCTCTTGTGATGGTGGGCAATTAGTCACAAATGTCTAGAGGTGGTCAAAAGATGGAAATAGGTATGGAAAAATTTGTCACAATGTATGAATTATGGCGCTTGATGCAACCCTTATAAACCCTGATGCCCTAGGCACTGGCCCATGTGTACCATCATGATAAATACAGTCCTGGTCGGATCCCATTCCAGAACAATTCTGTTTGGATGCTGGGGGTTACTGCATGTTTCCATAGCCATGTTTGTAACCAACAGGTGCCCTCTTGTACCCTCATAGCAAAAACATTGCTCATTGTGTTATTGTTGAGCTGGTCTGTCCTTTGTTTATTTGAAGAGCTGAGGAGAGCTGTATGTTTTCTCTTCCTGACCAGATTACAGAGACCGCTGGATTATCCGCTGAGTTCTCTGACTGCACGAAATGGATTCTCCACCCACAGCAGCACTTCAGTTGTTTCACTTTCTGCCGGAAGGTCTTGCTGAACGTGTAGTAGATGATGGGGTTGAAGGCAGTGGAGGACTTGGCGAATAGGCAGGGCAACAGAGATACAGTTGGGGGTATGTTTGTGCTAGAATGAAACATAGACCAAAAGCTGACAACGGCATAGGGGGTCCAGGAAACCAAAAAACCAACACTGACCAGTATTGCCATCTGTGGAGAGATAGAAAGGTTGTGATTCTAAATATGTAAATGAAAGTCATTAGAACCAAGGAGAATGAAGATAAAATGTTGCATTGGAAAGCATCAAAGGTTGTATATTGTTGTTTGAAGTAAGAAAAAAATAACTGACATAAGCTTTTAAGGCACAATGACCCATCTTAGACTGCATACAAATAAAGTACCTACCAAATATGGTTTTCAACATCAGTGGTCCTTAGGAAGTGCAACCAGGTCAACACAGTTGGTAAAAAAGATAGATGGGAAAGACACCAGTTGAACATTTTACTGGGCCAAGCCATAGCTTAGAGCAGCCATTCTCAACCTTTTCTTGTTTATACATTTTTATTAGCGTATACCAGTAAAACAAAATTACAAAGAGGATCTCCTAGTCCACCCATGCAAAGGCTAGGACTGGCAACATTAGTAAAGACAGACTTACACATTATGAACAAAAGAGGAGGTACATCCTCCCACAGGCAATTACAATATACATAAATACGCCACAGAAAAAGGGTTTCCGAGGAGCTAGCATTGCATGTCAGAACATGTGGAGTTCCAGACAACATTGCGGTTGACCATTGCCTGGACTCAATGAGAATTCGAAAAGGGGCATAGGGACCCTTCAAGAAAGAATGTCCGGTTCACAAAGGAACAAAATGGAGAAGTGGCCCCATGGGATTGTCACCCCTAACACCCATTTGTTTTAGAAATCAATTTTCCTCTTAATAGGGGGCTATGAGGATTAAGTACATGTCTCTCTTTGGCTGCTTTGCTGGTTCTTTCTGTTTTTCAGGTGACGAGCTGCCTGCTGGTGCTATGAAGGTTTACCTCAGCTGCTGAGCACTGGATTGGTGAAAAAATCTTTTGGCGGGGAAACATCTAGCCAATGAGTGTAACTTTGTACTTGTATCCTCTCCTGTCACTGGGCGCAGTCAGCATTTACCTCAGGTCTGTCAGCTGGACTCACCTCTGTATTCTCCTCAGCCTTCCTTCTGGATCTTTTGATCTGCTCTCCCACCCTCCCTCCCTCCTCCTTTGTTATTGCCCCTCGTCACGGTCCACCTTTATGTGGGTAATGTCGCCGGGGGGGGGGGGGGGCAGGAGGAGGGGGAAGTGCAAGGACTTGGGACCCACACGGGAACATTGTAAGAAGCATGGAGCAGGGTTAACTGGAAGATCTGGGTGGCTAGGCAGTATTTGGGGATGTGGGGAACCCTCAATCCCTTAGCAATCTACAGTGCCTTGAAAAAGTATTCATACCCCTCTTTAAATGTTCCACATTTTGCCATGTTACAACCAAAAACGTAAATCAATTTTATTGGGATTTTATGTGATAGACCAACACAAAGTGACACATAATTGTGAAGTGGAAGGAAAATGATAAATGGTTTTCCAAATTATTTCCAAATAAATAAGTGAAAAGTGTGGTGTGCGTTTGTATTCAGCCCCCCTGAGTCAATACTTTATAGAACCACCTTTCACTGCAATTACAGCTGCAAGTCTTGTTGGGGATGTCTCTACCAGCTTTGCACACCTAGAGAGTGACATTTTTGCCCATTCTTCTTTGCAAAATAGCTCAAGATCTGTCAGACTGGATAAAGAGCGTCTGTGAACAGCAATTTTCAAGTCTTGCCACAGATTCTCAATTGGATTTAGGTCTGGACTTTGACTGGGCCATTCTAACACTTGACTATGCTTTGATCCAAACCATTCCATTGTAGCTCTGGCTGTATGCTTCGGGTCGTTCTGCTGGAAGGTGGACTTCCGCCCCAGTCTCAAGCCTTTTGGCGTCTTTAACAGGTTTTCTTCTGAAATGTTCCTGTTTTTTTTTTCTATCCATCTTCCCATCAACTCTGACCAGCTTCCCTGTCACTGCTGAAGAAAAGCATCCCCACAACATGATGCTGCCACCACCAAGGTTTGTTCAGGGCGATGTGCAGTGTTAGTTTTCCGCCACACATAGCGTTTTGCTTTTAGGCCAAAAAGTTCAATTTTGGTTGCATCTGAGCAGTGCACCTTCTTCCACGTTTGCTGTGTCCCCCACATGGCTTCTTGGCTTCTCGCAAGCTGGACTTCTTATGGCTTTCTTCTTGCCACTCTTCTATAAAGGCCAGATTTGTGGAGTGCACAGATTCTCCAGGCAGGGTCTCTGCAGCTCATCCAGAGTTACCATGAGCCTCTGGGCTGTTTCTCTGATTAATGATCTTTATGTCAGCCTGTTGGTTTAGGTGGATGGCCATGTCTTGGTAGGTTTGCAGTTGTGCCATAATCTTTCCATTTTTTGATGATGGATTGAGCAGTGCTCCGTGATATGTTCAAAGCTTGGGATATTTTTTTACAACCTAACCCTGCTTTAAACTTCTCCACAATTTTACCTCTGACCTGTCTGGTGTATTTATTGGCCTTCATGATGCTGTTTGTTGACTAAGATTCTCTAACAAACCTCTGAGGGCTTAACAGACTCCACCTGTGTGTAATTTAATCTCAGTATACATACATCTGTTCTATTTACTAATTAGGTGACTTCTGAAGGCAATTGGTTCCACTAGATTTTAGTTAGGGGTATTAGAGTAAAGGGGGCTGAATACAAATGCATGCCACACTTTTCAGGTATTTATTTGTAAAATAATTTGGAAAAGCATTTATCATTTTCCTTCCACTTTACAATTATTTTCCACTCTGTGTTGGTCTATCACATAAAATCCCAATAAAATACATTTACGTTTTTTGTTGTAACATGATAAAATGTGGGAAATTTCAAGGGGTGTGAATACTTTTTCAAGGCACTGTATGCATAAAAAGAGTGGCCCTAGAAATTCTAGGATGCTTATCAGCCCAGATGAATCGCAAAATCCTACTTTGGATTAGACAGAGAAAATGGTGGGGGGGGGGGACCCGAATGGGTAGGGTACAGAGTAATACAAATGTTTGGGTCTTTCCCAACCTTTTTAACACAGAGGAACCCTTGAAATAACTTTCCGGTCTCGGAACTCCTGCTAAAAA